>NW_027488813.1:0-346027 GCF_050948215.1 Halictus rubicundus
AGAAGGCAATAATAGTGTAATGAAATTATACAATAAAAAAATAATTATTCTCATTCTACGCATTATCCGTTTATTTATTGCCTATGTCACTGACGTTTCTTCCGTAATTCACGAGCAAATGTTCTATTTAGGTAGCGAGCGCGGCATGTTTAGCGATGTTGGTATTTGAGATCAGTGATAGTTCCACTTTCTTAGTTCCACAACCGACGAGAGTATCTCGACATTGGGGCCGTTACCGACCGATCCCAGCACCCACCTGGCACTAGGCCTGCAGCCAAGCTCGCATATGCGAGCCGAGCTCGGGTCCAGTCGAGCCGGGACTCGCTTTTCGAGTCGAGTCGAGTACTCGCATGATGCGAGCTGCTCGCAACGAAGCGAACGGCTCGAAATAAAATCAGGCGTAAAATGACATGATGCGAGTTACAGCAGGAAGATCAGCACATTGATATTATCAAGCATTTTAGTATATTGACAATGCTAAATGTTTGCGATGTTTTATTATATATTTTGATAGTGAAATGTTGATTCAGAATTTGTATAACCCTTATTGAAAATAATTATGCAATAACAACTATTTCCTAGATTTATGTAAATAACTAGATGTGATCTGTAAAGAACGGTATTTTATATATTCCTTTATATTATACTCCGGTTCACTGTACAGTCGTAAAAATGTGTTGTCGCAAAATTGTTTATAATGTTGAAAATTAACGTGAAACCAAGTTGGAAGTTGGAAGTTCCAACAGCCTGTCATTCGGTACTGTGCAAGTATAGGTGATAAGATTTAAAAGGGCATAGCCGATTAAGATGGTCAAAACAATTGGAACCGCAAAAAGATTCCATTTCAAACAGTATTGATTTCTTGATTTTCTGGAAATGACAGACGTAGAGTTCAAAATTCTTTTCACGGAATCTTACCAATTTTCACAAGCAATTTCATATCTGGCGGAAATCGTAGACGAACACAATAATATAAATATTCATTGCCTAATCAATGTTACTTCAATATTTTTAAAACATTAAAAAAATATTGTTAAAATCACATGAATAAATAATATAAGAAATTGAAAAAATAAAGATGATGTATGGGAAAAAACATTTACCACCGACGGGATAAGAACCCCAGCGTATCCGCTCCTTAGTTCGACACACGTCCGGCGATGTTACAAAACTTTACGAACATTCTGGTATATATCACACAAAATACAATTTATTCTTTCTCTAAAATCACATTTCTTAGGTCAAAGAATTACTTGTTTCAATTTAATAATGCTAAAAATTACTTAATATATAGCTGCGATAAAACCAACAAGTGTAACTTTCCTCCTAATAGCAAAAACGTCGAAAAAATTCGGTTTTTATTGTTTTTTGACGATGATGTCCCACAACAAAAAATCTAAAAAAAATTGACGACACTGCCTGTTATAGTACTTTAACAAGGAACTAAACAGTAGAATAGCATTTTTCCGATTTTTTGGAGGTTTTTCATTTTTTTTACGACCACAGTTTGTAACAAAAAAATCAGAAAGTTTAAACTTTCATACGTGCGCGATTCTCCATCCGTTTACATTGTATGTCGTCTGTCGTCGCTGGGTCTTTGAAGCTCGGCACTCGGCAAAAGTTATTCGAGCATTTATTTGAAGCCTTCGAATAAATGATACAGATGAAAGATGAAAAAATTTCTCGTAGTTTGAATAAATCAAATAATACTGCCACCAAATAGCTTTATATGGATAAGATCCGTCGAAAGTTAGTTTCATTACATAACACTTTTATTTCGTTACTACCTTTACTTGAATAATTGCAGTCCAGCATTAGAAGTGGTATTATCGGTTAAATAAGTAAAAAAAAATAATTTTCTGTGTTTGTTACTACGGATCACAATAAGAACGATTGAATTTTGTCATTACTTGAATATTGTATTTATTCTTTTTTTTTTCATTCTATAACTATTACAGAATATATTTTGTTGAATAATCATTATTTTATAAATATCGCAATAAGTTCCAAATTAATTAATTACACCTATAAACTATCGATTATAAAACAATGATTACAATGGTGAATAATATGGAAAATAAGAAGGCAATAATAGTGTAATGAAATTATACAATAAAAAATAATTATTTTCATTCTACGCATTATCCGTTTATTTATTGCCTATGTCACTGACGTTTCTTCCGTAATTCACGAGCAAATGTTCTATTTAGGTAGCGAGCGCGGCATGTTTAGCGATGTTGGTATTTGAGATCAGTGATAGTTCCACTTTCTTAGTTCCACAACCGACGAGAGTATCTCGACATTGGGGCCGTTACCGACCGATCCCAGCACCCACCTGGCACTAGGCCTGCAGCCAAGCTCGCATATGCGAGCCGAGCTCGGGTCCAGTCGAGCCGGGACTCGCTTTTCGAGTCGAGTCGAGTACTCGCACGATGCGAGCTGCTCGCAACGAAGCGAACGGCTCGAAATAAAATCAGGCGTAAAATGACATGATGCGAGTTACAGCAGGAAGATCAGCACATTGATATTATCAAGCATTTTAGTATATTGACAATGCTAAATGTTTGCGATGTTTTATTATATATTTTGATAGTGAAATGTTGATTCAGAATTTGTATAACCCTTATTGAAAATAATTATGCAATAACAACTATTTAGATTTATGTAAATAACTAGATGTGATCTGTAAAGAACGGTATTTTATATATTCCTTTATATTATACTCCGGTTCACTGTACAGTCGTAAAAATGTGTTGTCGCAAAATTGTTTATAATGTTGAAAATTAACGTGAAACCAAGTTGGAAGTTGGAAGTTCCAACAGCCTGTCATTCGGTACTGTGCAAGTATAGGTGATAAGATTTAAAAGGGCATAGCCGATTAAGATGGTCAAAACAATTGGAACCGCAAAAAGATTCCATTTCAAACAGTATTGATTTCTTGATTTTCTGGAAATGACAGACGTAGATTTCAAAATTCTTTTCACGGAATCTTACCAATTTTCACAAGCAATTTCATATCTGGCGGAAATCGTAGACGAACACAATAATATAAATATTCATTGCCTAATCAATGTTACTTCAATATTTTTAAAACATTAAAAAAATATTGTTAAAATCACATGAATAAATAATATAAGAAATTGAAAAAATAAAGATGATGTATGGGAAAAAACATTTACCACCGACGGGATAAGAACCCCAGCGTATCCGCTCCTTAGTTCGACACACGTCCGGCGATGTTACAAAACTTTACGAACATTCTGGTATATATCACACAAAATACAATTTATTCTTTCTCTTAAATCACATTTCTTAGGTCAAAGAATTACTTGTTTCAATTTAATAATGCTAAAAATTACTTAATATATAGCTGCGATAAAACCAACAAGTGTAACTTTCCTCCTAATAGCAAAAACGTCGAAAAAATTCGGTTTTTATTGTTTTTTGACGATGATGTCCCACAACAAAAAATCTAAAAAAAATTGACGACACTGCCTGTTATAGTACTTTAACAAGGAACTAAACAGTAGAATAGCATGTTTTCAAATTTTTGAGAAATCTGCATTTTTCCGATTTTTTGGAGGTTTTTCATTTTTTTTACGACCACAGTTTGTAACAAAAAAATCTGAAAGTTTAAACTTTCATACGTGCGCGATTCTCCATCCGTTTACATTGTATGTCGTCTGTCGTCGCTGGGTCTTTGAAGCTCGGCACTCGGCAAAAGTTATTCGAGCATTTATTTGAAGCCTTCGGATAAAAGATACAGATGAAAGATGAAAAAATTTCTCGTAGTTTGAATAAATCCGCTTCGAATAAAAAAAAGTATCTTTATTCGTCGGATAAATTCTCGTCGAATAAAATTATTTATTCGATACTCGTCGAATAAAGATACCTTTTTCATTCGAACCTTCGAATAACGAATAAAGATGAAGTATCTTTTATTCGAATCGTTATTTAAATAATTTTTATCTAATAATGCCCAACTCTGGGCACACCAAAATGACTGGCATTCAAAAGGAGAGAATATCCGTCTACGATATAATGTTGCACGGAGAAGCGGACAGCGAAACTAGAGAAGCGTCCTCCCCGAGGAGTGGGCCACACATTGTCGGCTATATCGGTGTGAGACCAGAAGACCACTACTAATCCAATCACAAAGCTTCTTTATTTTTCGTTATTTTTTTTTTTAACTTTTACCAACATATTCGTGACATTTTTCTGATTAAAATGAAACTTAATATGATATAATTCCGATGATAATTACTTGTGTAATGAACGATTGATGTTTCGGACGCGAAGAAGGACAGCGTATGGGAAAGAAAGAGCCGCGGAGAGTCGAAGCGTTCGGAAAAGATGAAAGACTGGCGTGAGCTCAGGCCTTTAAATAAAAAAATAAACTTTTTCATTATTAATTATTTTTCTATCGGACTTTCACCAACATACTCGTGGCATTTTTCTAAGGAAAACGGTACCAAATATGACAAAATTCCGATGATATTTACTTGTGTAATGAACGACGGAAGTTTCGGACGCAAAGAAGGACAGCATATGAAAAGAAAGAGACGCGGCGAGTCCTTCCCGTCTCGAGTTCGACAGCTTGGTTTTCGCCGCGGACAAATAGATGTGGTTACTAATGTATATGTATTGACAATTACTCACAGAAAGTTAAATTTAACAATACAATTAATGATTATACATAAAGTTTATTGCTGATAAAATATAAAGAATATTAAATGTAAAGAAACAATTCTATAAGGTATAAAAAATAGCAATCAATACAATTATAATTAAAACTTAAAATGACAGACACTTTTCAAAACTTTTATCTCTACCTCTATGTTAGGGATACAGAAGCTGAAAATTTCATCGAAATCGGTTGACGGAGAAAAAAACAACGTGCATTGCAAGATATAAGAATCTGTGTATCTGTGTGTCTGTACAAATAGCAATAATACTGCCACCAAATAGCTTTATATGGATAAGATCCGTCGAAAGTTAGTTTCATTACATAACACTTTTATTTCGTTACTACCTTTACTTGAATAATTGCAGTCCAGCATTAGAAGTGGTATTATCGGTTAAATAAGTAAAAAAAAATAATTTTCTGTGTTTGTTACTACGGATCACAATAAGAACGATTGAATTTTGTCATTACTTGAATATTGTATTTATTCTTTTTTTTTTTATTCTATAACTATTACAGAATATATTTTGTTGAATAATCATTATTTTATAAATATCGCAATAAGTTCCAAATTAATTAATTTCACCTATAAACTATCGATTATAAAATAATGATTACAATGGTGAATAATATGGAAAATAAGAAGGCAATAATAGTGTAATGAAATTATACAATAAAAAATAATTATTCTCATTCTACGCATTATCCGTTTATTTATTGCCTATGTCACTGACGTTTCTTCCGTAATTCACGAGCAAATGTTCTATTTAGGTAGCGAGCGCGGCATGTTTAGCGATGTTGGTATTTGAGATCAGTGATAGTTCCACTTTCTTAGTTCCACAACCGACGAGAGTATCTCGACATTGGGGCCGTTACCGACCGATCCCAGCACCCACCTGGCACTAGGCCTGCAGCCAAGCTCGCATATGCGAGCCGAGCTCGGGTCCAGTCGAGCCGGGACTCGCTTTTCGAGTCGAGTCGAGTACTCGCACGATGCGAGCTGCTCGCAACGAAGCGAACGGCTCAAAATAAAATCAGGCGTAAAATGACATGATGCGAGTTACAGCAGGAAGATCAGCACATTGATATTATCAAGCATTTTAGTATATTGACAATGCTAAATGTTTGCGATGTTTTATTATATATTTTGATAGTGAAATGTTGATTCAGAATTTGTATAACCCTTATTGAAAATAATTATGCAATAACAACTATTTCCTAGATTTATGTAAATAACTAGATGTGATCTGTAAAGAACGGTATTTTATATATTCCTTTATATTATACTCCGGTTCACTGTACAGTCGTAAAAATGTGTTGTCGCAAAATTGTTTATAATGTTGAAAATTAACGTGAAACCAAGTTGGAAGTTGGAAGTTCCAACAGCCTGTCATTCGGTACTGTGCAAGTATAGGTGATAAGATTTAAAAGGGCATAGCCGATTAAGATGGTCAAAACAATTGGAACCGCAAAAAGATTCCATTTCAAACAGTATTGATTTCTTGATTTTCTGGAAATGACAGACGTAGAGTTCAAAATTCTTTTCACGGAATCTTACCAATTTTCACAAGCAATTTCATATCTGGCGGAAATCGTAGACGAACACAATAATATAAATATTCATTGCCTAATCAATGTTACTTCAATATTTTTAAAACATTAAAAAAATATTGTTAAAATCACATGAATAAATAATATAAGAAATTGAAAAAATAAAGATGATGTATGGGAAAAAACATTTACCACCGACGGGATAAGAACCCCAGCGTATCCGCTCCTTAGTTCGACACACGTCCGGCGATGTTACAAAACTTTACGAACATTCTGGTATATATCACACAAAATACAATTTATTCTTTCTCTAAAATCACATTTCTTAGGTCAAAGAATTACTTGTTTCAATTTAATAATGCTAAAAATTACTTAATATATAGCTGCGATAAAACCAACAAGTGTAACTTTCCTCCTAATAGCAAAAACGTCGAAAAAATTCGGTTTTTATTGTTTTTTGACGATGATGTCCCACAACAAAAAATCTAAAAAAAATTGACGACACTGCCTGTTATAGTACTTTAACAAGGAACTAAACAGTAGAATAGCATTTTTCCGATTTTTTGGAGGTTTTTCATTTTTTTTACGACCACAGTTTGTAACAAAAAAATCAGAAAGTTTAAACTTTCATACGTGCGCGATTCTCCATCCGTTTACATTGTATGTCGTCTGTCGTCGCTGGGTCTTTGAAGCTCGGCACTCGGCAAAAGTTATTCGAGCATTTATTTGAAGCCTTCGAATAAATGATACAGATGAAAGATGAAAAAATTTCTCGTAGTTTGAATAAATCAAATAATACTGCCACCAAATAGCTTTATATGGATAAGATCCGTCGAAAGTTAGTTTCATTACATAACACTTTTATTTCGTTACTACCTTTACTTGAATAATTGCAGTCCAGCATTAGAAGTGGTATTATCGGTTAAATAAGTAAAAAAAAATAATTTTCTGTGTTTGTTACTACGGATCACAATAAGAACGATTGAATTTTGTCATTACTTGAATATTGTATTTATTCTTTTTTTTTTCATTCTATAACTATTACAGAATATATTTTGTTGAATAATCATTATTTTATAAATATCGCAATAAGTTCCAAATTAATTAATTACACCTATAAACTATCGATTATAAAACAATGATTACAATGGTGAATAATATGGAAAATAAGAAGGCAATAATAGTGTAATGAAATTATACAATAAAAAATAATTATTTTCATTCTACGCATTATCCGTTTATTTATTGCCTATGTCACTGACGTTTCTTCCGTAATTCACGAGCAAATGTTCTATTTAGGTAGCGAGCGCGGCATGTTTAGCGATGTTGGTATTTGAGATCAGTGATAGTTCCACTTTCTTAGTTCCACAACCGACGAGAGTATCTCGACATTGGGGCCGTTACCGACCGATCCCAGCACCCACCTGGCACTAGGCCTGCAGCCAAGCTCGCATATGCGAGCCGAGCTCGGGTCCAGTCGAGCCGGGACTCGCTTTTCGAGTCGAGTCGAGTACTCGCACGATGCGAGCTGCTCGCAACGAAGCGAACGGCTCGAAATAAAATCAGGCGTAAAATGACATGATGCGAGTTACAGCAGGAAGATCAGCACATTGATATTATCAAGCATTTTAGTATATTGACAATGCTAAATGTTTGCGATGTTTTATTATATATTTTGATAGTGAAATGTTGATTCAGAATTTGTATAACCCTTATTGAAAATAATTATGCAATAACAACTATTTCCTAGATTTATGTAAATAACTAGATGTGATCTGTAAAGAACGGTATTTTATATATTCCTTTATATTATACTCCGGTTCACTGTACAGTCGTAAAAATGTGTTGTCGCAAAATTGTTTATAATGTTGAAAATTAACGTGAAACCAAGTTGGAAGTTGGAAGTTCCAACAGCCTGTCATTCGGTACTGTGCAAGTATAGGTGATAAGATTTAAAAGGGCATAGCCGATTAAGATGGTCAAAACAATTGGAACCGCAAAAAGATTCCATTTCAAACAGTATTGATTTCTTGATTTTCTGGAAATGACAGACGTAGAGTTCAAAATTCTTTTCACGGAATCTTACCAATTTTCACAAGCAATTTCATATCTGGCGGAAATCGTAGACGAACACAATAATATAAATATTCATTGCCTAATCAATGTTACTTCAATATTTTTAAAACATTAAAAAAATATTGTTAAAATCACATGAATAAATAATATAAGAAATTGAAAAAATAAAGATGATGTATGGGAAAAAACATTTACCACCGACGGGATAAGAACCCCAGCGTATCCGCTCCTTAGTTCGACACACGTCCGGCGATGTTACAAAACTTTACGAACATTCTGGTATATATCACACAAAATACAATTTATTCTTTCTCTTAAATCACATTTCTTAGGTCAAAGAATTACTTGTTTCAATTTAATAATGCTAAAAATTACTTAATATATAGCTGCGATAAAACCAACAAGTGTAACTTTCCTCCTAATAGCAAAAACGTCGAAAAAATTCGGTTTTTATTGTTTTTTGACGATGATGTCCCACAACAAAAAATCTAAAAAAAATTGACGACACTGCCTGTTATAGTACTTTAACAAGGAACTAAACAGTAGAATAGCATGTTTTCAAATTTTTGAGAAATCTGCATTTTTCCGATTTTTTGGAGGTTTTTCATTTTTTTTACGACCACAGTTTGTAACAAAAAAATCAGAAAGTTTAAACTTTCATACGTGCGCGATTCTCCATCCGTTTACATTGTATGTCGTCTGTCGTCGCTGGGTCTTTGAAGCTCGGCACTCGGCAAAAGTTATTCGAGCATTTATTTGAAGCCTTCGAATAAATGATACAGATGAAAGATGAAAAAATTTCTCGTAGTTTGAATAAATCAAATAATACTGCCACCAAATAGCTTTATATGGATAAGATCCGTCGAAAGTTAGTTTCATTACATAACACTTTTATTTCGTTACTACCTTTACTTGAATAATTGCAGTCCAGCATTAGAAGTGGTATTATCGGTTAAATAAGTAAAAAAATAATTTTCTGTGTTTGTTACTACGGATCACAATAAGAACGATTGAATTTTGTCATTACTTGAATATTGTATTTATTCTTTTTTTTTTTATTCTATAACTATTACAGAATATATTTTGTTGAATAATCATTATTTTATAAATATCGCAATAAGTTCCAAATTAATTAATTTCACCTATAAACTATCGATTATAAAACAATGATTACAATGGTGAATAATATGGAAAATAAGAAGGCAATAATAGTGTAATGAAATTATACAATAAAAAATAATTATTCTCATTCTACGCATTATCCGTTTATTTATTGCCTATGTCACTGACGTTTCTTCCGTAATTCACGAGCAAATGTTCTATTTAGGTAGCGAGCGCGGCATGTTTAGCGATGTTGGTATTTGAGATCAGTGATAGTTCCACTTTCTTAGTTCCACCACCGACGAGAGTATCTCGACATTGGGGCCGTTACCGACCGATCCCAGCACCCACCTGGCACTAGGCCTGCAGCCACGCTCGCATATGCGAGCCGAGCTCGGGTCCAGTCGAGCCGGGACTCGCTTTTCGAGTCGAGTCGAGTACTCGCACGATGCGAGCTGCTCGCAACGAAGCGAACGGCTCGAAATAAAATCAGGCGTAAAATGACATGATGCGAGTTACAGCAGGAAGATCAGCACATTGATATTATCAAGCATTTTAGTATATTGACAATGCTAAATGTTTGCGATGTTTTATTATATATTTTGATAGTGAAATGTTGATTCAGAATTTGTATAACCCTTATTGAAAATAATTATGCAATAACAACTATTTAGATTTATGTAAATAACTAGATGTGATCTGTAAAGAACGGTATTTTATATATTCCTTTACATTATACTCCGGTTCACTGTACAGTCGTAAAAATGTGTTGTCGCAAAATTGTTTATAATGTTGAAAATTAACGTGAAACCAAGTTGGAAGTTGGAAGTTCCAACAGCCTGTCATTCGGTACTGTGCAAGTATAGGTGATAAGATTTAAAAGGGCATAGCCGATTAAGATGGTCAAAACAATTGGAACCGCAAAAAGATTCCATTTCAAACAGTATTGATTTCTTGATTTTCTGGAAATGACAGACGTAGAGTTCAAAATTCTTTTCACGGAATCTTACCAATTTTCACAAGCAATTTCATATCTGGCGGAAATCGTAGACGAACACAATAATATAAATATTCATTGCCTAATCAATGTTACTTCAATATTTTTAAAACATTAAAAAAATATTGTTAAAATCGCACGAATAAATAATATAAGAAATTGAAAAAATAAAGATGATGTATGGGAAAAAACATTTACCACCGACGGGATAAGAACCCCAGCGTATCCGCTCCTTAGTTCGACACGTCCGGCGATGTTACAAAACTTTACGAACATTCTGGTATATATCACACAAAATACAATTTATTCTTTCTCTTAAATCACATTTCTTACGTCAAAGAATTACTTGTTTCAATTTAATAATGCTAAAAATTACTTAATATATAGCTGCGATAAAACCAACAAGTGTAACTTTCCTCCTAATAGCAAAAACGTCGAAAAAATTCGGTTTTTATTGTTTTTTGACGATGATGTCCCACAACAAAAAATCTAAAAAAAATTGACGACACTGCCTGTTATAGTACTTTAACAAGGAACTAAACAGTAGAATAGCATGTTTTCAAATTTTTGAGAAATCTGCATTTTTCCGATTTTTTGGAGGTTTTTCATTTTTTTTACGACCACAGTTTGTAACAAAAAAATCTGAAAGTTTAAACTTTCATACGTGCGCGATTCTCCATCCGTTTACATTGTATGTCGTCTGTCGTCGCTGGGTCTTTGAAGCTCGGCACTCGGCAAAAGTTATTCGAGCATTTATTTGAAGCCTTCGAATAAATGATACAGATGAAAGATGAAAAAATTTCTCGTAGTTTGAATAAATCCGCTTCGAATAAAAAAAAGTATCTTTATTCGTCGGATAAATTCTCGTCGAATAAAATTATTTATTCGATACTCGTCGAATAAGGATACCTTTTTTATTCGAACCTTCGAATAACGAATAAAGATGAAGTATCTTTTATTCGAATCGTTATTTAAATAATTTTTATCTAATAATGCCCAACTCTGGGCACACCAGAATGACTGGCATTCAAAAGGAGAGAATATCCGTCTACGATACATATAATGTTGCACGGAGAAGCGGACAGCGAAACTAGAGAAGCGTCCTCCCCGAGGAGTGGGCCACACATTGTCGGCTATATCGGTGTGAGACCAGAAGACCACTACTAATCCAATCACAAAACTTCTTTATTTTTCGTTATTTTTTTTTTTTTTAACTTTTACCAACATATTCGTGACATTTTTCTGATTAAAATGAAACCAAATATGATATAATTCCGACGATAATTGCTTGTGCAATGAACGATTGATGTTTCGGACGCGAAGAAGGACAGCGTATGGGAAAGAAAGAGCCGCGGAGAGTCGAAGCGTTCGGAAAAGATGAAAGACTGGCGTGAGCTCTGGCCTTTAAATAAAAAAATAAACTTTTTCATTATTAATTATTTTTCTATCGGACTTTCACCAACATACTCGTGGCATTTTTCTAAGGAAAACGGTACCAAATATGACAAAATTCCGATGATATTTACTTGTGTAATGAACGACGGAAGTTTCGGACGCAAAGAAGGACAGCATATGAAAAGAAAGAGACGCGGCGAGTCCTTCCCGTCTCGAGTTCGACAGCTTGGTTTTCGCCGCGGACAAATAGATGTGGTTACTAATGTATATGTATTGACAATTACTCACAGAAAGTTAAATTTAACAATACAATTAATGATTATACATAAAGTTTATTGCTGACAAAATATAAAGAATATTAAATGTAAAGAAACAATTCTATAAGGTATAAAAAATAGCAATCAATACAATTATAATTAAAACTTAAAATGACAGACACTTTTCAAAACTTTTATCTCTAGCTCTATGTTAGGGATACAGAAGCTGAAAATTTCATCGAAATCGGTTGACGGAGAAAAAAACAACGTGCATTGCAAGATATAAGAATCTGTGTATCTGTGTGTCTGTACAAATAGCAATAATACTGCCACCAAATAGCTTTATATGGATAAGATCCGTCGAAAGTTAGTTTCATTACATAACACTTTTATTTCGTTACTACCTTTACTTGAATAATTGCAGTCCAGCATTAGAAGTGGTATTATCGGTTAAATAAGTAAAAAAAATAATTTTCTGTTTGTTACTACGGATCACAATAAGAACGATTGAATTTTGTCATTACTTGAATATTGTATTTATTCTTTTTTTTTTTATTCTATAACTATTACAGAATATATTTTGTTGAATAATCATTATTTTATAAATATCGCAATAAGTTCCAAATTAATTAATTTCACCTATAAACTATCGATTATAAAATAATGATTACAATGGTGCACAATATGGAAAATAAGAAGGCAATAATAGTGTAATGAAATTATACAATAAAAAATAATTATTCTCATTCTACGCATTATCCGTTTATTTATTGCCTATGTCACTGACGTTTCTTCCGTAATTCACGAGCAAATGTTCTATTTAGGTAGCGAGCGCGGCATGTTTAGCGATGTTGGTATTTGAGATCAGTGATAGTTCCACCTTCTTAGTTCCACAACCGACGAGAGTATCTCGACATTGGGGCCGTTACCGACCGATCCCAGCACCCACCTGGCACTAGGCCTGCAGCCAAGCTCGCACATGCGAGCCGAGCTCGGGTCCAGTCGAGCCGGGACTCGCTTTTCGAGTCGAGTCGAGTACTCGCACGATGCGAGCTGCTCGCAACGAAGCGAACGGCTCGAAATAAAATCAGGCGTAAAATGACATGATGCGAGTTACAGCAGGAAGATCAGCACATTGATATTATCAAGCATTTTAGTATATTGACAATGCTAAATGTTTGCGATGTTTTATTATATATTTTGATAGTGAAATGTTGATTCAGAATTTGTATAACCCTTATTGAAAATAATTATGCAATAACAACTATTTAGATTTATGTAAATAACTAGATGTGATCTGTAAAGAACGGTATTTTATATATTCCTTTACATTATACTCCGGTTCACTGTACAGTCGTAAAAATGTGTTGTCGCAAAATTGTTTATAATGTTGAAAATTAACGTGAAACCAAGTTGGAAGTTGGAAGTTCCAACAGCCTGTCATTCGGTACTGTGCAAGTATAGGTGATAAGATTTAAAAGGGCATAGCCGATTAAGATGGTCAAAACAATTGGAACCGCAAAAAGATTCCATTTCAAACAGTATTGATTTCTTGATTTTCTGGAAATGACAGACGTAGAGTTCAAAATTCTTTTCACGGAATCTTACCAATTTTCACAAGCAATTTCATATCTGGCGGAAATCGTAGACGAACACAATAATATAAATATTCATTGCCTAATCAATGTTACTTCAATATTTTTAAAACATTAAAAAAATATTGTTAAAATCACATGAATAAATAATATAAGAAATTGAAAAAATAAAGATGATGTATGGGAAAAAACATTTACCACCGACGGGATAAGAACCCCAGCGTATCCGCTCCTTAGTTCGACACACGTCCGGCGATGTTACAAAACTTTACGAACATTCTGGTATATATCACACAAAATACAATTTATTCTTTCTCTTAAATCACATTTCTTAGGTCAAAGAATTACTTGTTTCAATTTAATAATGCTAAAAATTACTTAATATATAGCTGCGATAAAACCAACAAGTGTAACTTTCCTCCTAATAGCAAAAACGTCGAAAAAATTCGGTTTTTATTGTTTTTTGACGATGATGTCCCACAACAAAAAATCTAAAAAAAATTGACGACACTGCCTGTTATAGTACTTTAACAAGGAACTAAACAGTAGAATAGCATGTTTTCAAATTTTTGAGAAATCTGCATTTTTCCGATTTTTTGGAGGTTTTTCATTTTTTTTTTACGACCACAGTTTGTAACAAAAAAATCGGAAAAAATTATCAAAAATCAGCCTTAGAATCCAAAATATGTCACATTTTTTTCAGAATTTTAGAAAGCATCAGAGTGCGGGAAATACGCGGAGAAGCGCGAAATCTAATTTACCCTGTAACTAACCTCATGGGCAAGATAGGGGGTTGAAATTTTACTCAGAGGGGTTTTTCCTCTAAGGGCAGTTTTGACCATAAATCGGCTAGGCCCTTTTAAAAGGATCTGATGTCTACGTTCAACACTCGTCATACTTTCTGTTTAGTTAATATTTTAATCTAAATCTTTTTTCAATTTGCAATTGTTGGCTCTTCTCCATGGATAACAGTCGATCTTTTATACGATGGTCCAAAATCATGCTAACTACCAAATAATTCGTAGTGGCAGCAAAGTTAAATCTACTTCCTAGCTCGACAATTAACGCAATTATATAACGCAATTTTTCCTGCGTTTTCATTACATGTCATCTAGTAAATTAATCTATCTAGCTTGGCAGAACAGCTGAAGTCGTTTGGTCGATTTATAAAAAAAGTTATTCTGATTTATAGTGTCTGCCATCAATTATGAGACTGACTGCATAATGTATAACGAGAAGCGGCCGCACGTTTCTCGCTAAGCAACCTGCGCTATCTCCATGTTTATAATTGTGCAGTGTGAAAATGGTTTACTGCCTTTTTGGTTCGTTATCTCGGCCATTTCTTCTAAAAAGTGTACTTCCGTACAATGGGACAGTAGGGCTCTCATCAGCGAGCTAAGGTTTATGACCGGCTCTCGCCTGCACTCGCCCACTTAGGTCACCCGCTCTGAGTATTTAATCTACCGGCACGCGTATGCGTTTTGCTCTTCCTCCCTCCCCATCGAGCCACTAGCTTAGTTATTCATTATCGAAAAATATAAAAGTCTAAGACAATCTATTCTCAGGTTAGTTAGCTCAGATTCTGTCAAACAGTTTTTCTCAGCTTACCAGAATTCAGTCTTTTGACCTTTGGTGCGAGTACCAGTGTGGCGGCCTGTGCAAAGAGCACGCCGACGAACCGCCAGCATACACATTGTAGACGCGGCGGCGACCTCGTATAAATACACATCAATATTATACAATATTGTTTATATACCCATTCCTTTCAAAAACTATTTAACGAAGCTTAACGTTAATTTTTAACATTATAAACAATTTTGCAACAACACATTTTTACGACTGTACACTGAACCCCGGAGTATAATATAAAGGAATATATAAAATACCGTTCTTTACAGATCACAGCTAGTTATTTACATAAATCTAGGAAATAGTTGTTATTGCATAATTATTTTCAATAAGGGTTATACAAATTCTGAATCAACATTTCACTATCAAAATATATAATAAAACATCGCAAACATTTAGCATTGTCAATATACTAAAATGCTTGATAATATCGATGTGCTGATCTTCCCGCTGTAACTCGCATCATGTCATTTTACGCCTGATTTTATTTCGAGCAGCTCGCATCGGTGCGGATAGCTCGCATCGGTGCGGGTAGCTCGCATCGGTGCGGGTAGCTCGCATCGTGCGAGTACTCGACTCGACTCGCACAATTGAGCCGAGCTAAGCTCAACCAGAGTTGGGCAAAATATTTATCTAAATAAAAATTTCGAGTAACGAATAAAAGATAAAAAAAATTTTTATTTCCTTTTGGTATGTGTTGTGGTTTGGGTGTTCAGTAAAGGATTCACCCAATATAACAATAACCATTTATTAAATAAGCAACAAAAACTCAACGACGTAACAAGGAACAAAGAAAATGAAATAACAATGAAACAAGAACTACGGATAAACGACTATACGAACAACTGACGGCGAATGACGACTTCTCACAACGACTGACTGACTTGAACTGACTGACTGACTGACCCTGTCATCCGTCAGAATCCGCGCTTATATCCTCCAGGAATTTCCTTCGAACAAGAAAACTTCTGGAGTGGGGATGTCGCTTCCTGTACGTGCCCCTTGGAGAAAGTTCGTGTCCTTGCACCGAACATCCGTGTCCTGGCGAAAGTCAAGGGTTGGCGGCCAAATGTGCACGCCAAGGAAAAACCCCGAACCTGGTCGCCAAATGTGCACCCCAGGTAGGAACAGACTTCCGGCGACTAAGTGTGCGCTCGGGAAGAGCTTGGGCCTGGCGACCAAGTGCGTCCAAGGTCCCAGCCCGCAGACGACGCTCCTACCTGGGTCCGATCAACCCTTCTCCAAGGGGTCCGCCACATTACTTGAATATTGTATTTATTCTTTTTTTTTATTCTATAACTATTACAGAATATATTTTGTTGAATAATCATTATTTTATAAATATCGCAAGAAGTTCCAAATTAATTAATTACACCTATAAATTATCGATTATAAAATAATGATTACAATGGTGAACAATATGGAAAATAAGAAGGCAATAAGAGTGTAATGAAATTATACAATAAAAGATAATTATTTTCATTCTACGCATTATACGTTTATTTATTGCCTCTGTCACTGACGTTTTTTCCATAATTCACGAGCAAATGTTCTTTTAGTTCCACAACCGACGAGAGTATCTCGACATTAGGGCCGTTACCGACCGCTCCCAGCACCCAACTGGCACCCACTTTGAGACTCGCAGTTTAACACGGGGGCTGGCAGTCTTTATATATATATATATATATCTCGTGGGTGCACTGATCCACCGACGAGATATATATAAAGGCTGACAGCCTTACGGGAGAATGTGTCGCTCGAAAAATACGGTGTTGTCTACCGCTCTCTAGGATAGATTTTGGCTGGAGTAAGAAACAGAAGGCCAACGACGGTATCTCGTCGGTGCAGAAGACCACTAAGGAACTTCTCGTCGCTGAGAAGGTGAATCATCACGGACCCATATCGATTATCAAATGTTACATTCTCCGACAAACGTATTCAAATTAAAAAGATATTTTTTTTTAGTGTTGCTTTTTAAGATCTAAAATATTAAAAGTAAAACTAATATCAAGGACGAAAAATTCGTCAAAATATTTTACGTAAGAAATTATTAAAGCATAATTTTAGGAAAATCAATTTCTACTTCCATATGAGATACCTTAATTTGTAATTTAAAAATATTTCATGAACAAGCATTATTTCCTTACACTTTTTTTTTATAGATAATTGTTCCAAGAATCGATCTGTGGGAACAGAAATATGTTGAAAACCAGAGTAGCGTTTATTTAACGTACTATTCCGAATAGTATAGAGTTTGAGAGAGAATCACGTGGATGAATTAATATAATATAAAATAATATAATTGTAGAAGCAAAGATGGGCAAATTTTTATTGAAATAGACATTTCAAACAGCGAATAAAAGATAAAAAATGATTTGTTACGCGTCAAATAAAAATAATTATGTTATCTCTATTCCGCACGTAATGAATTTATTCGACGAATAAAGATTTTTTTATAAAGACCGACCAACAGCCTACAATGTAAGCAGATGGAGAATCCAACATTATTGGCAATTTATGCTTTTATGTTTTTAATCAGAACAATATTGTTAATACGAATGAGTTGTAGAGCTCATCCCGATCAAAATGAGTCTAAACACGACATCATTTGGACTGTCTTTAATGAGATTGTAATTTTTATCGTAACATTACGTATCAGTGAAACTTGGTCGATTACACCCGAATTTCACCTCATTTTCATCAGGAAAATCCCCTCCATTCGCTCGTCACAATTTCATGAGGATATATTGCACAATCTAAAAGTTTAAACTTTCATTCGTGCGCGATTCTCCATCCGTTTACATTGTATGTCGTCTGTCGTCGCTGGGTCTTTGAAGCTCGGCACTCGGCAAAAGTTATTCGAGCATTTATTTGAAGCCTTCGAATAAATGATACAGATGAAAGATGAAAAAATTTCTCGTAGTTTGAATAAATCCGCTTCGAATAAAAAAAAGTATCTTTATTCGTCGGATAAATTCTCGTCGAATAAAATTATTTATTCGATACTCGTCGAATAAGGATACCTTTTTTATTCGAACCTTCGAATAACGAATAAAGATGAAGTATCTTTTATTCGAATCGTTATTTAAATAATTTTTATCTAATAATGCCCAACTCTGGGCACACCAGAATGACTGGCATTCAAAAGGAGAGAATATCCGTCTACGATACATATAATGTTGCACGGAGAAGCGGACAGCGAAACTAGAGAAGCGTCCTCCCCGAGGAGTGGGCCACACATTGTCGGCTATATCGGTGTGAGACCAGAAGACCACTACTAATCCAATCACAAAGCTTCTTTATTTTTCGTTATTTTTTTTTTTTTTAACTTTTACCAACATATTCGTGACATTTTTCTGATTAAAATGAAACCAAATATGATATAATTCCGACGATAATTGCTTGTGTAATGAACGATTGATGTTTCGGACGCGAAAAAGGACAGCGTATGGGAAAGAAAGAGCCCCGGAGAGTCGAAGCGTTCGGAAAAGATGAAAGACTGGCGTGAGCTCAGGCCTTTAAATAAAAAAATAAACTTTTTCATTATTAATTATTTTTCTATCGGACTTTCACCAACATACTCGTGGCATTTTTCTAAGGAAAACGGTACCAAATATGACAAAATTCCGATGATATTTACTTGTGTAATGAACGACGGAAGTTTCGGACGCAAAGAAGGACAGCATATGAAAAGAAAGAGACGCGGCGAGTCCTTCCCGTCTCGAGTTCGACAGCTTGGTTTTCGCCGCGGACAAATAGATGTGGTTACTAATGTATATGTATTGACAATTACTCACAGAAAGTTAAATTTAAACAATACAATTAATGATTATACATAAAGTTTATTGCTGATAAAATATAAAGAATATTAAATGTAAAGAAACAATTCTATAAGGTATAAAAAATAGCAATCAATACAATTATAATTAAAACTTAAAATGACAGACACTTTTCAAAACTTTTATCTCTACCTCTATGTTAGGGATACAGAAGCTGAAAATTTCATCGAAATCGGTTGACGGAGAAAAAAACAACGTGCATTGCAAGATATAAGAATCTGTGTATCTGTGTGTCTGTACAAATAGCAATAATACTGCCACCAAATAGCTTTATATGGATAAGATCCGTCGAAAGTTAGTTTCATTACATAACACTTTTATTTCGTTACTACCTTTACTTGAATAATTGCAGTCCAGCATTAGAAGTGGTATTATCGGTTAAATAAGTAAAAAAATAATTTTCTGTGTTTGTTACTACGGATCACAATAAGAACGATTGAATTTTGTCATTACTTGAATATTGTATTTATTCTTTTTTTTTTTTATTCTATAACTATTACAGAATATATTTTGTTGAATAATCATTATTTTATAAATATCGCAATAAGTTCCAAATTAATTAATTTCACCTATAAACTATCGATTATAAAATAATGATTACAATGGTGAATAATATGGAAAATAAGAAGGCAATAATAGTGTAATGAAATTATACAATAAAAAATAATTATTCTCATTCTACGCATTATCCGTTTATTTATTGCCTATGTCACTGACGTTTCTTCCGTAATTCACGAGCAAATGTTCTATTTAGGTAGCGAGCGCGGCATGTTTAGCGATGTTGGTATTTGAGATCAGTGATAGTTCCACTTTCTTAGTTCCACAACCGACGAGAGTATCTCGACATTGGGGCCGTTACCGACCGATCCCAGCACCCACCTGGCACTAGGCCTGCAGCCAAGCTCGCATATGCGAGCCGAGCTCGGGTCCAGTCGAGCCGGGACTCGCTTTTCGAGTCGAGTCGAGTACTCGCATGATGCGAGCTGCTCGCAACGAAGCGAACGGCTCGAAATAAAATCAGGCGTAAAATGACATGATGCGAGTTACAGCAGGAAGATCAGCACATTGATATTATCAAGCATTTTAGTATATTGACAATGCTAAATGTTTGCGATGTTTTATTATATATTTTGATAGTGAAATGTTGATTCAGAATTTGTATAACCCTTATTGAAAATAATTATGCAATAACAACTATTTCCTAGATTTATGTAAATAACTAGATGTGATCTGTAAAGAACGGTATTTTATATATTCCTTTATATTATACTCCGGTTCACTGTACAGTCGTAAAAATGTGTTGTCGCAAAATTGTTTATAATGTTGAAAATTAACGTGAAACCAAGTTGGAAGTTGGAAGTTCCAACAGCCTGTCATTCGGTACTGTGCAAGTATAGGTGATAAGATTTAAAAGGGCATAGCCGATTAAGATGGTCAAAACAATTGGAACCGCAAAAAGATTCCATTTCAAACAGTATTGATTTCTTGATTTTCTGGAAATGACAGACGTAGAGTTCAAAATTCTTTTCACGGAATCTTACCAATTTTCACAAGCAATTTCATATCTGGCGGAAATCGTAGACGAACACAATAATATAAATATTCATTGCCTAATCAATGTTACTTCAATATTTTTAAAACATTAAAAAAATATTGTTAAAATCACATGAATAAATAATATAAGAAATTGAAAAAATAAAGATGATGTATGGGAAAAAACATTTACCACCGACGGGATAAGAACCCCAGCGTATCCGCTCCTTAGTTCGACACACGTCCGGCGATGTTACAAAACTTTACGAACATTCTGGTATATATCACACAAAATACAATTTATTCTTTCTCTTAAATCACATTTCTTAGGTCAAAGAATTACTTGTTTCAATTTAATAATGCTAAAAATTACTTAATATATAGCTGCGATAAAACCAACAAGTGTAACTTTCCTCCTAATAGCAAAAACGTCGAAAAAATTCGGTTTTTATTGTTTTTTGACGATGATGTCCCACAACAAAAAATCTAAAAAAAATTGACGACACTGCCTGTTATAGTACTTTAACAAGGAACTAAACAGTAGAATAGCATGTTTTCAAATTTTTGAGAAATCTGCATTTTTCCGATTTTTTGGAGGTTTTTCATTTTTTTTTACGACCACAATTTGTAACAAAAAAATCTGAAAGTTTAAACTTTCATACGTGCGCGATTCTCCATCCGTTTACATTGTATGTCGTCTGTCGTCGCTGGGTCTTTGAAGCTCGGCACTCGGCAAAAGTTATTCGAGCATTTATTTGAAGCCTTCGAATAAATGATACAGATGAAAGATGAAAAAATTTCTCGTAGTTCGAATAAATCCGCTTCGAATAAAAAAAAGTATCTTTATTCGTCGGATAAATTCTCGTCGAATAAAATTATTTATTCGATACTCGTCGAATAAGGATACCTTTTTTATTCGAACCTTCGAATAACGAATAAAGATGAAGTATCTTTTATTCGAATCGTTATTTAAATAATTTTTATCTAATAATGCCCAACTCTGGGCACACCAGAATGACTGGCATTCAAAAGGAGAGAATATCCGTCTACGATACATATAATGTTGCACGGAGAAGCGGACAGCGAAACTAGAGAAGCGTCCTCCCCGAGGAGTGGGCCACACATTGTCGGCTATATCGGTGTGAGACCAGAAGACCACTACTAATCCAATCACAAAACTTCTTTATTTTTCGTTATTTTTTTTTTTTTTAACTTTTACCAACATATTCGTGACATTTTTCTGATTAAAATGAAACCAAATATGATATAATTCCGACGATAATTGCTTGTGCAATGAACGATTGATGTTTCGGACGCGAAGAAGGACAGCGTATGGGAAAGAAAGAGCCGCGGAGAGTCGAAGCGTTCGGAAAAGATGAAAGACTGGCGTGAGCTCTGGCCTTTAAATAAAAAAATAAACTTTTTCATTATTAATTATTTTTCTATCGGACTTTCACCAACATACTCGTGGCATTTTTCTAAGGAAAACGGTACCAAATATGACAAAATTCCGATGATATTTACTTGTGTAATGAACGACGGAAGTTTCGGACGCAAAGAAGGACAGCATATGAAAAGAAAGAGACGCGGCGAGTCCTTCCCGTCTCGAGTTCGACAGCTTGGTTTTCGCCGCGGACAAATAGATGTGGTTACTAATGTATATGTATTGACAATTACTCACAGAAAGTTAAATTCAAACAATACAATTAATGATTATACATAAAGTTTATTGCTGATAAAATATAAAGAATATTAAATGTAAAGAAACAATTCTATATGGTATAAAAAATAGCAATCAATACAATTATAATTAAAACTTAAAATGACAGACACTTTTCAAAACTTTTATCTCTACCTCTATGTTAGGGATACAGAAGCTGAAAATTTCATCGAAATCGGTTGACGGAGAAAAAAACAACGTGCATTGCAAGATATAAGAATCTGTGTATCTGCGTGTCTGTACAAATAGCAATAATACTGCCACCAAATAGCTTTATATGGATAAGATCCGTCGAAAGTTAGTTTCATTACATAACACTTTTATTTCGTTACTACCTTTACTTGAATAATTGCAGTCCAGCATTAGAAGTGGTATTATCGGTTAAATAAGTAAAAAAATAATTTTCTGTGTTTGTTACTACGGATCACAATAAGAACGATTGAATTTTGTCATTACTTGAATATTGTATTTATTCTTTTTGTTTATTCTATAACTATTACAGAATATATTTTGTTGAATAATCATTATTTTATAAATATCGCAATACGTTTCAAATTAATTAATTTCACCTATAAACTATCGATTATAAAATAATGATTACAATGGTGAATAATACGGAAAATAAGAAGGCAATAATAGTGTAATGAAATTATACAATAAAAAATAATTATTCTCATTCTACGCATTATCCGTTTATTTATTGCCTATGTCACTGACGTTTCTTCCGTAATTCACGAGCAAATGTTCTATTTAGGTAGCGAGCGCGGCATGTTTAGCGATGTTGGTATTTGAGATCAGTGATAGTTCCACTTTCTTAGTTCCACAACCGACGAGAGTATCTCGACATTGGGGCCGTTACCGACCGATCCCAGCACCCACCTGGCACTAGGCCTGCAGCCAAGCTCGCATATGCGAGCCGAGCTCGGGTCCAGTCGAGCCGGGACTCGCTTTTCGAGTCGAGTCGAGTACTCGCACGATGCGAGCTGCTCGCAACGAAGCGAACGGCTCGAAATAAAATCAGGCGTAAAATGACATGATGCGAGTTACAGCAGGAAGATCAGCACATTGATATTATCAAGCATTTTAGTATATTGACAATGCTAAATGTTTGCGATGTTTTATTATATATTTTGATAGTGAAATGTTGATTCAGAATTTGTATAACCCTTATTGAAAATAATTATGCAATAACAACTATTTAGATTTATGTAAATAACTAGATGTGATCTGTAAAGAACGGTATTTTATATATTCCTTTATATTATACTCCGGTTCACTGTACAGTCGTAAAAATGTGTTGTCGCAAAATTGTTTATAATGTTGAAAATTAACGTGAAACCAAGTTGGAAGTTGGAAGTTCCAACAGCCTGTCATTCGGTACTGTGCAAGTATAGGTGATAAGATTTAAAAGGGCATAGCCGATTAAGATGGTCAAAACAATTGGAACCGCAAAAAGATTCCATTTCAAACAGTATTGATTTCTTGATTTTCTGGAAATGACAGACGTAGAGTTCAAAATTCTTTTCACGGAATCTTACCAATTTTCACAAGCAATTTCATATCTGGCGGAAATCGTAGACGAACACAATAATATAAATATTCATTGCCTAATCAATGTTACTTCAATATTTTTAAAACATTAAAAAAATATTGTTAAAATCACATGAATAAATAATATAAGAAATTGAAAAAATAAAGATGATGTATGGGAAAAAACATTTACCACCGACGGGATAAGAACCCCAGCGTATCCGCTCCTTAGTTCGACACGTCCGGCGATGTTACAAAACTTTACGAACATTCTGGTATATATCACACAAAATACAATTTATTCTTTCTCTTAAATCACATTTCTTAGGTCAAAGAATTACTTGTTTCAATTTAATAATGCTAAAAATTACTTAATATATAGCTGCGATAAAACCAACAAGTGTAACTTTCCTCCTAATAGCAAAAACGTCGAAAAAATTCGGTTTTTATTGTTTTTTGACGATGATGTCCCACAACAAAAAATCTAAAAAAAATTGACGACACTGCCTGTTATAGTACTTTAACAAGGAACTAAACAGTAGAATAGCATGTTTTCAAATTTTTGAGAAATCTGCATTTTTCCGATTTTTTGGAGGTTTTTCATTTTTTTTTTACGACCACAGTTTGTAACAAAAAAATCGGAAAAAATTATCAAAAATCAGCCTTAGAATCCAAAATATGTCACATTTTTTTCAGAATTTTAGAAAGCATCAGAGTGCGGGAAATACGCGGAGAAGCGCGAAATCTAATTTACCCTGTAACTAACCTCATGGGCAAGATAGGGGGTTGAAATTTTACTCAGAGGGGTTTTTCCTCTAAGGGCAGTTTTGACCATAAATCGGCTAGGCCCTTTTAAAAGGATCTGATGTCTACGTTCAACACTCGTCATACTTTCTGTTTAGTTAATATTTTAATCTAAATCTTTTTTCAATTTGCAATTGTTGGCTCTTCTCCATGGATAACAGTCGATCTTTTATACGATGGTCCAAAATCATGCTAACTACCAAATAATTCGTAGTGGCAGCAAAGTTAAATCTACTTCCTAGCTCGACAATTAACGCAATTATATAACGCAATTTTTCCTGCGTTTTCATTACATGTCATCTAGTAAATTAATCTATCTAGCTTGGCAGAACAGCTGAAGTCGTTTGGTCGATTTATAAAAAAAGTTATTCTGATTTATAGTGTCTGCCATCAATTATGAGACTGACTGCATAATGTATAACGAGAAGCGGCCGCACGTTTCTCGCTAAGCAACCTGCGCTATCTCCATGTTTATAATTGTGCAGTGTGAAAATGGTTTACTGCCTTTTTGGTTCGTTATCTCGGCCATTTCTTCTAAAAAGTGTACTTCCGTACAATGGGACAGTAGGGCTCTCATCAGCGAGCTAAGGTTTATGACCGGCTCTCGCCTGCACTCGCCCACTTAGGTCACCCGCTCTGAGTATTTAATCTACCGGCACGCGTATGCGTTTTGCTCTTCCTCCCTCCCCATCGAGCCACTAGCTTAGTTATTCATTATCGAAAAATATAAAAGTCTAAGACAATCTATTCTCAGGTTAGTTAGCTCAGATTCTGTCAAACAGTTTTTCTCAGCTTACCAGAATTCAGTCTTTTGACCTTTGGTGCGAGTACCAGTGTGGCGGCCTGTCCAAAGAGCACGCCGACGAACCGCCAGCATACATTGTAGACGCGGCGGCGACCTCGTATAAATACACATCAATATTATACAATATTGTTTATATACCCATTCCTTTCAAAAACTATTTAACGAAGCTTAACGTTAATTTTCAACATTATAAACAATTTTGCAACAACACATTTTTACGACTGTACACTGAACCCCGGAGTATAATATAAAGGAATATATAAAATACCGTTCTTTACAGATCACACAGCTAGTTATTTACATAAATCTAGGAAATAGTTGTTATTGCATAATTATTTTCAATAAGGGTTATAGAAATTCTGAATCAACATTTCACTATCAAAATATATAATAAAACATCGCAAACATTTAGCATTGTCAATATACTAAAATGCTTGATAATATCGATGTGCTGATCTTCCCGCTGTAACTCGCATCATGTCATTTTACGCCTGATTTTATTTCGAGCAGCTCGCATCGGTGCGGATAGCTCGCATCGTGCGAGTACTCGACTCGACTCGCACAATCGAGCCGAGCTAAGCTCAACCAGAGTTGGGCAAAATATTTATCTAAATAAAAATTTCAAGTAACGAATAAAAGATAAAAAAATTTTTATTTCCTTTTGGTATGTGTTGTGGTTTGGGTGTTCAGTAAAGGATTCACCCAATATAACAATAACCATTTATTAAATAAGCAACAAAAACTCAACGACGTAACAAGGAACAAAGAAAATGAAATAACAATGAAACAAGAACTACGGATAAACGACTATACGAACAACTGACGGCGAATGACGACTTCTCACAACGACTGACTGACTTGAACTGACTGACTGACTGACCCTGTCATCCGTCAGAATCCGCGCTTATATCCTCCAGGAATTTCCTTCGAACAAGAAAACTTCTGGAGTGGGGATGTCGCTTCCTGTACGTGCCCCTTGGAGAAAGTTCGTGTCCTTGCACCGAACATCCGTGTCCTGGCGAAAGTCAAGGGTTGGCGGCCAAATGTGCACGCCAAGGAAAAACCCCGAACCTGGTCGCCAAATGTGCACCCCAGGTAGGAACAGACTTCCGGCGACTAAGTGTGCGCTCGGGAAGAGCTTGGGCCTGGCGACCAAGTGCGTCCAAGGTCCCAGCCCGCAGACGACGCTCCTACCTGGGTCCGATCAACCCTTCTCCAAGGGGTCCGCCACATTACTTGAATATTGTATTTATTCTTTTTTTTTATTCTATAACTATTACAGAATATATTTTGTTGAATAATCATTATTTTATAAATATCGCAAGAAGTTCCAAATTAATTAATTACACCTATAAATTATCGATTATAAAATAATGATTACAATGGTGAACAATATGGAAAATAAGAAGGCAATAAGAGTGTAATGAAATTATACAATAAAAGATAATTATTTTCATTCTACGCATTATACGTTTATTTATTGCCTCTGTCACTGACGTTTTTTCCATGATTCACGAGCAAATGTTCTTTTAGTTCCACAACCGACGAGAGTATCTCGACATTAGGGCCGTTACCGACCGCTCCCAGCACCCACCTGGCACCCACTTTGAGACTCGCAGTTTAACACGGGGGCTGGCAGTCTTTATATATATATATATATCTCGTGGGTGCACTGATCCACCGACGAGATATATATAAAGACTGACAGCCTTACGGGAGAATGTGTCGCTCGAAAAATACGGTGTTGTCTACCGCTCTCTAGGATAGATTTTGGCTGGAGTAAGAAACAGAAGGCCAACGACGGTATCTCGTCGGTGCAGAAGACCACTAAGGAACTTCTCGTCGCAGAGAAGGTGAATCATCACGGACCCATATCGATTATCAAATGTTACATTCTCCGACAAACGTATTCAAATTAAAAAGATATTTTTTTTTAGTGTTGCTTTTGAAGATCTAAAATATTAAAAGTAAAACTAATATCAAGGACGAAAAATTCGTCAAAATATTTTACGTAAGAAATTATTAAAGCATAATTTTAGGAAAATCAATTTCTACTTCCATATGAGATACCTTAATTTGTAATTTAAAAATATTTCATGAACAAGCATTATTTCCTTACACTTTTTTTTTATAGATAACTGTTCCAAGAATCGATCTGTGGGAACAGAAATATGTTGAAAACCAGAGTAGCGTTTATTTAACGTACTATTCCGAATAGTATAGAGTTTGAGAGAGAATCACGTGGATGAATTAATATAATATAAAATAATATAATTGTAGAAGCAAAGATGGGCAAATTTTTATTGAAATAGACATTTCAAACAGCGAATAAAAGATAAAAAATGATTTGTTACGCGTCAAATAAAAATAATTATGTTATCTCTATTCCGCACGTAATGAATTTATTCGACGAATAAAGATTTTTTTATAAAGACCGACCAACAGCCTACAATGTAAGCAGATGGAGAATCCAACATTATTGGCAATTTATGCTTTTATGTTTTTAATCAGAACAATATTGTTAATACGAATGAGTTGTAGAGCTCATCCCGATCAAAATGAGTCTAAACACGACATCATTTGGACTGTCTTTAATGAGATTGTAATTTTTATCGTAACATTACGTATCAGTGAAACTTGGTCGATTACACCCGAATTTGATCTCATTTTCATCAGGAAAATCCCCTCCATTCGCTCGTCACAATTTCATGAGGATATATTGCACAATCTAAAAGTTTAAACTTTCATTCGTGCGCGATTCTCCACCCGTTTACATTGTATGTCGTCTGTCGTCGCTGGGTCTTTGAAGCTCGGCACTCGGCAAAAGTTATTCGAGCATTTATTTGAAGCCTTCGAATAAATGATACAGATGAAAGATGAAAAAATTTCTCGTAGTTCGAATAAATCCGCTTCGAATAAAAAAAAGTATCTTTATTCGTCGGATAAATTCTCGTCGAATAAAATTATTTATTCGATACTCGTCGAATAAGGATACCTTTTTTATTCGAACCTTCGAATAACGAATAAAGATGAAGTATCTTTTATTCGAATCGTTATTTAAATAATTTTTATCTAATAATGCCCAACTCTGGGCACACCAGAATGACTGGCATTCAAAAGGAGAGAATATCCGTCTACGATACATATAATGTTGCACGGAGAAGCGGACAGCGAAACTAGAGAAGCGTCCTCCCCGAGGAGTGGGCCACACATTGTCGGCTATATCGGTGTGAGACCAGAAGACCACTACTAATCCAATCACAAAGCTTCTTTATTTTTCGTTATTTTTTTTTTTTTTAACTTTTACCAACATATTCGTGACATTTTTCTGATTAAAATGAAACCAAATATGATATAATTCCGACGATAATTGCTTGTGTAATGAACGATTGATGTTTCGGACGCGAAAAAGGACAGCGTATGGGAAAGAAAGAGCCCCGGAGAGTCGAAGCGTTCGGAAAAGATGAAAGACTGGCGTGAGCTCAGGCCTTTAAATAAAAAAATAAACTTTTTCATTATTAATTATTTTTCTATCGGACTTTCACCAACATACTCGTGGCATTTTTCTAAGGAAAACGGTACCAAATATGACAAAATTCCGATGATATTTACTTGTGTAATGAACGACGGAAGTTTCGGACGCAAAGAAGGACAGCATATGAAAAGAAAGAGACGCGGCGAGTCCTTCCCGTCTCGAGTTCGACAGCTTGGTTTTCGCCGCGGACAAATAGATGTGGTTACTAATGTATATGTATTGACAATTACTCACAGAAAGTTAAATTTAAACAATACAATTAATGATTATACATAAAGTTTATTGCTGATAAAATATAAAGAATATTAAATGTAAAGAAACAATTCTATAAGGTATAAAAAATAGCAATCAATACAATTATAATTAAAACTTAAAATGACAGACACTTTTCAAAACTTTTATCTCTACCTCTATGTTAGGGATACAGAAGCTGAAAATTTCATCGAAATCGGTTGACGGAGAAAAAAACAACGTGCATTGCAAGATATAAGAATCTGTGTATCTGTGTGTCTGTACAAATAGCAATAATACTGCCACCAAATAGCTTTATATGGATAAGATCCGTCGAAAGTTAGTTTCATTACATAACACTTTTATTTCGTTACTACCTTTACTTGAATAATTGCAGTCCAGCATTAGAAGTGGTATTATCGGTTAAATAAGTAAAAAAATAATTTTCTGTGTTTGTTACTACGGATCACAATAAGAACGATTGAATTTTGTCATTACTTGAATATTGTATTTATTCTTTTTGTTTATTCTATAACTATTACAGAATATATTTTGTTGAATAATCATTATTTTATAAATATCGCAATAAGTTCCAAATTAATTAATTTCACCTATAAACTATCGATTATAAAATAATGATTACAATGGTGCACAATATGGAAAATAAGAAGGCAATAATAGTGTAATGAAATTATACAATAAAAAATAATTATTCTCATTCTACGCATTATCCGTTTATTTATTGCCTATGTCACTGACGTTTCTTCCGTAATTCACGAGCAAATGTTCTATTTAGGTAGCGAGCGCGGCATGTTTAGCGATGTTGGTATTTGAGATCAGTGATAGTTCCACCTTCTTAGTTCCACAACCGACGAGAGTATCTCGACATTGGGGCCGTTACCGACCGATCCCAGCACCCACCTGGCACTAGGCCTGCAGCCAAGCTCGCACATGCGAGCCGAGCTCGGGTCCAGTCGAGCCGGGACTCGCTTTTCGAGTCGAGTCGAGTACTCGCACGATGCGAGCTGCTCGCAACGAAGCGAACGGCTCGAAATAAAATCAGGCGTAAAATGACATGATGCGAGTTACAGCAGGAAGATCAGCACATTGATATTATCAAGCATTTTAGTATATTGACAATGCTAAATGTTTGCGATGTTTTATTATATATTTTGATAGTGAAATGTTGATTCAGAATTTGTATAACCCTTATTGAAAATAATTATGCAATAACAACTATTTAGATTTATGTAAATAACTAGATGTGATCTGTAAAGAACGGTATTTTATATATTCCTTTACATTATACTCCGGTTCACTGTACAGTCGTAAAAATGTGTTGTCGCAAAATTGTTTATAATGTTGAAAATTAACGTGAAACCAAGTTGGAAGTTGGAAGTTCCAACAGCCTGTCATTCGGTACTGTGCAAGTATAGGTGATAAGATTTAAAAGGGCATAGCCGATTAAGATGGTCAAAACAATTGGAACCGCAAAAAGATTCCATTTCAAACAGTATTGATTTCTTGATTTTCTGGAAATGACAGACGTAGAGTTCAAAATTCTTTTCACGGAATCTTACCAATTTTCACAAGCAATTTCATATCTGGCGGAAATCGTAGACGAACACAATAATATAAATATTCATTGCCTAATCAATGTTACTTCAATATTTTTAAAACATTAAAAAAATATTGTTAAAATCGCACGAATAAATAATATAAGAAATTGAAAAAATAAAGATGATGTATGGGAAAAAACATTTACCACCGACGGGATAAGAACCCCAGCGTATCCGCTCCTTAGTTCGACACGTCCGGCGATGTTACAAAACTTTACGAACATTCTGGTATATATCACACAAAATACAATTTATTCTTTCTCTTAAATCACATTTCTTACGTCAAAGAATTACTTGTTTCAATTTAATAATGCTAAAAATTACTTAATATATAGCTGCGATAAAACCAACAAGTGTAACTTTCCTCCTAATAGCAAAAACGTCGAAAAAATTCGGTTTTTATTGTTTTTTGACGATGATGTCCCACAACAAAAAATCTAAAAAAAATTGACGACACTGCCTGTTATAGTACTTTAACAAGGAACTAAACAGTAGAATAGCATGTTTTCAAATTTTTGAGAAATCTGCATTTTTCCGATTTTTTGGAGGTTTTTCATTTTTTTTACGACCACAGTTTGTAACAAAAAAATCTGAAAGTTTAAACTTTCATACGTGCGCGATTCTCCATCCGTTTACATTGTATGTCGTCTGTCGTCGCTGGGTCTTTGAAGCTCGGCACTCGGCAAAAGTTATTCGAGCATTTATTTGAAGCCTTCGAATAAATGATACAGATGAAAGATGAAAAAATTTCTCGTAGTTCGAATAAATCCGCTTCGAATAAAAAAAAGTATCTTTATTCGTCGGATAAATTCTCGTCGAATAAAATTATTTATTCGATACTCGTCGAATAAGGATACCTTTTTTATTCGAACCTTCGAATAACGAATAAAGATGAAGTATCTTTTATTCGAATCGTTATTTAAATAATTTTTATCTAATAATGCCCAACTCTGGGCACACCAGAATGACTGGCATTCAAAAGGAGAGAATATCCGTCTACGATACATATAATGTTGCACGGAGAAGCGGACAGCGAAACTAGAGAAGCGTCCTCCCCGAGGAGTGGGCCACACATTGTCGGCTATATCGGTGTGAGACCAGAAGACCACTACTAATCCAATCACAAAACTTCTTTATTTTTCGTTATTTTTTTTTTTTTTAACTTTTACCAACATATTCGTGACATTTTTCTGATTAAAATGAAACCAAATATGATATAATTCCGACGATAATTGCTTGTGCAATGAACGATTGATGTTTCGGACGCGAAGAAGGACAGCGTATGGGAAAGAAAGAGCCGCGGAGAGTCGAAGCGTTCGGAAAAGATGAAAGACTGGCGTGAGCTCTGGCCTTTAAATAAAAAAATAAACTTTTTCATTATTAATTATTTTTCTATCGGACTTTCACCAACATACTCGTGGCATTTTTCTAAGGAAAACGGTACCAAATATGACAAAATTCCGATGATATTTACTTGTGTAATGAACGACGGAAGTTTCGGACGCAAAGAAGGACAGCATATGAAAAGAAAGAGACGCGGCGAGTCCTTCCCGTCTCGAGTTCGACAGCTTGGTTTTCGCCGCGGACAAATAGATGTGGTTACTAATGTATATGTATTGACAATTACTCACAGAAAGTTAAATTTAACAATACAATTAATGATTATACATAAAGTTTATTGCTGACAAAATATAAAGAATATTAAATGTAAAGAAACAATTCTATAAGGTATAAAAAATAGCAATCAATACAATTATAATTAAAACTTAAAATGACAGACACTTTTCAAAACTTTTATCTCTAGCTCTATGTTAGGGATACAGAAGCTGAAAATTTCATCGAAATCGGTTGACGGAGAAAAAAACAACGTGCATTGCAAGATATAAGAATCTGTGTATCTGTGTGTCTGTACAAATAGCAATAATACTGCCACCAAATAGCTTTATATGGATAAGATCCGTCGAAAGTTAGTTTCATTACATAACACTTTTATTTCGTTACTACCTTTACTTGAATAATTGCAGTCCAGCATTAGAAGTGGTATTATCGGTTAAATAAGTAAAAAAAATAATTTTCTGTGTTTGTTACTACGGATCACAATAAGAACGATTGAATTTTGTCATTACTTGAATATTGTATTTATTCTTTTTTTTTTTATTCTATAACTATTACAGAATATATTTTGTTGAATAATCATTATTTTATAAATATCGCAATAAGTTCCAAATTAATTAATTTCACCTATAAACTATCGATTATAAAATAATGATTACAATGGTGCACAATATGGAAAATAAGAAGGCAATAATAGTGTAATGAAATTATACAATAAAAAATAATTATTCTCATTCTACGCATTATCCGTTTATTTATTGCCTATGTCACTGACGTTTCTTCCGTAATTCACGAGCAAATGTTCTATTTAGGTAGCGAGCGCGGCATGTTTAGCGATGTTGGTATTTGAGATCAGTGATAGTTCCACCTTCTTAGTTCCACAACCGACGAGAGTATCTCGACATTGGGGCCGTTACCGACCGATCCCAGCACCCACCTGGCACTAGGCCTGCAGCCAAGCTCGCACATGCGAGCCGAGCTCGGGTCCAGTCGAGCCGGGACTCGCTTTTCGAGTCGAGTCGAGTACTCGCACGATGCGAGCTGCTCGCAACGAAGCGAACGGCTCGAAATAAAATCAGGCGTAAAATGACATGATGCGAGTTACAGCAGGAAGATCAGCACATTGATATTATCAAGCATTTTAGTATATTGACAATGCTAAATGTTTGCGATGTTTTATTATATATTTTGATAGTGAAATGTTGATTCAGAATTTGTATAACCCTTATTGAAAATAATTATGCAATAACAACTATTTAGATTTATGTAAATAACTAGATGTGATCTGTAAAGAACGGATTTTATATATTCCTTTATATTATACTCCGGTTCACTGTACAGTCGTAAAAATGTGTTGTCGCAAAATTGTTTATAATGTTGAAAATTAACGTGAAACCAAGTTGGAAGTTGGAAGTTCCAACAGCCTGTCATTCGGTACTGTGCAAGTATAGGTGATAAGATTTAAAAGGGCATAGCCGATTAAGATGGTCAAAACAATTGGAACCGCAAAAAGATTCCATTTCAAACAGTATTGATTTCTTGATTTTCTGGAAATGACAGACGTAGAGTTCAAAATTCTTTTCACGGAATCTTACCAATTTTCACAAGCAATTTCATATCTGGCGGAAATCGTAGACGAACACAATAATATAAATATTCATTGCCTAATCAATGTTACTTCAATATTTTTAAAACATTAAAAAAATATTGTTAAAATCACATGAATAAATAATATAAGAAATTGAAAAAATAAAGATGATGTATGGGAAAAAACATTTACCACCGACGGGATAAGAACCCCAGCGTATCCGCTCCTTAGTTCGACACACGTCCGGCGATGTTACAAAACTTTACGAACATTCTGGTATATATCACACAAAATACAATTTATTCTTTCTCTTAAATCACATTTCTTAGGTCAAAGAATTACTTGTTTCAATTTAATAATGCTAAAAATTACTTAATATATAGCTGCGATAAAACCAACAAGTGTAACTTTCCTCCTAATAGCAAAAACGTCGAAAAAATTCGGTTTTTATTGTTTTTTGACGATGATGTCCCACAACAAAAAATCTAAAAAAAATTGACGACACTGCCTGTTATAGTACTTTAACAAGGAACTAAACAGTAGAATAGCATGTTTTCAAATTTTTGAGAAATCTGCATTTTTCCGATTTTTTGGAGGTTTTTCATTTTTTTTTACGACCACAATTTGTAACAAAAAAATCTGAAAGTTTAAACTTTCATACGTGCGCGATTCTCCATCCGTTTACATTGTATGTCGTCTGTCGTCGCTGGGTCTTTGAAGCTCGGCACTCGGCAAAAGTTATTCGAGCATTTATTTGAAGCCTTCGAATAAATGATACAGATGAAAGATGAAAAAATTTCTCGTAGTTCGAATAAATCCGCTTCGAATAAAAAAAAGTATCTTTATTCGTCGGATAAATTCTCGTCGAATAAAATTATTTATTCGATACTCGTCGAATAAGGATACCTTTTTTATTCGAACCTTCGAATAACGAATAAAGATGAAGTATCTTTTATTCGAATCGTTATTTAAATAATTTTTATCTAATAATGCCCAACTCTGGGCACACCAGAATGACTGGCATTCAAAAGGAGAGAATATCCGTCTACGATACATATAATGTTGCACGGAGAAGCGGACAGCGAAACTAGAGAAGCGTCCTCCCCGAGGAGTGGGCCACACATTGTCGGCTATATCGGTGTGAGACCAGAAGACCACTACTAATCCAATCACAAAACTTCTTTATTTTTCGTTATTTTTTTTTTTTTTTAACTTTTACCAACATATTCGTGACATTTTTCTGATTAAAATGAAACCAAATATGATATAATTCCGACGATAATTGCTTGTGCAATGAACGATTGATGTTTCGGACGCGAAGAAGGACAGCGTATGGGAAAGAAAGAGCCGCGGAGAGTCGAAGCGTTCGGAAAAGATGAAAGACTGGCGTGAGCTCTGGCCTTTAAATAAAAAAATAAACTTTTTCATTATTAATTATTTTTCTATCGGACTTTCACCAACATACTCGTGGCATTTTTCTAAGGAAAACGGTACCAAATATGACAAAATTCCGATGATATTTACTTGTGTAATGAACGACGGAAGTTTCGGACGCAAAGAAGGACAGCATATGAAAAGAAAGAGACGCGGCGAGTCCTTCCCGTCTCGAGTTCGACAGCTTGGTTTTCGCCGCGGACAAATAGATGTGGTTACTAATGTATATGTATTGACAATTACTCACAGAAAGTTAAATTTAAACAATACAATTAATGATTATACATAAAGTTTATTGCTGATAAAATATAAAGAATATTAAATGTAAAGAAACAATTCTATATGGTATAAAAAATAGCAATCAATACAATTATAATTAAAACTTAAAATGACAGACACTTTTCAAAACTTTTATCTCTAGCTCTATGTTAGGGATACAGAAGCTGAAAATTTCATCGAAATCGGTTGACGGAGAAAAAAACAACGTGCATTGCAAGATATAAGAATCTGTGTATCTGTGTGTCTGTACAAATAGCAATAATACTGCCACCAAATAGCTTTATATGGATAAGATCCGTCGAAAGTTAGTTTCATTACATAACACTTTTATTTCGTTACTACCTTTACTTGAATAATTGCAGTCCAGCATTAGAAGTGGTATTATCGGTTAAATAAGTAAAAAAATAATTTTCTGTGTTTGTTACTACGGATCACAATAAGAACGATTGAATTTTGTCATTACTTGAATATTGTATTTATTCTTTTTTTTTTATTCTATAACTATTACAGAATATATTTTGTTGAATAATCATTATTTTATAAATATCGCAATAAGTTCCAAATTAATTAATTTCACCTATAAACTATCGATTATAAAATAATGATTACAATGGTGCACAATATGGAAAATAAGAAGGCAATAATAGTGTAATGAAATTATACAATAAAAAATAATTATTCTCATTCTACGCATTATCCGTTTATTTATTGCCTATGTCACTGACGTTTCTTCCGTAATTCACGAGCAAATGTTCTATTTAGGTAGCGAGCGCGGCATGTTTAGCGATGTTGGTATTTGAGATCAGTGATAGTTCCACCTTCTTAGTTCCACAACCGACGAGAGTATCTCGACATTGGGGCCGTTACCGACCGATCCCAGCACCCACCTGGCACTAGGCCTGCAGCCAAGCTCGCATATGCGAGCCGAGCTCGGGTCCAGTCGAGCCGGGACTCGCTTTTCGAGTCGAGTCGAGTACTCGCACGATGCGAGCTGCTCGCAACGAAGCGAACGGCTCGAAATAAAATCAGGCGTAAAATGACATGATGCGAGTTACAGCAGGAAGATCAGCACATTGATATTATCAAGCATTTTAGTATATTGACAATGCTAAATGTTTGCGATGTTTTATTATATATTTTGATAGTGAAATGTTGATTCAGAATTTGTATAACCCTTATTGAAAATAATTATGCAATAACAACTATTTAGATTTATGTAAATAACTAGATGTGATCTGTAAAGAACGGATTTTATATATTCCTTTATATTATACTCCGGTTCACTGTACAGTCGTAAAAATGTGTTGTCGCAAAATTGTTTATAATGTTGAAAATTAACGTGAAACCAAGTTGGAAGTTGGAAGTTCCAACAGCCTGTCATTCGGTACTGTGCAAGTATAGGTGATAAGATTTAAAAGGGCATAGCCGATTAAGATGGTCAAAACAATTGGAACCGCAAAAAGATTCCATTTCAAACAGTATTGATTTCTTGATTTTCTGGAAATGACAGACGTAGAGTTCAAAATTCTTTTCACGGAATCTTACCAATTTTCACAAGCAATTTCATATCTGGCGGAAATCGTAGACGAACACAATAATATAAATATTCATTGCCTAATCAATGTTACTTCAATATTTTTAAAACATTAAAAAAATATTGTTAAAATCACATGAATAAATAATATAAGAAATTGAAAAAATAAAGATGATGTATGGGAAAAAACATTTACCACCGACGGGATAAGAACCCCAGCGTATCCGCTCCTTAGTTCGACACACGTCCGGCGATGTTACAAAACTTTACGAACATTCTGGTATATATCACACAAAATACAATTTATTCTTTCTCTTAAATCACATTTCTTAGGTCAAAGAATTACTTGTTTCAATTTAATAATGCTAAAAATTACTTAATATATAGCTGCGATAAAACCAACAAGTGTAACTTTCCTCCTAATAGCAAAAACGTCGAAAAAATTCGGTTTTTATTGTTTTTTGACGATGATGTCCCACAACAAAAAATCTAAAAAAAATTGACGACACTGCCTGTTATAGTACTTTAACAAGGAACTAAACAGTAGAATAGCATGTTTTCAAATTTTTGAGAAATCTGCATTTTTCCGATTTTTTGGAGGTTTTTCATTTTTTTTTACGACCACAATTTGTAACAAAAAAATCTGAAAGTTTAAACTTTCATACGTGCGCGATTCTCCATCCGTTTACATTGTATGTCGTCTGTCGTCGCTGGGTCTTTGAAGCTCGGCACTCGGCAAAAGTTATTCGAGCATTTATTTGAAGCCTTCGAATAAATGATACAGATGAAAGATGAAAAAATTTCTCGTAGTTCGAATAAATCCGCTTCGAATAAAAAAAAGTATCTTTATTCGTCGGATAAATTCTCGTCGAATAAAATTATTTATTCGATACTCGTCGAATAAGGATACCTTTTTTATTCGAACCTTCGAATAACGAATAAAGATGAAGTATCTTTTATTCGAATCGTTATTTAAATAATTTTTATCTAATAATGCCCAACTCTGGGCACACCAGAATGACTGGCATTCAAAAGGAGAGAATATCCGTCTACGATACATATAATGTTGCACGGAGAAGCGGACAGCGAAACTAGAGAAGCGTCCTCCCCGAGGAGTGGGCCACACATTGTCGGCTATATCGGTGTGAGACCAGAAGACCACTACTAATCCAATCACAAAACTTCTTTATTTTTCGTTATTTTTTTTTTTTTTTAACTTTTACCAACATATTCGTGACATTTTTCTGATTAAAATGAAACCAAATATGATATAATTCCGACGATAATTGCTTGTGCAATGAACGATTGATGTTTCGGACGCGAAGAAGGACAGCGTATGGGAAAGAAAGAGCCGCGGAGAGTCGAAGCGTTCGGAAAAGATGAAAGACTGGCGTGAGCTCTGGCCTTTAAATAAAAAAATAAACTTTTTCATTATTAATTATTTTTCTATCGGACTTTCACCAACATACTCGTGGCATTTTTCTAAGGAAAACGGTACCAAATATGACAAAATTCCGATGATATTTACTTGTGTAATGAACGACGGAAGTTTCGGACGCAAAGAAGGACAGCATATGAAAAGAAAGAGACGCGGCGAGTCCTTCCCGTCTCGAGTTCGACAGCTTGGTTTTCGCCGCGGACAAATAGATGTGGTTACTAATGTATATGTATTGACAATTACTCACAGAAAGTTAAATTCAAACAATACAATTAATGATTATACATAAAGTTTATTGCTGATAAAATATAAAGAATATTAAATGTAAAGAAACAATTCTATATGGTATAAAAAATAGCAATCAATACAATTATAATTAAAACTTAAAATGACAGACACTTTTCAAAACTTTTATCTCTACCTCTATGTTAGGGATACAGAAGCTGAAAATTTCATCGAAATCGGTTGACGGAGAAAAAAACAACGTGCATTGCAAGATATAAGAATCTGTGTATCTGCGTGTCTGTACAAATAGCAATAATACTGCCACCAAATAGCTTTATATGGATAAGATCCGTCGAAAGTTAGTTTCATTACATAACACTTTTATTTCGTTACTACCTTTACTTGAATAATTGCAGTCCAGCATTAGAAGTGGTATTATCGGTTAAATAAGTAAAAAAATAATTTTCTGTGTTTGTTACTACGGATCACAATAAGAACGATTGAATTTTGTCATTACTTGAATATTGTATTTATTCTTTTTGTTTATTCTATAACTATTACAGAATATATTTTGTTGAATAATCATTATTTTATAAATATCGCAATACGTTTCAAATTAATTAATTTCACCTATAAACTATCGATTATAAAATAATGATTACAATGGTGAATAATACGGAAAATAAGAAGGCAATAATAGTGTAATGAAATTATACAATAAAAAATAATTATTCTCATTCTACGCATTATCCGTTTATTTATTGCCTATGTCACTGACGTTTCTTCCGTAATTCACGAGCAAATGTTCTATTTAGGTAGCGAGCGCGGCATGTTTAGCGATGTTGGTATTTGAGATCAGTGATAGTTCCACTTTCTTAGTTCCACAACCGACGAGAGTATCTCGACATTGGGGCCGTTACCGACCGATCCCAGCACCCACCTGGCACTAGGCCTGCAGCCAAGCTCGCATATGCGAGCCGAGCTCGGGTCCAGTCGAGCCGGGACTCGCTTTTCGAGTCGAGTCGAGTACTCGCACGATGCGAGCTGCTCGCAACGAAGCGAACGGCTCGAAATAAAATCAGGCGTAAAATGACATGATGCGAGTTACAGCAGGAAGATCAGCACATTGATATTATCAAGCATTTTAGTATATTGACAATGCTAAATGTTTGCGATGTTTTATTATATATTTTGATAGTGAAATGTTGATTCAGAATTTGTATAACCCTTATTGAAAATAATTATGCAATAACAACTATTTAGATTTATGTAAATAACTAGATGTGATCTGTAAAGAACGGTATTTTATATATTCCTTTATATTATACTCCGGTTCACTGTACAGTCGTAAAAATGTGTTGTCGCAAAATTGTTTATAATGTTGAAAATTAACGTGAAACCAAGTTGGAAGTTGGAAGTTCCAACAGCCTGTCATTCGGTACTGTGCAAGTATAGGTGATAAGATTTAAAAGGGCATAGCCGATTAAGATGGTCAAAACAATTGGAACCGCAAAAAGATTCCATTTCAAACAGTATTGATTTCTTGATTTTCTGGAAATGACAGACGTAGAGTTCAAAATTCTTTTCACGGAATCTTACCAATTTTCACAAGCAATTTCATATCTGGCGGAAATCGTAGACGAACACAATAATATAAATATTCATTGCCTAATCAATGTTACTTCAATATTTTTAAAACATTAAAAAAATATTGTTAAAATCACATGAATAAATAATATAAGAAATTGAAAAAATAAAGATGATGTATGGGAAAAAACATTTACCACCGACGGGATAAGAACCCCAGCGTATCCGCTCCTTAGTTCGACACGTCCGGCGATGTTACAAAACTTTACGAACATTCTGGTATATATCACACAAAATACAATTTATTCTTTCTCTTAAATCACATTTCTTAGGTCAAAGAATTACTTGTTTCAATTTAATAATGCTAAAAATTACTTAATATATAGCTGCGATAAAACCAACAAGTGTAACTTTCCTCCTAATAGCAAAAACGTCGAAAAAATTCGGTTTTTATTGTTTTTTGACGATGATGTCCCACAACAAAAAATCTAAAAAAAATTGACGACACTGCCTGTTATAGTACTTTAACAAGGAACTAAACAGTAGAATAGCATGTTTTCAAATTTTTGAGAAATCTGCATTTTTCCGATTTTTTGGAGGTTTTTCATTTTTTTTTTACGACCACAGTTTGTAACAAAAAAATCGGAAAAAATTATCAAAAATCAGCCTTAGAATCCAAAATATGTCACATTTTTTTCAGAATTTTAGAAAGCATCAGAGTGCGGGAAATACGCGGAGAAGCGCGAAATCTAATTTACCCTGTAACTAACCTCATGGGCAAGATAGGGGGTTGAAATTTTACTCAGAGGGGTTTTTCCTCTAAGGGCAGTTTTGACCATAAATCGGCTAGGCCCTTTTAAAAGGATCTGATGTCTACGTTCAACACTCGTCATACTTTCTGTTTAGTTAATATTTTAATCTAAATCTTTTTTCAATTTGCAATTGTTGGCTCTTCTCCATGGATAACAGTCGATCTTTTATACGATGGTCCAAAATCATGCTAACTACCAAATAATTCGTAGTGGCAGCAAAGTTAAATCTACTTCCTAGCTCGACAATTAACGCAATTATATAACGCAATTTTTCCTGCGTTTTCATTACATGTCATCTAGTAAATTAATCTATCTAGCTTGGCAGAACAGCTGAAGTCGTTTGGTCGATTTATAAAAAAAGTTATTCTGATTTATAGTGTCTGCCATCAATTATGAGACTGACTGCATAATGTATAACGAGAAGCGGCCGCACGTTTCTCGCTAAGCAACCTGCGCTATCTCCATGTTTATAATTGTGCAGTGTGAAAATGGTTTACTGCCTTTTTGGTTCGTTATCTCGGCCATTTCTTCTAAAAAGTGTACTTCCGTACAATGGGACAGTAGGGCTCTCATCAGCGAGCTAAGGTTTATGACCGGCTCTCGCCTGCACTCGCCCACTTAGGTCACCCGCTCTGAGTATTTAATCTACCGGCACGCGTATGCGTTTTGCTCTTCCTCCCTCCCCATCGAGCCACTAGCTTAGTTATTCATTATCGAAAAATATAAAAGTCTAAGACAATCTATTCTCAGGTTAGTTAGCTCAGATTCTGTCAAACAGTTTTTCTCAGCTTACCAGAATTCAGTCTTTTGACCTTTGGTGCGAGTACCAGTGTGGCGGCCTGTCCAAAGAGCACGCCGACGAACCGCCAGCATACATTGTAGACGCGGCGGCGACCTCGTATAAATACACATCAATATTATACAATATTGTTTATATACCCATTCCTTTCAAAAACTATTTAACGAAGCTTAACGTTAATTTTCAACATTATAAACAATTTTGCAACAACACATTTTTACGACTGTACACTGAACCCCGGAGTATAATATAAAGGAATATATAAAATACCGTTCTTTACAGATCACACAGCTAGTTATTTACATAAATCTAGGAAATAGTTGTTATTGCATAATTATTTTCAATAAGGGTTATAGAAATTCTGAATCAACATTTCACTATCAAAATATATAATAAAACATCGCAAACATTTAGCATTGTCAATATACTAAAATGCTTGATAATATCGATGTGCTGATCTTCCCGCTGTAACTCGCATCATGTCATTTTACGCCTGATTTTATTTCGAGCAGCTCGCATCGGTGCGGATAGCTCGCATCGTGCGAGTACTCGACTCGACTCGCACAATCGAGCCGAGCTAAGCTCAACCAGAGTTGGGCAAAATATTTATCTAAATAAAAATTTCAAGTAACGAATAAAAGATAAAAAAATTTTTATTTCCTTTTGGTATGTGTTGTGGTTTGGGTGTTCAGTAAAGGATTCACCCAATATAACAATAACCATTTATTAAATAAGCAACAAAAACTCAACGACGTAACAAGGAACAAAGAAAATGAAATAACAATGAAACAAGAACTACGGATAAACGACTATACGAACAACTGACGGCGAATGACGACTTCTCACAACGACTGACTGACTTGAACTGACTGACTGACTGACCCTGTCATCCGTCAGAATCCGCGCTTATATCCTCCAGGAATTTCCTTCGAACAAGAAAACTTCTGGAGTGGGGATGTCGCTTCCTGTACGTGCCCCTTGGAGAAAGTTCGTGTCCTTGCACCGAACATCCGTGTCCTGGCGAAAGTCAAGGGTTGGCGGCCAAATGTGCACGCCAAGGAAAAACCCCGAACCTGGTCGCCAAATGTGCACCCCAGGTAGGAACAGACTTCCGGCGACTAAGTGTGCGCTCGGGAAGAGCTTGGGCCTGGCGACCAAGTGCGTCCAAGGTCCCAGCCCGCAGACGACGCTCCTACCTGGGTCCGATCAACCCTTCTCCAAGGGGTCCGCCACATTACTTGAATATTGTATTTATTCTTTTTTTTTATTCTATAACTATTACAGAATATATTTTGTTGAATAATCATTATTTTATAAATATCGCAAGAAGTTCCAAATTAATTAATTACACCTATAAATTATCGATTATAAAATAATGATTACAATGGTGAACAATATGGAAAATAAGAAGGCAATAAGAGTGTAATGAAATTATACAATAAAAGATAATTATTTTCATTCTACGCATTATACGTTTATTTATTGCCTCTGTCACTGACGTTTTTTCCATGATTCACGAGCAAATGTTCTTTTAGTTCCACAACCGACGAGAGTATCTCGACATTAGGGCCGTTACCGACCGCTCCCAGCACCCACCTGGCACCCACTTTGAGACTCGCAGTTTAACACGGGGGCTGGCAGTCTTTATATATATATATATATCTCGTGGGTGCACTGATCCACCGACGAGATATATATAAAGACTGACAGCCTTACGGGAGAATGTGTCGCTCGAAAAATACGGTGTTGTCTACCGCTCTCTAGGATAGATTTTGGCTGGAGTAAGAAACAGAAGGCCAACGACGGTATCTCGTCGGTGCAGAAGACCACTAAGGAACTTCTCGTCGCAGAGAAGGTGAATCATCACGGACCCATATCGATTATCAAATGTTACATTCTCCGACAAACGTATTCAAATTAAAAAGATATTTTTTTTTAGTGTTGCTTTTGAAGATCTAAAATATTAAAAGTAAAACTAATATCAAGGACGAAAAATTCGTCAAAATATTTTACGTAAGAAATTATTAAAGCATAATTTTAGGAAAATCAATTTCTACTTCCATATGAGATACCTTAATTTGTAATTTAAAAATATTTCATGAACAAGCATTATTTCCTTACACTTTTTTTTTATAGATAACTGTTCCAAGAATCGATCTGTGGGAACAGAAATATGTTGAAAACCAGAGTAGCGTTTATTTAACGTACTATTCCGAATAGTATAGAGTTTGAGAGAGAATCACGTGGATGAATTAATATAATATAAAATAATATAATTGTAGAAGCAAAGATGGGCAAATTTTTATTGAAATAGACATTTCAAACAGCGAATAAAAGATAAAAAATGATTTGTTACGCGTCAAATAAAAATAATTATGTTATCTCTATTCCGCACGTAATGAATTTATTCGACGAATAAAGATTTTTTTATAAAGACCGACCAACAGCCTACAATGTAAGCAGATGGAGAATCCAACATTATTGGCAATTTATGCTTTTATGTTTTTAATCAGAACAATATTGTTAATACGAATGAGTTGTAGAGCTCATCCCGATCAAAATGAGTCTAAACACGACATCATTTGGACTGTCTTTAATGAGATTGTAATTTTTATCGTAACATTACGTATCAGTGAAACTTGGTCGATTACACCCGAATTTGATCTCATTTTCATCAGGAAAATCCCCTCCATTCGCTCGTCACAATTTCATGAGGATATATTGCACAATCTAAAAGTTTAAACTTTCATTCGTGCGCGATTCTCCACCCGTTTACATTGTATGTCGTCTGTCGTCGCTGGGTCTTTGAAGCTCGGCACTCGGCAAAAGTTATTCGAGCATTTATTTGAAGCCTTCGAATAAATGATACAGATGAAAGATGAAAAAATTTCTCGTAGTTCGAATAAATCCGCTTCGAATAAAAAAAAGTATCTTTATTCGTCGGATAAATTCTCGTCGAATAAAATTATTTATTCGATACTCGTCGAATAAGGATACCTTTTTTATTCGAACCTTCGAATAACGAATAAAGATGAAGTATCTTTTATTCGAATCGTTATTTAAATAATTTTTATCTAATAATGCCCAACTCTGGGCACACCAGAATGACTGGCATTCAAAAGGAGAGAATATCCGTCTACGATACATATAATGTTGCACGGAGAAGCGGACAGCGAAACTAGAGAAGCGTCCTCCCCGAGGAGTGGGCCACACATTGTCGGCTATATCGGTGTGAGACCAGAAGACCACTACTAATCCAATCACAAAGCTTCTTTATTTTTCGTTATTTTTTTTTTTTTTAACTTTTACCAACATATTCGTGACATTTTTCTGATTAAAATGAAACCAAATATGATATAATTCCGACGATAATTGCTTGTGTAATGAACGATTGATGTTTCGGACGCGAAAAAGGACAGCGTATGGGAAAGAAAGAGCCCCGGAGAGTCGAAGCGTTCGGAAAAGATGAAAGACTGGCGTGAGCTCAGGCCTTTAAATAAAAAAATAAACTTTTTCATTATTAATTATTTTTCTATCGGACTTTCACCAACATACTCGTGGCATTTTTCTAAGGAAAACGGTACCAAATATGACAAAATTCCGATGATATTTACTTGTGTAATGAACGACGGAAGTTTCGGACGCAAAGAAGGACAGCATATGAAAAGAAAGAGACGCGGCGAGTCCTTCCCGTCTCGAGTTCGACAGCTTGGTTTTCGCCGCGGACAAATAGATGTGGTTACTAATGTATATGTATTGACAATTACTCACAGAAAGTTAAATTTAAACAATACAATTAATGATTATACATAAAGTTTATTGCTGATAAAATATAAAGAATATTAAATGTAAAGAAACAATTCTATAAGGTATAAAAAATAGCAATCAATACAATTATAATTAAAACTTAAAATGACAGACACTTTTCAAAACTTTTATCTCTACCTCTATGTTAGGGATACAGAAGCTGAAAATTTCATCGAAATCGGTTGACGGAGAAAAAAACAACGTGCATTGCAAGATATAAGAATCTGTGTATCTGTGTGTCTGTACAAATAGCAATAATACTGCCACCAAATAGCTTTATATGGATAAGATCCGTCGAAAGTTAGTTTCATTACATAACACTTTTATTTCGTTACTACCTTTACTTGAATAATTGCAGTCCAGCATTAGAAGTGGTATTATCGGTTAAATAAGTAAAAAAATAATTTTCTGTGTTTGTTACTACGGATCACAATAAGAACGATTGAATTTTGTCATTACTTGAATATTGTATTTATTCTTTTTGTTTATTCTATAACTATTACAGAATATATTTTGTTGAATAATCATTATTTTATAAATATCGCAATAAGTTCCAAATTAATTAATTTCACCTATAAACTATCGATTATAAAATAATGATTACAATGGTGCACAATATGGAAAATAAGAAGGCAATAATAGTGTAATGAAATTATACAATAAAAAATAATTATTCTCATTCTACGCATTATCCGTTTATTTATTGCCTATGTCACTGACGTTTCTTCCGTAATTCACGAGCAAATGTTCTATTTAGGTAGCGAGCGCGGCATGTTTAGCGATGTTGGTATTTGAGATCAGTGATAGTTCCACCTTCTTAGTTCCACAACCGACGAGAGTATCTCGACATTGGGGCCGTTACCGACCGATCCCAGCACCCACCTGGCACTAGGCCTGCAGCCAAGCTCGCACATGCGAGCCGAGCTCGGGTCCAGTCGAGCCGGGACTCGCTTTTCGAGTCGAGTCGAGTACTCGCACGATGCGAGCTGCTCGCAACGAAGCGAACGGCTCGAAATAAAATCAGGCGTAAAATGACATGATGCGAGTTACAGCAGGAAGATCAGCACATTGATATTATCAAGCATTTTAGTATATTGACAATGCTAAATGTTTGCGATGTTTTATTATATATTTTGATAGTGAAATGTTGATTCAGAATTTGTATAACCCTTATTGAAAATAATTATGCAATAACAACTATTTAGATTTATGTAAATAACTAGATGTGATCTGTAAAGAACGGTATTTTATATATTCCTTTACATTATACTCCGGTTCACTGTACAGTCGTAAAAATGTGTTGTCGCAAAATTGTTTATAATGTTGAAAATTAACGTGAAACCAAGTTGGAAGTTGGAAGTTCCAACAGCCTGTCATTCGGTACTGTGCAAGTATAGGTGATAAGATTTAAAAGGGCATAGCCGATTAAGATGGTCAAAACAATTGGAACCGCAAAAAGATTCCATTTCAAACAGTATTGATTTCTTGATTTTCTGGAAATGACAGACGTAGAGTTCAAAATTCTTTTCACGGAATCTTACCAATTTTCACAAGCAATTTCATATCTGGCGGAAATCGTAGACGAACACAATAATATAAATATTCATTGCCTAATCAATGTTACTTCAATATTTTTAAAACATTAAAAAAATATTGTTAAAATCGCACGAATAAATAATATAAGAAATTGAAAAAATAAAGATGATGTATGGGAAAAAACATTTACCACCGACGGGATAAGAACCCCAGCGTATCCGCTCCTTAGTTCGACACGTCCGGCGATGTTACAAAACTTTACGAACATTCTGGTATATATCACACAAAATACAATTTATTCTTTCTCTTAAATCACATTTCTTACGTCAAAGAATTACTTGTTTCAATTTAATAATGCTAAAAATTACTTAATATATAGCTGCGATAAAACCAACAAGTGTAACTTTCCTCCTAATAGCAAAAACGTCGAAAAAATTCGGTTTTTATTGTTTTTTGACGATGATGTCCCACAACAAAAAATCTAAAAAAAATTGACGACACTGCCTGTTATAGTACTTTAACAAGGAACTAAACAGTAGAATAGCATGTTTTCAAATTTTTGAGAAATCTGCATTTTTCCGATTTTTTGGAGGTTTTTCATTTTTTTTACGACCACAGTTTGTAACAAAAAAATCTGAAAGTTTAAACTTTCATACGTGCGCGATTCTCCATCCGTTTACATTGTATGTCGTCTGTCGTCGCTGGGTCTTTGAAGCTCGGCACTCGGCAAAAGTTATTCGAGCATTTATTTGAAGCCTTCGAATAAATGATACAGATGAAAGATGAAAAAATTTCTCGTAGTTCGAATAAATCCGCTTCGAATAAAAAAAAGTATCTTTATTCGTCGGATAAATTCTCGTCGAATAAAATTATTTATTCGATACTCGTCGAATAAGGATACCTTTTTTATTCGAACCTTCGAATAACGAATAAAGATGAAGTATCTTTTATTCGAATCGTTATTTAAATAATTTTTATCTAATAATGCCCAACTCTGGGCACACCAGAATGACTGGCATTCAAAAGGAGAGAATATCCGTCTACGATACATATAATGTTGCACGGAGAAGCGGACAGCGAAACTAGAGAAGCGTCCTCCCCGAGGAGTGGGCCACACATTGTCGGCTATATCGGTGTGAGACCAGAAGACCACTACTAATCCAATCACAAAACTTCTTTATTTTTCGTTATTTTTTTTTTTTTTAACTTTTACCAACATATTCGTGACATTTTTCTGATTAAAATGAAACCAAATATGATATAATTCCGACGATAATTGCTTGTGCAATGAACGATTGATGTTTCGGACGCGAAGAAGGACAGCGTATGGGAAAGAAAGAGCCGCGGAGAGTCGAAGCGTTCGGAAAAGATGAAAGACTGGCGTGAGCTCTGGCCTTTAAATAAAAAAATAAACTTTTTCATTATTAATTATTTTTCTATCGGACTTTCACCAACATACTCGTGGCATTTTTCTAAGGAAAACGGTACCAAATATGACAAAATTCCGATGATATTTACTTGTGTAATGAACGACGGAAGTTTCGGACGCAAAGAAGGACAGCATATGAAAAGAAAGAGACGCGGCGAGTCCTTCCCGTCTCGAGTTCGACAGCTTGGTTTTCGCCGCGGACAAATAGATGTGGTTACTAATGTATATGTATTGACAATTACTCACAGAAAGTTAAATTTAACAATACAATTAATGATTATACATAAAGTTTATTGCTGACAAAATATAAAGAATATTAAATGTAAAGAAACAATTCTATAAGGTATAAAAAATAGCAATCAATACAATTATAATTAAAACTTAAAATGACAGACACTTTTCAAAACTTTTATCTCTAGCTCTATGTTAGGGATACAGAAGCTGAAAATTTCATCGAAATCGGTTGACGGAGAAAAAAACAACGTGCATTGCAAGATATAAGAATCTGTGTATCTGTGTGTCTGTACAAATAGCAATAATACTGCCACCAAATAGCTTTATATGGATAAGATCCGTCGAAAGTTAGTTTCATTACATAACACTTTTATTTCGTTACTACCTTTACTTGAATAATTGCAGTCCAGCATTAGAAGTGGTATTATCGGTTAAATAAGTAAAAAAAATAATTTTCTGTGTTTGTTACTACGGATCACAATAAGAACGATTGAATTTTGTCATTACTTGAATATTGTATTTATTCTTTTTTTTTTTATTCTATAACTATTACAGAATATATTTTGTTGAATAATCATTATTTTATAAATATCGCAATAAGTTCCAAATTAATTAATTTCACCTATAAACTATCGATTATAAAATAATGATTACAATGGTGCACAATATGGAAAATAAGAAGGCAATAATAGTGTAATGAAATTATACAATAAAAAATAATTATTCTCATTCTACGCATTATCCGTTTATTTATTGCCTATGTCACTGACGTTTCTTCCGTAATTCACGAGCAAATGTTCTATTTAGGTAGCGAGCGCGGCATGTTTAGCGATGTTGGTATTTGAGATCAGTGATAGTTCCACCTTCTTAGTTCCACAACCGACGAGAGTATCTCGACATTGGGGCCGTTACCGACCGATCCCAGCACCCACCTGGCACTAGGCCTGCAGCCAAGCTCGCACATGCGAGCCGAGCTCGGGTCCAGTCGAGCCGGGACTCGCTTTTCGAGTCGAGTCGAGTACTCGCACGATGCGAGCTGCTCGCAACGAAGCGAACGGCTCGAAATAAAATCAGGCGTAAAATGACATGATGCGAGTTACAGCAGGAAGATCAGCACATTGATATTATCAAGCATTTTAGTATATTGACAATGCTAAATGTTTGCGATGTTTTATTATATATTTTGATAGTGAAATGTTGATTCAGAATTTGTATAACCCTTATTGAAAATAATTATGCAATAACAACTATTTAGATTTATGTAAATAACTAGATGTGATCTGTAAAGAACGGATTTTATATATTCCTTTATATTATACTCCGGTTCACTGTACAGTCGTAAAAATGTGTTGTCGCAAAATTGTTTATAATGTTGAAAATTAACGTGAAACCAAGTTGGAAGTTGGAAGTTCCAACAGCCTGTCATTCGGTACTGTGCAAGTATAGGTGATAAGATTTAAAAGGGCATAGCCGATTAAGATGGTCAAAACAATTGGAACCGCAAAAAGATTCCATTTCAAACAGTATTGATTTCTTGATTTTCTGGAAATGACAGACGTAGAGTTCAAAATTCTTTTCACGGAATCTTACCAATTTTCACAAGCAATTTCATATCTGGCGGAAATCGTAGACGAACACAATAATATAAATATTCATTGCCTAATCAATGTTACTTCAATATTTTTAAAACATTAAAAAAATATTGTTAAAATCACATGAATAAATAATATAAGAAATTGAAAAAATAAAGATGATGTATGGGAAAAAACATTTACCACCGACGGGATAAGAACCCCAGCGTATCCGCTCCTTAGTTCGACACACGTCCGGCGATGTTACAAAACTTTACGAACATTCTGGTATATATCACACAAAATACAATTTATTCTTTCTCTTAAATCACATTTCTTAGGTCAAAGAATTACTTGTTTCAATTTAATAATGCTAAAAATTACTTAATATATAGCTGCGATAAAACCAACAAGTGTAACTTTCCTCCTAATAGCAAAAACGTCGAAAAAATTCGGTTTTTATTGTTTTTTGACGATGATGTCCCACAACAAAAAATCTAAAAAAAATTGACGACACTGCCTGTTATAGTACTTTAACAAGGAACTAAACAGTAGAATAGCATGTTTTCAAATTTTTGAGAAATCTGCATTTTTCCGATTTTTTGGAGGTTTTTCATTTTTTTTTACGACCACAATTTGTAACAAAAAAATCTGAAAGTTTAAACTTTCATACGTGCGCGATTCTCCATCCGTTTACATTGTATGTCGTCTGTCGTCGCTGGGTCTTTGAAGCTCGGCACTCGGCAAAAGTTATTCGAGCATTTATTTGAAGCCTTCGAATAAATGATACAGATGAAAGATGAAAAAATTTCTCGTAGTTCGAATAAATCCGCTTCGAATAAAAAAAAGTATCTTTATTCGTCGGATAAATTCTCGTCGAATAAAATTATTTATTCGATACTCGTCGAATAAGGATACCTTTTTTATTCGAACCTTCGAATAACGAATAAAGATGAAGTATCTTTTATTCGAATCGTTATTTAAATAATTTTTATCTAATAATGCCCAACTCTGGGCACACCAGAATGACTGGCATTCAAAAGGAGAGAATATCCGTCTACGATACATATAATGTTGCACGGAGAAGCGGACAGCGAAACTAGAGAAGCGTCCTCCCCGAGGAGTGGGCCACACATTGTCGGCTATATCGGTGTGAGACCAGAAGACCACTACTAATCCAATCACAAAACTTCTTTATTTTTCGTTATTTTTTTTTTTTTTTAACTTTTACCAACATATTCGTGACATTTTTCTGATTAAAATGAAACCAAATATGATATAATTCCGACGATAATTGCTTGTGCAATGAACGATTGATGTTTCGGACGCGAAGAAGGACAGCGTATGGGAAAGAAAGAGCCGCGGAGAGTCGAAGCGTTCGGAAAAGATGAAAGACTGGCGTGAGCTCTGGCCTTTAAATAAAAAAATAAACTTTTTCATTATTAATTATTTTTCTATCGGACTTTCACCAACATACTCGTGGCATTTTTCTAAGGAAAACGGTACCAAATATGACAAAATTCCGATGATATTTACTTGTGTAATGAACGACGGAAGTTTCGGACGCAAAGAAGGACAGCATATGAAAAGAAAGAGACGCGGCGAGTCCTTCCCGTCTCGAGTTCGACAGCTTGGTTTTCGCCGCGGACAAATAGATGTGGTTACTAATGTATATGTATTGACAATTACTCACAGAAAGTTAAATTCAAACAATACAATTAATGATTATACATAAAGTTTATTGCTGATAAAATATAAAGAATATTAAATGTAAAGAAACAATTCTATATGGTATAAAAAATAGCAATCAATACAATTATAATTAAAACTTAAAATGACAGACACTTTTCAAAACTTTTATCTCTACCTCTATGTTAGGGATACAGAAGCTGAAAATTTCATCGAAATCGGTTGACGGAGAAAAAAACAACGTGCATTGCAAGATATAAGAATCTGTGTATCTGCGTGTCTGTACAAATAGCAATAATACTGCCACCAAATAGCTTTATATGGATAAGATCCGTCGAAAGTTAGTTTCATTACATAACACTTTTATTTCGTTACTACCTTTACTTGAATAATTGCAGTCCAGCATTAGAAGTGGTATTATCGGTTAAATAAGTAAAAAAATAATTTTCTGTGTTTGTTACTACGGATCACAATAAGAACGATTGAATTTTGTCATTACTTGAATATTGTATTTATTCTTTTTGTTTATTCTATAACTATTACAGAATATATTTTGTTGAATAATCATTATTTTATAAATATCGCAATACGTTTCAAATTAATTAATTTCACCTATAAACTATCGATTATAAAATAATGATTACAATGGTGAATAATACGGAAAATAAGAAGGCAATAATAGTGTAATGAAATTATACAATAAAAAATAATTATTCTCATTCTACGCATTATCCGTTTATTTATTGCCTATGTCACTGACGTTTCTTCCGTAATTCACGAGCAAATGTTCTATTTAGGTAGCGAGCGCGGCATGTTTAGCGATGTTGGTATTTGAGATCAGTGATAGTTCCACTTTCTTAGTTCCACAACCGACGAGAGTATCTCGACATTGGGGCCGTTACCGACCGATCCCAGCACCCACCTGGCACTAGGCCTGCAGCCAAGCTCGCATATGCGAGCCGAGCTCGGGTCCAGTCGAGCCGGGACTCGCTTTTCGAGTCGAGTCGAGTACTCGCACGATGCGAGCTGCTCGCAACGAAGCGAACGGCTCGAAATAAAATCAGGCGTAAAATGACATGATGCGAGTTACAGCAGGAAGATCAGCACATTGATATTATCAAGCATTTTAGTATATTGACAATGCTAAATGTTTGCGATGTTTTATTATATATTTTGATAGTGAAATGTTGATTCAGAATTTGTATAACCCTTATTGAAAATAATTATGCAATAACAACTATTTAGATTTATGTAAATAACTAGATGTGATCTGTAAAGAACGGTATTTTATATATTCCTTTATATTATACTCCGGTTCACTGTACAGTCGTAAAAATGTGTTGTCGCAAAATTGTTTATAATGTTGAAAATTAACGTGAAACCAAGTTGGAAGTTGGAAGTTCCAACAGCCTGTCATTCGGTACTGTGCAAGTATAGGTGATAAGATTTAAAAGGGCATAGCCGATTAAGATGGTCAAAACAATTGGAACCGCAAAAAGATTCCATTTCAAACAGTATTGATTTCTTGATTTTCTGGAAATGACAGACGTAGAGTTCAAAATTCTTTTCACGGAATCTTACCAATTTTCACAAGCAATTTCATATCTGGCGGAAATCGTAGACGAACACAATAATATAAATATTCATTGCCTAATCAATGTTACTTCAATATTTTTAAAACATTAAAAAAATATTGTTAAAATCACATGAATAAATAATATAAGAAATTGAAAAAATAAAGATGATGTATGGGAAAAAACATTTACCACCGACGGGATAAGAACCCCAGCGTATCCGCTCCTTAGTTCGACACGTCCGGCGATGTTACAAAACTTTACGAACATTCTGGTATATATCACACAAAATACAATTTATTCTTTCTCTTAAATCACATTTCTTAGGTCAAAGAATTACTTGTTTCAATTTAATAATGCTAAAAATTACTTAATATATAGCTGCGATAAAACCAACAAGTGTAACTTTCCTCCTAATAGCAAAAACGTCGAAAAAATTCGGTTTTTATTGTTTTTTGACGATGATGTCCCACAACAAAAAATCTAAAAAAAATTGACGACACTGCCTGTTATAGTACTTTAACAAGGAACTAAACAGTAGAATAGCATGTTTTCAAATTTTTGAGAAATCTGCATTTTTCCGATTTTTTGGAGGTTTTTCATTTTTTTTTTACGACCACAGTTTGTAACAAAAAAATCGGAAAAAATTATCAAAAATCAGCCTTAGAATCCAAAATATGTCACATTTTTTTCAGAATTTTAGAAAGCATCAGAGTGCGGGAAATACGCGGAGAAGCGCGAAATCTAATTTACCCTGTAACTAACCTCATGGGCAAGATAGGGGGTTGAAATTTTACTCAGAGGGGTTTTTCCTCTAAGGGCAGTTTTGACCATAAATCGGCTAGGCCCTTTTAAAAGGATCTGATGTCTACGTTCAACACTCGTCATACTTTCTGTTTAGTTAATATTTTAATCTAAATCTTTTTTCAATTTGCAATTGTTGGCTCTTCTCCATGGATAACAGTCGATCTTTTATACGATGGTCCAAAATCATGCTAACTACCAAATAATTCGTAGTGGCAGCAAAGTTAAATCTACTTCCTAGCTCGACAATTAACGCAATTATATAACGCAATTTTTCCTGCGTTTTCATTACATGTCATCTAGTAAATTAATCTATCTAGCTTGGCAGAACAGCTGAAGTCGTTTGGTCGATTTATAAAAAAAGTTATTCTGATTTATAGTGTCTGCCATCAATTATGAGACTGACTGCATAATGTATAACGAGAAGCGGCCGCACGTTTCTCGCTAAGCAACCTGCGCTATCTCCATGTTTATAATTGTGCAGTGTGAAAATGGTTTACTGCCTTTTTGGTTCGTTATCTCGGCCATTTCTTCTAAAAAGTGTACTTCCGTACAATGGGACAGTAGGGCTCTCATCAGCGAGCTAAGGTTTATGACCGGCTCTCGCCTGCACTCGCCCACTTAGGTCACCCGCTCTGAGTATTTAATCTACCGGCACGCGTATGCGTTTTGCTCTTCCTCCCTCCCCATCGAGCCACTAGCTTAGTTATTCATTATCGAAAAATATAAAAGTCTAAGACAATCTATTCTCAGGTTAGTTAGCTCAGATTCTGTCAAACAGTTTTTCTCAGCTTACCAGAATTCAGTCTTTTGACCTTTGGTGCGAGTACCAGTGTGGCGGCCTGTCCAAAGAGCACGCCGACGAACCGCCAGCATACATTGTAGACGCGGCGGCGACCTCGTATAAATACACATCAATATTATACAATATTGTTTATATACCCATTCCTTTCAAAAACTATTTAACGAAGCTTAACGTTAATTTTCAACATTATAAACAATTTTGCAACAACACATTTTTACGACTGTACACTGAACCCCGGAGTATAATATAAAGGAATATATAAAATACCGTTCTTTACAGATCACACAGCTAGTTATTTACATAAATCTAGGAAATAGTTGTTATTGCATAATTATTTTCAATAAGGGTTATAGAAATTCTGAATCAACATTTCACTATCAAAATATATAATAAAACATCGCAAACATTTAGCATTGTCAATATACTAAAATGCTTGATAATATCGATGTGCTGATCTTCCCGCTGTAACTCGCATCATGTCATTTTACGCCTGATTTTATTTCGAGCAGCTCGCATCGGTGCGGATAGCTCGCATCGTGCGAGTACTCGACTCGACTCGCACAATCGAGCCGAGCTAAGCTCAACCAGAGTTGGGCAAAATATTTATCTAAATAAAAATTTCAAGTAACGAATAAAAGATAAAAAAATTTTTATTTCCTTTTGGTATGTGTTGTGGTTTGGGTGTTCAGTAAAGGATTCACCCAATATAACAATAACCATTTATTAAATAAGCAACAAAAACTCAACGACGTAACAAGGAACAAAGAAAATGAAATAACAATGAAACAAGAACTACGGATAAACGACTATACGAACAACTGACGGCGAATGACGACTTCTCACAACGACTGACTGACTTGAACTGACTGACTGACTGACCCTGTCATCCGTCAGAATCCGCGCTTATATCCTCCAGGAATTTCCTTCGAACAAGAAAACTTCTGGAGTGGGGATGTCGCTTCCTGTACGTGCCCCTTGGAGAAAGTTCGTGTCCTTGCACCGAACATCCGTGTCCTGGCGAAAGTCAAGGGTTGGCGGCCAAATGTGCACGCCAAGGAAAAACCCCGAACCTGGTCGCCAAATGTGCACCCCAGGTAGGAACAGACTTCCGGCGACTAAGTGTGCGCTCGGGAAGAGCTTGGGCCTGGCGACCAAGTGCGTCCAAGGTCCCAGCCCGCAGACGACGCTCCTACCTGGGTCCGATCAACCCTTCTCCAAGGGGTCCGCCACATTACTTGAATATTGTATTTATTCTTTTTTTTTATTCTATAACTATTACAGAATATATTTTGTTGAATAATCATTATTTTATAAATATCGCAAGAAGTTCCAAATTAATTAATTACACCTATAAATTATCGATTATAAAATAATGATTACAATGGTGAACAATATGGAAAATAAGAAGGCAATAAGAGTGTAATGAAATTATACAATAAAAGATAATTATTTTCATTCTACGCATTATACGTTTATTTATTGCCTCTGTCACTGACGTTTTTTCCATGATTCACGAGCAAATGTTCTTTTAGTTCCACAACCGACGAGAGTATCTCGACATTAGGGCCGTTACCGACCGCTCCCAGCACCCACCTGGCACCCACTTTGAGACTCGCAGTTTAACACGGGGGCTGGCAGTCTTTATATATATATATATATCTCGTGGGTGCACTGATCCACCGACGAGATATATATAAAGACTGACAGCCTTACGGGAGAATGTGTCGCTCGAAAAATACGGTGTTGTCTACCGCTCTCTAGGATAGATTTTGGCTGGAGTAAGAAACAGAAGGCCAACGACGGTATCTCGTCGGTGCAGAAGACCACTAAGGAACTTCTCGTCGCAGAGAAGGTGAATCATCACGGACCCATATCGATTATCAAATGTTACATTCTCCGACAAACGTATTCAAATTAAAAAGATATTTTTTTTTAGTGTTGCTTTTGAAGATCTAAAATATTAAAAGTAAAACTAATATCAAGGACGAAAAATTCGTCAAAATATTTTACGTAAGAAATTATTAAAGCATAATTTTAGGAAAATCAATTTCTACTTCCATATGAGATACCTTAATTTGTAATTTAAAAATATTTCATGAACAAGCATTATTTCCTTACACTTTTTTTTTATAGATAACTGTTCCAAGAATCGATCTGTGGGAACAGAAATATGTTGAAAACCAGAGTAGCGTTTATTTAACGTACTATTCCGAATAGTATAGAGTTTGAGAGAGAATCACGTGGATGAATTAATATAATATAAAATAATATAATTGTAGAAGCAAAGATGGGCAAATTTTTATTGAAATAGACATTTCAAACAGCGAATAAAAGATAAAAAATGATTTGTTACGCGTCAAATAAAAATAATTATGTTATCTCTATTCCGCACGTAATGAATTTATTCGACGAATAAAGATTTTTTTATAAAGACCGACCAACAGCCTACAATGTAAGCAGATGGAGAATCCAACATTATTGGCAATTTATGCTTTTATGTTTTTAATCAGAACAATATTGTTAATACGAATGAGTTGTAGAGCTCATCCCGATCAAAATGAGTCTAAACACGACATCATTTGGACTGTCTTTAATGAGATTGTAATTTTTATCGTAACATTACGTATCAGTGAAACTTGGTCGATTACACCCGAATTTGATCTCATTTTCATCAGGAAAATCCCCTCCATTCGCTCGTCACAATTTCATGAGGATATATTGCACAATCTAAAAGTTTAAACTTTCATTCGTGCGCGATTCTCCACCCGTTTACATTGTATGTCGTCTGTCGTCGCTGGGTCTTTGAAGCTCGGCACTCGGCAAAAGTTATTCGAGCATTTATTTGAAGCCTTCGAATAAATGATACAGATGAAAGATGAAAAAATTTCTCGTAGTTCGAATAAATCCGCTTCGAATAAAAAAAAGTATCTTTATTCGTCGGATAAATTCTCGTCGAATAAAATTATTTATTCGATACTCGTCGAATAAGGATACCTTTTTTATTCGAACCTTCGAATAACGAATAAAGATGAAGTATCTTTTATTCGAATCGTTATTTAAATAATTTTTATCTAATAATGCCCAACTCTGGGCACACCAGAATGACTGGCATTCAAAAGGAGAGAATATCCGTCTACGATACATATAATGTTGCACGGAGAAGCGGACAGCGAAACTAGAGAAGCGTCCTCCCCGAGGAGTGGGCCACACATTGTCGGCTATATCGGTGTGAGACCAGAAGACCACTACTAATCCAATCACAAAGCTTCTTTATTTTTCGTTATTTTTTTTTTTTTTAACTTTTACCAACATATTCGTGACATTTTTCTGATTAAAATGAAACCAAATATGATATAATTCCGACGATAATTGCTTGTGTAATGAACGATTGATGTTTCGGACGCGAAAAAGGACAGCGTATGGGAAAGAAAGAGCCCCGGAGAGTCGAAGCGTTCGGAAAAGATGAAAGACTGGCGTGAGCTCAGGCCTTTAAATAAAAAAATAAACTTTTTCATTATTAATTATTTTTCTATCGGACTTTCACCAACATACTCGTGGCATTTTTCTAAGGAAAACGGTACCAAATATGACAAAATTCCGATGATATTTACTTGTGTAATGAACGACGGAAGTTTCGGACGCAAAGAAGGACAGCATATGAAAAGAAAGAGACGCGGCGAGTCCTTCCCGTCTCGAGTTCGACAGCTTGGTTTTCGCCGCGGACAAATAGATGTGGTTACTAATGTATATGTATTGACAATTACTCACAGAAAGTTAAATTTAAACAATACAATTAATGATTATACATAAAGTTTATTGCTGATAAAATATAAAGAATATTAAATGTAAAGAAACAATTCTATAAGGTATAAAAAATAGCAATCAATACAATTATAATTAAAACTTAAAATGACAGACACTTTTCAAAACTTTTATCTCTACCTCTATGTTAGGGATACAGAAGCTGAAAATTTCATCGAAATCGGTTGACGGAGAAAAAAACAACGTGCATTGCAAGATATAAGAATCTGTGTATCTGTGTGTCTGTACAAATAGCAATAATACTGCCACCAAATAGCTTTATATGGATAAGATCCGTCGAAAGTTAGTTTCATTACATAACACTTTTATTTCGTTACTACCTTTACTTGAATAATTGCAGTCCAGCATTAGAAGTGGTATTATCGGTTAAATAAGTAAAAAAATAATTTTCTGTGTTTGTTACTACGGATCACAATAAGAACGATTGAATTTTGTCATTACTTGAATATTGTATTTATTCTTTTTGTTTATTCTATAACTATTACAGAATATATTTTGTTGAATAATCATTATTTTATAAATATCGCAATAAGTTCCAAATTAATTAATTTCACCTATAAACTATCGATTATAAAATAATGATTACAATGGTGCACAATATGGAAAATAAGAAGGCAATAATAGTGTAATGAAATTATACAATAAAAAATAATTATTCTCATTCTACGCATTATCCGTTTATTTATTGCCTATGTCACTGACGTTTCTTCCGTAATTCACGAGCAAATGTTCTATTTAGGTAGCGAGCGCGGCATGTTTAGCGATGTTGGTATTTGAGATCAGTGATAGTTCCACCTTCTTAGTTCCACAACCGACGAGAGTATCTCGACATTGGGGCCGTTACCGACCGATCCCAGCACCCACCTGGCACTAGGCCTGCAGCCAAGCTCGCACATGCGAGCCGAGCTCGGGTCCAGTCGAGCCGGGACTCGCTTTTCGAGTCGAGTCGAGTACTCGCACGATGCGAGCTGCTCGCAACGAAGCGAACGGCTCGAAATAAAATCAGGCGTAAAATGACATGATGCGAGTTACAGCAGGAAGATCAGCACATTGATATTATCAAGCATTTTAGTATATTGACAATGCTAAATGTTTGCGATGTTTTATTATATATTTTGATAGTGAAATGTTGATTCAGAATTTGTATAACCCTTATTGAAAATAATTATGCAATAACAACTATTTAGATTTATGTAAATAACTAGATGTGATCTGTAAAGAACGGTATTTTATATATTCCTTTACATTATACTCCGGTTCACTGTACAGTCGTAAAAATGTGTTGTCGCAAAATTGTTTATAATGTTGAAAATTAACGTGAAACCAAGTTGGAAGTTGGAAGTTCCAACAGCCTGTCATTCGGTACTGTGCAAGTATAGGTGATAAGATTTAAAAGGGCATAGCCGATTAAGATGGTCAAAACAATTGGAACCGCAAAAAGATTCCATTTCAAACAGTATTGATTTCTTGATTTTCTGGAAATGACAGACGTAGAGTTCAAAATTCTTTTCACGGAATCTTACCAATTTTCACAAGCAATTTCATATCTGGCGGAAATCGTAGACGAACACAATAATATAAATATTCATTGCCTAATCAATGTTACTTCAATATTTTTAAAACATTAAAAAAATATTGTTAAAATCGCACGAATAAATAATATAAGAAATTGAAAAAATAAAGATGATGTATGGGAAAAAACATTTACCACCGACGGGATAAGAACCCCAGCGTATCCGCTCCTTAGTTCGACACGTCCGGCGATGTTACAAAACTTTACGAACATTCTGGTATATATCACACAAAATACAATTTATTCTTTCTCTTAAATCACATTTCTTACGTCAAAGAATTACTTGTTTCAATTTAATAATGCTAAAAATTACTTAATATATAGCTGCGATAAAACCAACAAGTGTAACTTTCCTCCTAATAGCAAAAACGTCGAAAAAATTCGGTTTTTATTGTTTTTTGACGATGATGTCCCACAACAAAAAATCTAAAAAAAATTGACGACACTGCCTGTTATAGTACTTTAACAAGGAACTAAACAGTAGAATAGCATGTTTTCAAATTTTTGAGAAATCTGCATTTTTCCGATTTTTTGGAGGTTTTTCATTTTTTTTACGACCACAGTTTGTAACAAAAAAATCTGAAAGTTTAAACTTTCATACGTGCGCGATTCTCCATCCGTTTACATTGTATGTCGTCTGTCGTCGCTGGGTCTTTGAAGCTCGGCACTCGGCAAAAGTTATTCGAGCATTTATTTGAAGCCTTCGAATAAATGATACAGATGAAAGATGAAAAAATTTCTCGTAGTTCGAATAAATCCGCTTCGAATAAAAAAAAGTATCTTTATTCGTCGGATAAATTCTCGTCGAATAAAATTATTTATTCGATACTCGTCGAATAAGGATACCTTTTTTATTCGAACCTTCGAATAACGAATAAAGATGAAGTATCTTTTATTCGAATCGTTATTTAAATAATTTTTATCTAATAATGCCCAACTCTGGGCACACCAGAATGACTGGCATTCAAAAGGAGAGAATATCCGTCTACGATACATATAATGTTGCACGGAGAAGCGGACAGCGAAACTAGAGAAGCGTCCTCCCCGAGGAGTGGGCCACACATTGTCGGCTATATCGGTGTGAGACCAGAAGACCACTACTAATCCAATCACAAAACTTCTTTATTTTTCGTTATTTTTTTTTTTTTTAACTTTTACCAACATATTCGTGACATTTTTCTGATTAAAATGAAACCAAATATGATATAATTCCGACGATAATTGCTTGTGCAATGAACGATTGATGTTTCGGACGCGAAGAAGGACAGCGTATGGGAAAGAAAGAGCCGCGGAGAGTCGAAGCGTTCGGAAAAGATGAAAGACTGGCGTGAGCTCTGGCCTTTAAATAAAAAAATAAACTTTTTCATTATTAATTATTTTTCTATCGGACTTTCACCAACATACTCGTGGCATTTTTCTAAGGAAAACGGTACCAAATATGACAAAATTCCGATGATATTTACTTGTGTAATGAACGACGGAAGTTTCGGACGCAAAGAAGGACAGCATATGAAAAGAAAGAGACGCGGCGAGTCCTTCCCGTCTCGAGTTCGACAGCTTGGTTTTCGCCGCGGACAAATAGATGTGGTTACTAATGTATATGTATTGACAATTACTCACAGAAAGTTAAATTTAACAATACAATTAATGATTATACATAAAGTTTATTGCTGACAAAATATAAAGAATATTAAATGTAAAGAAACAATTCTATAAGGTATAAAAAATAGCAATCAATACAATTATAATTAAAACTTAAAATGACAGACACTTTTCAAAACTTTTATCTCTAGCTCTATGTTAGGGATACAGAAGCTGAAAATTTCATCGAAATCGGTTGACGGAGAAAAAAACAACGTGCATTGCAAGATATAAGAATCTGTGTATCTGTGTGTCTGTACAAATAGCAATAATACTGCCACCAAATAGCTTTATATGGATAAGATCCGTCGAAAGTTAGTTTCATTACATAACACTTTTATTTCGTTACTACCTTTACTTGAATAATTGCAGTCCAGCATTAGAAGTGGTATTATCGGTTAAATAAGTAAAAAAAATAATTTTCTGTGTTTGTTACTACGGATCACAATAAGAACGATTGAATTTTGTCATTACTTGAATATTGTATTTATTCTTTTTTTTTTTATTCTATAACTATTACAGAATATATTTTGTTGAATAATCATTATTTTATAAATATCGCAATAAGTTCCAAATTAATTAATTTCACCTATAAACTATCGATTATAAAATAATGATTACAATGGTGCACAATATGGAAAATAAGAAGGCAATAATAGTGTAATGAAATTATACAATAAAAAATAATTATTCTCATTCTACGCATTATCCGTTTATTTATTGCCTATGTCACTGACGTTTCTTCCGTAATTCACGAGCAAATGTTCTATTTAGGTAGCGAGCGCGGCATGTTTAGCGATGTTGGTATTTGAGATCAGTGATAGTTCCACCTTCTTAGTTCCACAACCGACGAGAGTATCTCGACATTGGGGCCGTTACCGACCGATCCCAGCACCCACCTGGCACTAGGCCTGCAGCCAAGCTCGCACATGCGAGCCGAGCTCGGGTCCAGTCGAGCCGGGACTCGCTTTTCGAGTCGAGTCGAGTACTCGCACGATGCGAGCTGCTCGCAACGAAGCGAACGGCTCGAAATAAAATCAGGCGTAAAATGACATGATGCGAGTTACAGCAGGAAGATCAGCACATTGATATTATCAAGCATTTTAGTATATTGACAATGCTAAATGTTTGCGATGTTTTATTATATATTTTGATAGTGAAATGTTGATTCAGAATTTGTATAACCCTTATTGAAAATAATTATGCAATAACAACTATTTAGATTTATGTAAATAACTAGATGTGATCTGTAAAGAACGGATTTTATATATTCCTTTATATTATACTCCGGTTCACTGTACAGTCGTAAAAATGTGTTGTCGCAAAATTGTTTATAATGTTGAAAATTAACGTGAAACCAAGTTGGAAGTTGGAAGTTCCAACAGCCTGTCATTCGGTACTGTGCAAGTATAGGTGATAAGATTTAAAAGGGCATAGCCGATTAAGATGGTCAAAACAATTGGAACCGCAAAAAGATTCCATTTCAAACAGTATTGATTTCTTGATTTTCTGGAAATGACAGACGTAGAGTTCAAAATTCTTTTCACGGAATCTTACCAATTTTCACAAGCAATTTCATATCTGGCGGAAATCGTAGACGAACACAATAATATAAATATTCATTGCCTAATCAATGTTACTTCAATATTTTTAAAACATTAAAAAAATATTGTTAAAATCACATGAATAAATAATATAAGAAATTGAAAAAATAAAGATGATGTATGGGAAAAAACATTTACCACCGACGGGATAAGAACCCCAGCGTATCCGCTCCTTAGTTCGACACACGTCCGGCGATGTTACAAAACTTTACGAACATTCTGGTATATATCACACAAAATACAATTTATTCTTTCTCTTAAATCACATTTCTTAGGTCAAAGAATTACTTGTTTCAATTTAATAATGCTAAAAATTACTTAATATATAGCTGCGATAAAACCAACAAGTGTAACTTTCCTCCTAATAGCAAAAACGTCGAAAAAATTCGGTTTTTATTGTTTTTTGACGATGATGTCCCACAACAAAAAATCTAAAAAAAATTGACGACACTGCCTGTTATAGTACTTTAACAAGGAACTAAACAGTAGAATAGCATGTTTTCAAATTTTTGAGAAATCTGCATTTTTCCGATTTTTTGGAGGTTTTTCATTTTTTTTTACGACCACAATTTGTAACAAAAAAATCTGAAAGTTTAAACTTTCATACGTGCGCGATTCTCCATCCGTTTACATTGTATGTCGTCTGTCGTCGCTGGGTCTTTGAAGCTCGGCACTCGGCAAAAGTTATTCGAGCATTTATTTGAAGCCTTCGAATAAATGATACAGATGAAAGATGAAAAAATTTCTCGTAGTTCGAATAAATCCGCTTCGAATAAAAAAAAGTATCTTTATTCGTCGGATAAATTCTCGTCGAATAAAATTATTTATTCGATACTCGTCGAATAAGGATACCTTTTTTATTCGAACCTTCGAATAACGAATAAAGATGAAGTATCTTTTATTCGAATCGTTATTTAAATAATTTTTATCTAATAATGCCCAACTCTGGGCACACCAGAATGACTGGCATTCAAAAGGAGAGAATATCCGTCTACGATACATATAATGTTGCACGGAGAAGCGGACAGCGAAACTAGAGAAGCGTCCTCCCCGAGGAGTGGGCCACACATTGTCGGCTATATCGGTGTGAGACCAGAAGACCACTACTAATCCAATCACAAAACTTCTTTATTTTTCGTTATTTTTTTTTTTTTTTAACTTTTACCAACATATTCGTGACATTTTTCTGATTAAAATGAAACCAAATATGATATAATTCCGACGATAATTGCTTGTGCAATGAACGATTGATGTTTCGGACGCGAAGAAGGACAGCGTATGGGAAAGAAAGAGCCGCGGAGAGTCGAAGCGTTCGGAAAAGATGAAAGACTGGCGTGAGCTCTGGCCTTTAAATAAAAAAATAAACTTTTTCATTATTAATTATTTTTCTATCGGACTTTCACCAACATACTCGTGGCATTTTTCTAAGGAAAACGGTACCAAATATGACAAAATTCCGATGATATTTACTTGTGTAATGAACGACGGAAGTTTCGGACGCAAAGAAGGACAGCATATGAAAAGAAAGAGACGCGGCGAGTCCTTCCCGTCTCGAGTTCGACAGCTTGGTTTTCGCCGCGGACAAATAGATGTGGTTACTAATGTATATGTATTGACAATTACTCACAGAAAGTTAAATTTAAACAATACAATTAATGATTATACATAAAGTTTATTGCTGATAAAATATAAAGAATATTAAATGTAAAGAAACAATTCTATATGGTATAAAAAATAGCAATCAATACAATTATAATTAAAACTTAAAATGACAGACACTTTTCAAAACTTTTATCTCTAGCTCTATGTTAGGGATACAGAAGCTGAAAATTTCATCGAAATCGGTTGACGGAGAAAAAAACAACGTGCATTGCAAGATATAAGAATCTGTGTATCTGTGTGTCTGTACAAATAGCAATAATACTGCCACCAAATAGCTTTATATGGATAAGATCCGTCGAAAGTTAGTTTCATTACATAACACTTTTATTTCGTTACTACCTTTACTTGAATAATTGCAGTCCAGCATTAGAAGTGGTATTATCGGTTAAATAAGTAAAAAAATAATTTTCTGTGTTTGTTACTACGGATCACAATAAGAACGATTGAATTTTGTCATTACTTGAATATTGTATTTATTCTTTTTTTTTTATTCTATAACTATTACAGAATATATTTTGTTGAATAATCATTATTTTATAAATATCGCAATAAGTTCCAAATTAATTAATTTCACCTATAAACTATCGATTATAAAATAATGATTACAATGGTGCACAATATGGAAAATAAGAAGGCAATAATAGTGTAATGAAATTATACAATAAAAAATAATTATTCTCATTCTACGCATTATCCGTTTATTTATTGCCTATGTCACTGACGTTTCTTCCGTAATTCACGAGCAAATGTTCTATTTAGGTAGCGAGCGCGGCATGTTTAGCGATGTTGGTATTTGAGATCAGTGATAGTTCCACCTTCTTAGTTCCACAACCGACGAGAGTATCTCGACATTGGGGCCGTTACCGACCGATCCCAGCACCCACCTGGCACTAGGCCTGCAGCCAAGCTCGCATATGCGAGCCGAGCTCGGGTCCAGTCGAGCCGGGACTCGCTTTTCGAGTCGAGTCGAGTACTCGCACGATGCGAGCTGCTCGCAACGAAGCGAACGGCTCGAAATAAAATCAGGCGTAAAATGACATGATGCGAGTTACAGCAGGAAGATCAGCACATTGATATTATCAAGCATTTTAGTATATTGACAATGCTAAATGTTTGCGATGTTTTATTATATATTTTGATAGTGAAATGTTGATTCAGAATTTGTATAACCCTTATTGAAAATAATTATGCAATAACAACTATTTAGATTTATGTAAATAACTAGATGTGATCTGTAAAGAACGGATTTTATATATTCCTTTATATTATACTCCGGTTCACTGTACAGTCGTAAAAATGTGTTGTCGCAAAATTGTTTATAATGTTGAAAATTAACGTGAAACCAAGTTGGAAGTTGGAAGTTCCAACAGCCTGTCATTCGGTACTGTGCAAGTATAGGTGATAAGATTTAAAAGGGCATAGCCGATTAAGATGGTCAAAACAATTGGAACCGCAAAAAGATTCCATTTCAAACAGTATTGATTTCTTGATTTTCTGGAAATGACAGACGTAGAGTTCAAAATTCTTTTCACGGAATCTTACCAATTTTCACAAGCAATTTCATATCTGGCGGAAATCGTAGACGAACACAATAATATAAATATTCATTGCCTAATCAATGTTACTTCAATATTTTTAAAACATTAAAAAAATATTGTTAAAATCACATGAATAAATAATATAAGAAATTGAAAAAATAAAGATGATGTATGGGAAAAAACATTTACCACCGACGGGATAAGAACCCCAGCGTATCCGCTCCTTAGTTCGACACACGTCCGGCGATGTTACAAAACTTTACGAACATTCTGGTATATATCACACAAAATACAATTTATTCTTTCTCTTAAATCACATTTCTTAGGTCAAAGAATTACTTGTTTCAATTTAATAATGCTAAAAATTACTTAATATATAGCTGCGATAAAACCAACAAGTGTAACTTTCCTCCTAATAGCAAAAACGTCGAAAAAATTCGGTTTTTATTGTTTTTTGACGATGATGTCCCACAACAAAAAATCTAAAAAAAATTGACGACACTGCCTGTTATAGTACTTTAACAAGGAACTAAACAGTAGAATAGCATGTTTTCAAATTTTTGAGAAATCTGCATTTTTCCGATTTTTTGGAGGTTTTTCATTTTTTTTTACGACCACAATTTGTAACAAAAAAATCTGAAAGTTTAAACTTTCATACGTGCGCGATTCTCCATCCGTTTACATTGTATGTCGTCTGTCGTCGCTGGGTCTTTGAAGCTCGGCACTCGGCAAAAGTTATTCGAGCATTTATTTGAAGCCTTCGAATAAATGATACAGATGAAAGATGAAAAAATTTCTCGTAGTTCGAATAAATCCGCTTCGAATAAAAAAAAGTATCTTTATTCGTCGGATAAATTCTCGTCGAATAAAATTATTTATTCGATACTCGTCGAATAAGGATACCTTTTTTATTCGAACCTTCGAATAACGAATAAAGATGAAGTATCTTTTATTCGAATCGTTATTTAAATAATTTTTATCTAATAATGCCCAACTCTGGGCACACCAGAATGACTGGCATTCAAAAGGAGAGAATATCCGTCTACGATACATATAATGTTGCACGGAGAAGCGGACAGCGAAACTAGAGAAGCGTCCTCCCCGAGGAGTGGGCCACACATTGTCGGCTATATCGGTGTGAGACCAGAAGACCACTACTAATCCAATCACAAAACTTCTTTATTTTTCGTTATTTTTTTTTTTTTTAACTTTTACCAACATATTCGTGACATTTTTCTGATTAAAATGAAACCAAATATGATATAATTCCGACGATAATTGCTTGTGCAATGAACGATTGATGTTTCGGACGCGAAGAAGGACAGCGTATGGGAAAGAAAGAGCCGCGGAGAGTCGAAGCGTTCGGAAAAGATGAAAGACTGGCGTGAGCTCTGGCCTTTAAATAAAAAAATAAACTTTTTCATTATTAATTATTTTTCTATCGGACTTTCACCAACATACTCGTGGCATTTTTCTAAGGAAAACGGTACCAAATATGACAAAATTCCGATGATATTTACTTGTGTAATGAACGACGGAAGTTTCGGACGCAAAGAAGGACAGCATATGAAAAGAAAGAGACGCGGCGAGTCCTTCCCGTCTCGAGTTCGACAGCTTGGTTTTCGCCGCGGACAAATAGATGTGGTTACTAATGTATATGTATTGACAATTACTCACAGAAAGTTAAATTTAACAATACAATTAATGATTATACATAAAGTTTATTGCTGACAAAATATAAAGAATATTAAATGTAAAGAAACAATTCTATAAGGTATAAAAAATAGCAATCAATACAATTATAATTAAAACTTAAAATGACAGACACTTTTCAAAACTTTTATCTCTAGCTCTATGTTAGGGATACAGAAGCTGAAAATTTCATCGAAATCGGTTGACGGAGAAAAAAACAACGTGCATTGCAAGATATAAGAATCTGTGTATCTGTGTGTCTGTACAAATAGCAATAATACTGCCACCAAATAGCTTTATATGGATAAGATCCGTCGAAAGTTAGTTTCATTACATAACACTTTTATTTCGTTACTACCTTTACTTGAATAATTGCAGTCCAGCATTAGAAGTGGTATTATCGGTTAAATAAGTAAAAAAATAATTTTCTGTGTTTGTTACTACGGATCACAATAAGAACGATTGAATTTTGTCATTACTTGAATATTGTATTTATTCTTTTTGTTTATTCTATAACTATTACAGAATATATTTTGTTGAATAATCATTATTTTATAAATATCGCAATACGTTCCAAATTAATTAATTTCACCTATAAACTATCGATTATAAAATAATGATTACAATGGTGAATAATACGGAAAATAAGAAGGCAATAATAGTGTAATGAAATTATACAATAAAAAATAATTATTCTCATTCTACGCATTATCCGTTTATTTATTGCCTATGTCACTGACGTTTCTTCCGTAATTCACGAGCAAATGTTCTATTTAGGTAGCGAGCGCGGCATGTTTAGCGATGTTGGTATTTGAGATCAGTGATAGTTCCACTTTCTTAGTTCCACAACCGACGAGAGTATCTCGACATTGGGGCCGTTACCGACCGATCCCAGCACCCACCTGGCACTAGGCCTGCAGCCAAGCTCGCATATGCGAGCCGAGCTCGGGTCCAGTCGAGCCGGGACTCGCTTTTCGAGTCGAGTCGAGTACTCGCACGATGCGAGCTGCTCGCAACGAAGCGAACGGCTCGAAATAAAATCAGGCGTAAAATGACATGATGCGAGTTACAGCAGGAAGATCAGCACATTGATATTATCAAGCATTTTAGTATATTGACAATGCTAAATGTTTGCGATGTTTTATTATATATTTTGATAGTGAAATGTTGATTCAGAATTTGTATAACCCTTATTGAAAATAATTATGCAATAACAACTATTTAGATTTATGTAAATAACTAGATGTGATCTGTAAAGAACGGTATTTTATATATTCCTTTATATTATACTCCGGTTCACTGTACAGTCGTAAAAATGTGTTGTCGCAAAATTGTTTATAATGTTGAAAATTAACGTGAAACCAAGTTGGAAGTTGGAAGTTCCAACAGCCTGTCATTCGGTACTGTGCAAGTATAGGTGATAAGATTTAAAAGGGCATAGCCGATTAAGATGGTCAAAACAATTGGAACCGCAAAAAGATTCCATTTCAAACAGTATTGATTTCTTGATTTTCTGGAAATGACAGACGTAGAGTTCAAAATTCTTTTCACGGAATCTTACCAATTTTCACAAGCAATTTCATATCTGGCGGAAATCGTAGACGAACACAATAATATAAATATTCATTGCCTAATCAATGTTACTTCAATATTTTTAAAACATTAAAAAAATATTGTTAAAATCACATGAATAAATAATATAAGAAATTGAAAAAATAAAGATGATGTATGGGAAAAAACATTTACCACCGACGGGATAAGAACCCCAGCGTATCCGCTCCTTAGTTCGACACACGTCCGGCGATGTTACAAAACTTTACGAACATTCTGGTATATATCACACAAAATACAATTTATTCTTTCTCTTAAATCACATTTCTTAGGTCAAAGAATTACTTGTTTCAATTTAATAATGCTAAAAATTACTTAATATATAGCTGCGATAAAACCAACAAGTGTAACTTTCCTCCTAATAGCAAAAACGTCGAAAAAATTCGGTTTTTATTGTTTTTTGACGATGATGTCCCACAACAAAAAATCTAAAAAAAATTGACGACACTGCCTGTTATAGTACTTTAACAAGGAACTAAACAGTAGAATAGCATGTTTTCAAATTTTTGAGAAATCTGCATTTTTCCGATTTTTTGGAGGTTTTTCATTTTTTTTTACGACCACAGTTTGTAACAAAAAAATCTGAAAGTTTAAACTTTCATACGTGCGCGATTCTCCATCCGTTTACATTGTATGTCGTCTGTCGTCGCTGGGTCTTTGAAGCTCGGCACTCGGCAAAAGTTATTCGAGCATTTATTTGAAGCCTTCGAATAAATGATACAGATGAAAGATGAAAAAATTTCTCGTAGTTTGAATAAATCCGCTTCGAATAAAAAAAAGTATCTTTATTCGTCGGATAAATTCTCGTCGAATAAAATTATTTATTCGATACTCGTCGAATAAGGATACCTTTTTTATTCGAACCTTCGAATAACGAATAAAGATGAAGTATCTTTTATTCGAATCGTTATTTAAATAATTTTTATCTAATAATGCCCAACTCTGGGCACACCAGAATGACTGGCATTCAAAAGGAGAGAATATCCGTCTACGATACATATAATGTTGCACGGAGAAGCGGACAGCGAAACTAGAGAAGCGTCCTCCCCGAGGAGTGGGCCACACATTGTCGGCTATATCGGTGTGAGACCAGAAGACCACTACTAATCCAATCACAAAACTTCTTTATTTTTCGTTATTTTTTTTTTTTTTAACTTTTACCAACATATTCGTGACATTTTTCTGATTAAAATGAAACCAAATATGATATAATTCCGACGATAATTGCTTGTGCAATGAACGATTGATGTTTCGGACGCGAAGAAGGACAGCGTATGGGAAAGAAAGAGCCGCGGAGAGTCGAAGCGTTCGGAAAAGATGAAAGACTGGCGTGAGCTCTGGCCTTTAAATAAAAAAATAAACTTTTTCATTATTAATTATTTTTCTATCGGACTTTCACCAACATACTCGTGGCATTTTTCTAAGGAAAACGGTACCAAATATGACAAAATTCCGATGATATTTACTTGTGTAATGAACGACGGAAGTTTCGGACGCAAAGAAGGACAGCATATGAAAAGAAAGAGACGCGGCGAGTCCTTCCCGTCTCGAGTTCGACAGCTTGGTTTTCGCCGCGGACAAATAGATGTGGTTACTAATGTATATGTATTGACAATTACTCACAGAAAGTTAAATTTAACAATACAATTAATGATTATACATAAAGTTTATTGCTGACAAAATATAAAGAATATTAAATGTAAAGAAACAATTCTATAAGGTATAAAAAATAGCAATCAATACAATTATAATTAAAACTTAAAATGACAGACACTTTTCAAAACTTTTATCTCTAGCTCTATGTTAGGGATACAGAAGCTGAAAATTTCATCGAAATCGGTTGACGGAGAAAAAAACAACGTGCATTGCAAGATATAAGAATCTGTGTATCTGTGTGTCTGTACAAATAGCAATAATACTGCCACCAAATAGCTTTATATGGATAAGATCCGTCGAAAGTTAGTTTCATTACATAACACTTTTATTTCGTTACTACCTTTACTTGAATAATTGCAGTCCAGCATTAGAAGTGGTATTATCGGTTAAATAAGTAAAAAAAATAATTTTCTGTGTTTGTTACTACGGATCACAATAAGAACGATTGAATTTTGTCATTACTTGAATATTGTATTTATTCTTTTTTTTTTTATTCTATAACTATTACAGAATATATTTTGTTGAATAATCATTATTTTATAAATATCGCAATAAGTTCCAAATTAATTAATTTCACCTATAAACTATCGATTATAAAATAATGATTACAATGGTGCACAATATGGAAAATAAGAAGGCAATAATAGTGTAATGAAATTATACAATAAAAAATAATTATTCTCATTCTACGCATTATCCGTTTATTTATTGCCTATGTCACTGACGTTTCTTCCGTAATTCACGAGCAAATGTTCTATTTAGGTAGCGAGCGCGGCATGTTTAGCGATGTTGGTATTTGAGATCAGTGATAGTTCCACCTTCTTAGTTCCACAACCGACGAGAGTATCTCGACATTGGGGCCGTTACCGACCGATCCCAGCACCCACCTGGCACTAGGCCTGCAGCCAAGCTCGCACATGCGAGCCGAGCTCGGGTCCAGTCGAGCCGGGACTCGCTTTTCGAGTCGAGTCGAGTACTCGCACGATGCGAGCTGCTCGCAACGAAGCGAACGGCTCGAAATAAAATCAGGCGTAAAATGACATGATGCGAGTTACAGCAGGAAGATCAGCACATTGATATTATCAAGCATTTTAGTATATTGACAATGCTAAATGTTTGCGATGTTTTATTATATATTTTGATAGTGAAATGTTGATTCAGAATTTGTATAACCCTTATTGAAAATAATTATGCAATAACAACTATTTAGATTTATGTAAATAACTAGATGTGATCTGTAAAGAACGGATTTTATATATTCCTTTATATTATACTCCGGTTCACTGTACAGTCGTAAAAATGTGTTGTCGCAAAATTGTTTATAATGTTGAAAATTAACGTGAAACCAAGTTGGAAGTTGGAAGTTCCAACAGCCTGTCATTCGGTACTGTGCAAGTATAGGTGATAAGATTTAAAAGGGCATAGCCGATTAAGATGGTCAAAACAATTGGAACCGCAAAAAGATTCCATTTCAAACAGTATTGATTTCTTGATTTTCTGGAAATGACAGACGTAGAGTTCAAAATTCTTTTCACGGAATCTTACCAATTTTCACAAGCAATTTCATATCTGGCGGAAATCGTAGACGAACACAATAATATAAATATTCATTGCCTAATCAATGTTACTTCAATATTTTTAAAACATTAAAAAAATATTGTTAAAATCACATGAATAAATAATATAAGAAATTGAAAAAATAAAGATGATGTATGGGAAAAAACATTTACCACCGACGGGATAAGAACCCCAGCGTATCCGCTCCTTAGTTCGACACACGTCCGGCGATGTTACAAAACTTTACGAACATTCTGGTATATATCACACAAAATACAATTTATTCTTTCTCTTAAATCACATTTCTTAGGTCAAAGAATTACTTGTTTCAATTTAATAATGCTAAAAATTACTTAATATATAGCTGCGATAAAACCAACAAGTGTAACTTTCCTCCTAATAGCAAAAACGTCGAAAAAATTCGGTTTTTATTGTTTTTTGACGATGATGTCCCACAACAAAAAATCTAAAAAAAATTGACGACACTGCCTGTTATAGTACTTTAACAAGGAACTAAACAGTAGAATAGCATGTTTTCAAATTTTTGAGAAATCTGCATTTTTCCGATTTTTTGGAGGTTTTTCATTTTTTTTTACGACCACAGTTTGTAACAAAAAAATCTGAAAGTTTAAACTTTCATACGTGCGCGATTCTCCATCCGTTTACATTGTATGTCGTCTGTCGTCGCTGGGTCTTTGAAGCTCGGCACTCGGCAAAAGTTATTCGAGCATTTATTTGAAGCCTTCGAATAAATGATACAGATGAAAGATGAAAAAATTTCTCGTAGTTCGAATAAATCCGCTTCGAATAAAAAAAAGTATCTTTATTCGTCGGATAAATTCTCGTCGAATAAAATTATTTATTCGATACTCGTCGAATAAGGATACCTTTTTTATTCGAACCTTCGAATAACGAATAAAGATGAAGTATCTTTTATTCGAATCGTTATTTAAATAATTTTTATCTAATAATGCCCAACTCTGGGCACACCAGAATGACTGGCATTCAAAAGGAGAGAATATCCGTCTACGATACATATAATGTTGCACGGAGAAGCGGACAGCGAAACTAGAGAAGCGTCCTCCCCGAGGAGTGGGCCACACATTGTCGGCTATATCGGTGTGAGACCAGAAGACCACTACTAATCCAATCACAAAACTTCTTTATTTTTCGTTATTTTTTTTTTTTTTAACTTTTACCAACATATTCGTGACATTTTTCTGATTAAAATGAAACCAAATATGATATAATTCCGACGATAATTGCTTGTGCAATGAACGATTGATGTTTCGGACGCGAAGAAGGACAGCGTATGGGAAAGAAAGAGCCGCGGAGAGTCGAAGCGTTCGGAAAAGATGAAAGACTGGCGTGAGCTCTGGCCTTTAAATAAAAAAATAAACTTTTTCATTATTAATTATTTTTCTATCGGACTTTCACCAACATACTCGTGGCATTTTTCTAAGGAAAACGGTACCAAATATGACAAAATTCCGATGATATTTACTTGTGTAATGAACGACGGAAGTTTCGGACGCAAAGAAGGACAGCATATGAAAAGAAAGAGACGCGGCGAGTCCTTCCCGTCTCGAGTTCGACAGCTTGGTTTTCGCCGCGGACAAATAGATGTGGTTACTAATGTATATGTATTGACAATTACTCACAGAAAGTTAAATTTAAACAATACAATTAATGATTATACATAAAGTTTATTGCTGATAAAATATAAAGAATATTAAATGTAAAGAAACAATTCTATATGGTATAAAAAATAGCAATCAATACAATTATAATTAAGACTTAAAATGACAGACACTTTTCAAAACTTTTATCTCTAGCTCTATGTTAGGGATACAGAAGCTGAAAATTTCATCGAAATCGGTTGACGGAGAAAAAAACAACGTGCATTGCAAGATATAAGAATCTGTGTATCTGTGTGTCTGTACAAATAGCAATAATACTGCCACCAAATAGCTTTATATGGATAAGATCCGTCGAAAGTTAGTTTCATTACATAACACTTTTATTTCGTTACTACCTTTACTTGAATAATTGCAGTCCAGCATTAGAAGTGGTATTATCGGTTAAATAAGTAAAAAAATAATTTTCTGTGTTTGTTACTACGGATCACAATAAGAACGATTGAATTTTGTCATTACTTGAATATTGTATTTATTCTTTTTTTTTTATTCTATAACTATTACAGAATATATTTTGTTGAATAATCATTATTTTATAAATATCGCAATAAGTTCCAAATTAATTAATTTCACCTATAAACTATCGATTATAAAATAATGATTACAATGGTGCACAATATGGAAAATAAGAAGGCAATAATAGTGTAATGAAATTATACAATAAAAAATAATTATTCTCATTCTACGCATTATCCGTTTATTTATTGCCTATGTCACTGACGTTTCTTCCGTAATTCACGAGCAAATGTTCTATTTAGGTAGCGAGCGCGGCATGTTTAGCGATGTTGGTATTTGAGATCAGTGATAGTTCCACCTTCTTAGTTCCACAACCGACGAGAGTATCTCGACATTGGGGCCGTTACCGACCGATCCCAGCACCCACCTGGCACTAGGCCTGCAGCCAAGCTCGCATATGCGAGCCGAGCTCGGGTCCAGTCGAGCCGGGACTCGCTTTTCGAGTCGAGTCGAGTACTCGCACGATGCGAGCTGCTCGCAACGAAGCGAACGGCTCGAAATAAAATCAGGCGTAAAATGACATGATGCGAGTTACAGCAGGAAGATCAGCACATTGATATTATCAAGCATTTTAGTATATTGACAATGCTAAATGTTTGCGATGTTTTATTATATATTTTGATAGTGAAATGTTGATTCAGAATTTGTATAACCCTTATTGAAAATAATTATGCAATAACAACTATTTAGATTTATGTAAATAACTAGATGTGATCTGTAAAGAACGGATTTTATATATTCCTTTATATTATACTCCGGTTCACTGTACAGTCGTAAAAATGTGTTGTCGCAAAATTGTTTATAATGTTGAAAATTAACGTGAAACCAAGTTGGAAGTTGGAAGTTCCAACAGCCTGTCATTCGGTACTGTGCAAGTATAGGTGATAAGATTTAAAAGGGCATAGCCGATTAAGATGGTCAAAACAATTGGAACCGCAAAAAGATTCCATTTCAAACAGTATTGATTTCTTGATTTTCTGGAAATGACAGACGTAGAGTTCAAAATTCTTTTCACGGAATCTTACCAATTTTCACAAGCAATTTCATATCTGGCGGAAATCGTAGACGAACACAATAATATAAATATTCATTGCCTAATCAATGTTACTTCAATATTTTTAAAACATTAAAAAAATATTGTTAAAATCACATGAATAAATAATATAAGAAATTGAAAAAATAAAGATGATGTATGGGAAAAAACATTTACCACCGACGGGATAAGAACCCCAGCGTATCCGCTCCTTAGTTCGACACACGTCCGGCGATGTTACAAAACTTTACGAACATTCTGGTATATATCACACAAAATACAATTTATTCTTTCTCTTAAATCACATTTCTTAGGTCAAAGAATTACTTGTTTCAATTTAATAATGCTAAAAATTACTTAATATATAGCTGCGATAAAACCAACAAGTGTAACTTTCCTCCTAATAGCAAAAACGTCGAAAAAATTCGGTTTTTATTGTTTTTTGACGATGATGTCCCACAACAAAAAATCTAAAAAAAATTGACGACACTGCCTGTTATAGTACTTTAACAAGGAACTAAACAGTAGAATAGCATGTTTTCAAATTTTTGAGAAATCTGCATTTTTCCGATTTTTTGGAGGTTTTTCATTTTTTTTTACGACCACAATTTGTAACAAAAAAATCTGAAAGTTTAAACTTTCATACGTGCGCGATTCTCCATCCGTTTACATTGTATGTCGTCTGTCGTCGCTGGGTCTTTGAAGCTCGGCACTCGGCAAAAGTTATTCGAGCATTTATTTGAAGCCTTCGAATAAATGATACAGATGAAAGATGAAAAAATTTCTCGTAGTTCGAATAAATCCGCTTCGAATAAAAAAAAGTATCTTTATTCGTCGGATAAATTCTCGTCGAATAAAATTATTTATTCGATACTCGTCGAATAAGGATACCTTTTTTATTCGAACCTTCGAATAACGAATAAAGATGAAGTATCTTTTATTCGAATCGTTATTTAAATAATTTTTATCTAATAATGCCCAACTCTGGGCACACCAGAATGACTGGCATTCAAAAGGAGAGAATATCCGTCTACGATACATATAATGTTGCACGGAGAAGCGGACAGCGAAACTAGAGAAGCGTCCTCCCCGAGGAGTGGGCCACACATTGTCGGCTATATCGGTGTGAGACCAGAAGACCACTACTAATCCAATCACAAAACTTCTTTATTTTTCGTTATTTTTTTTTTTTTTTAACTTTTACCAACATATTCGTGACATTTTTCTGATTAAAATGAAACCAAATATGATATAATTCCGACGATAATTGCTTGTGCAATGAACGATTGATGTTTCGGACGCGAAGAAGGACAGCGTATGGGAAAGAAAGAGCCGCGGAGAGTCGAAGCGTTCGGAAAAGATGAAAGACTGGCGTGAGCTCTGGCCTTTAAATAAAAAAATAAACTTTTTCATTATTAATTATTTTTCTATCGGACTTTCACCAACATACTCGTGGCATTTTTCTAAGGAAAACGGTACCAAATATGACAAAATTCCGATGATATTTACTTGTGTAATGAACGACGGAAGTTTCGGACGCAAAGAAGGACAGCATATGAAAAGAAAGAGACGCGGCGAGTCCTTCCCGTCTCGAGTTCGACAGCTTGGTTTTCGCCGCGGACAAATAGATGTGGTTACTAATGTATATGTATTGACAATTACTCACAGAAAGTTAAATTCAAACAATACAATTAATGATTATACATAAAGTTTATTGCTGATAAAATATAAAGAATATTAAATGTAAAGAAACAATTCTATATGGTATAAAAAATAGCAATCAATACAATTATAATTAAAACTTAAAATGACAGACACTTTTCAAAACTTTTATCTCTACCTCTATGTTAGGGATACAGAAGCTGAAAATTTCATCGAAATCGGTTGACGGAGAAAAAAACAACGTGCATTGCAAGATATAAGAATCTGTGTATCTGTGTGTCTGTACAAATAGCAATAATACTGCCACCAAATAGCTTTATATGGATAAGATCCGTCGAAAGTTAGTTTCATTACATAACACTTTTATTTCGTTACTACCTTTACTTGAATAATTGCAGTCCAGCATTAGAAGTGGTATTATCGGTTAAATAAGTAAAAAAATAATTTTCTGTGTTTGTTACTACGGATCACAATAAGAACGATTGAATTTTGTCATTACTTGAATATTGTATTTATTCTTTTTTTTTTATTCTATAACTATTACAGAATATATTTTGTTGAATAATCATTATTTTATAAATATCGCAATAAGTTCCAAATTAATTAATTTCACCTATAAACTATCGATTATAAAATAATGATTACAATGGTGCACAATATGGAAAATAAGAAGGCAATAATAGTGTAATGAAATTATACAATAAAAAATAATTATTCTCATTCTACGCATTATCCGTTTATTTATTGCCTATGTCACTGACGTTTCTTCCGTAATTCACGAGCAAATGTTCTATTTAGGTAGCGAGCGCGGCATGTTTAGCGATGTTGGTATTTGAGATCAGTGATAGTTCCACCTTCTTAGTTCCACAACCGACGAGAGTATCTCGACATTGGGGCCGTTACCGACCGATCCCAGCACCCACCTGGCACTAGGCCTGCAGCCAAGCTCGCATATGCGAGCCGAGCTCGGGTCCAGTCGAGCCGGGACTCGCTTTTCGAGTCGAGTCGAGTACTCGCACGATGCGAGCTGCTCGCAACGAAGCGAACGGCTCGAAATAAAATCAGGCGTAAAATGACATGATGCGAGTTACAGCAGGAAGATCAGCACATTGATATTATCAAGCATTTTAGTATATTGACAATGCTAAATGTTTGCGATGTTTTATTATATATTTTGATAGTGAAATGTTGATTCAGAATTTGTATAACCCTTATTGAAAATAATTATGCAATAACAACTATTTAGATTTATGTAAATAACTAGATGTGATCTGTAAAGAACGGATTTTATATATTCCTTTATATTATACTCCGGTTCACTGTACAGTCGTAAAAATGTGTTGTCGCAAAATTGTTTATAATGTTGAAAATTAACGTGAAACCAAGTTGGAAGTTGGAAGTTCCAACAGCCTGTCATTCGGTACTGTGCAAGTATAGGTGATAAGATTTAAAAGGGCATAGCCGATTAAGATGGTCAAAACAATTGGAACCGCAAAAAGATTCCATTTCAAACAGTATTGATTTCTTGATTTTCTGGAAATGACAGACGTAGAGTTCAAAATTCTTTTCACGGAATCTTACCAATTTTCACAAGCAATTTCATATCTGGCGGAAATCGTAGACGAACACAATAATATAAATATTCATTGCCTAATCAATGTTACTTCAATATTTTTAAAACATTAAAAAAATATTGTTAAAATCACATGAATAAATAATATAAGAAATTGAAAAAATAAAGATGATGTATGGGAAAAAACATTTACCACCGACGGGATAAGAACCCCAGCGTATCCGCTCCTTAGTTCGACACACGTCCGGCGATGTTACAAAACTTTACGAACATTCTGGTATATATCACACAAAATACAATTTATTCTTTCTCTTAAATCACATTTCTTAGGTCAAAGAATTACTTGTTTCAATTTAATAATGCTAAAAATTACTTAATATATAGCTGCGATAAAACCAACAAGTGTAACTTTCCTCCTAATAGCAAAAACGTCGAAAAAATTCGGTTTTTATTGTTTTTTGACGATGATGTCCCACAACAAAAAATCTAAAAAAAATTGACGACACTGCCTGTTATAGTACTTTAACAAGGAACTAAACAGTAGAATAGCATGTTTTCAAATTTTTGAGAAATCTGCATTTTTCCGATTTTTTGGAGGTTTTTCATTTTTTTTTACGACCACAATTTGTAACAAAAAAATCTGAAAGTTTAAACTTTCATACGTGCGCGATTCTCCATCCGTTTACATTGTATGTCGTCTGTCGTCGCTGGGTCTTTGAAGCTCGGCACTCGGCAAAAGTTATTCGAGCATTTATTTGAAGCCTTCGAATAAATGATACAGATGAAAGATGAAAAAATTTCTCGTAGTTCGAATAAATCCGCTTCGAATAAAAAAAAGTATCTTTATTCGTCGGATAAATTCTCGTCGAATAAAATTATTTATTCGATACTCGTCGAATAAGGATACCTTTTTTATTCGAACCTTCGAATAACGAATAAAGATGAAGTATCTTTTATTCGAATCGTTATTTAAATAATTTTTATCTAATAATGCCCAACTCTGGGCACACCAGAATGACTGGCATTCAAAAGGAGAGAATATCCGTCTACGATACATATAATGTTGCACGGAGAAGCGGACAGCGAAACTAGAGAAGCGTCCTCCCCGAGGAGTGGGCCACACATTGTCGGCTATATCGGTGTGAGACCAGAAGACCACTACTAATCCAATCACAAAACTTCTTTATTTTTCGTTATTTTTTTTTTTTTTAACTTTTACCAACATATTCGTGACATTTTTCTGATTAAAATGAAACCAAATATGATATAATTCCGACGATAATTGCTTGTGCAATGAACGATTGATGTTTCGGACGCGAAGAAGGACAGCGTATGGGAAAGAAAGAGCCGCGGAGAGTCGAAGCGTTCGGAAAAGATGAAAGACTGGCGTGAGCTCTGGCCTTTAAATAAAAAAATAAACTTTTTCATTATTAATTATTTTTCTATCGGACTTTCACCAACATACTCGTGGCATTTTTCTAAGGAAAACGGTACCAAATATGACAAAATTCCGATGATATTTACTTGTGTAATGAACGACGGAAGTTTCGGACGCAAAGAAGGACAGCATATGAAAAGAAAGAGACGCGGCGAGTCCTTCCCGTCTCGAGTTCGACAGCTTGGTTTTCGCCGCGGACAAATAGATGTGGTTACTAATGTATATGTATTGACAATTACTCACAGAAAGTTAAATTTAACAATACAATTAATGATTATACATAAAGTTTATTGCTGACAAAATATAAAGAATATTAAATGTAAAGAAACAATTCTATAAGGTATAAAAAATAGCAATCAATACAATTATAATTAAAACTTAAAATGACAGACACTTTTCAAAACTTTTATCTCTAGCTCTATGTTAGGGATACAGAAGCTGAAAATTTCATCGAAATCGGTTGACGGAGAAAAAAACAACGTGCATTGCAAGATATAAGAATCTGTGTATCTGTGTGTCTGTACAAATAGCAATAATACTGCCACCAAATAGCTTTATATGGATAAGATCCGTCGAAAGTTAGTTTCATTACATAACACTTTTATTTCGTTACTACCTTTACTTGAATAATTGCAGTCCAGCATTAGAAGTGGTATTATCGGTTAAATAAGTAAAAAAATAATTTTCTGTGTTTGTTACTACGGATCACAATAAGAACGATTGAATTTTGTCATTACTTGAATATTGTATTTATTCTTTTTGTTTATTCTATAACTATTACAGAATATATTTTGTTGAATAATCATTATTTTATAAATATCGCAATACGTTCCAAATTAATTAATTTCACCTATAAACTATCGATTATAAAATAATGATTACAATGGTGAATAATACGGAAAATAAGAAGGCAATAATAGTGTAATGAAATTATACAATAAAAAATAATTATTCTCATTCTACGCATTATCCGTTTATTTATTGCCTATGTCACTGACGTTTCTTCCGTAATTCACGAGCAAATGTTCTATTTAGGTAGCGAGCGCGGCATGTTTAGCGATGTTGGTATTTGAGATCAGTGATAGTTCCACTTTCTTAGTTCCACAACCGACGAGAGTATCTCGACATTGGGGCCGTTACCGACCGATCCCAGCACCCACCTGGCACTAGGCCTGCAGCCAAGCTCGCATATGCGAGCCGAGCTCGGGTCCAGTCGAGCCGGGACTCGCTTTTCGAGTCGAGTCGAGTACTCGCACGATGCGAGCTGCTCGCAACGAAGCGAACGGCTCGAAATAAAATCAGGCGTAAAATGACATGATGCGAGTTACAGCAGGAAGATCAGCACATTGATATTATCAAGCATTTTAGTATATTGACAATGCTAAATGTTTGCGATGTTTTATTATATATTTTGATAGTGAAATGTTGATTCAGAATTTGTATAACCCTTATTGAAAATAATTATGCAATAACAACTATTTAGATTTATGTAAATAACTAGATGTGATCTGTAAAGAACGGTATTTTATATATTCCTTTATATTATACTCCGGTTCACTGTACAGTCGTAAAAATGTGTTGTCGCAAAATTGTTTATAATGTTGAAAATTAACGTGAAACCAAGTTGGAAGTTGGAAGTTCCAACAGCCTGTCATTCGGTACTGTGCAAGTATAGGTGATAAGATTTAAAAGGGCATAGCCGATTAAGATGGTCAAAACAATTGGAACCGCAAAAAGATTCCATTTCAAACAGTATTGATTTCTTGATTTTCTGGAAATGACAGACGTAGAGTTCAAAATTCTTTTCACGGAATCTTACCAATTTTCACAAGCAATTTCATATCTGGCGGAAATCGTAGACGAACACAATAATATAAATATTCATTGCCTAATCAATGTTACTTCAATATTTTTAAAACATTAAAAAAATATTGTTAAAATCACATGAATAAATAATATAAGAAATTGAAAAAATAAAGATGATGTATGGGAAAAAACATTTACCACCGACGGGATAAGAACCCCAGCGTATCCGCTCCTTAGTTCGACACACGTCCGGCGATGTTACAAAACTTTACGAACATTCTGGTATATATCACACAAAATACAATTTATTCTTTCTCTTAAATCACATTTCTTAGGTCAAAGAATTACTTGTTTCAATTTAATAATGCTAAAAATTACTTAATATATAGCTGCGATAAAACCAACAAGTGTAACTTTCCTCCTAATAGCAAAAACGTCGAAAAAATTCGGTTTTTATTGTTTTTTGACGATGATGTCCCACAACAAAAAATCTAAAAAAAATTGACGACACTGCCTGTTATAGTACTTTAACAAGGAACTAAACAGTAGAATAGCATGTTTTCAAATTTTTGAGAAATCTGCATTTTTCCGATTTTTTGGAGGTTTTTCATTTTTTTTTACGACCACAGTTTGTAACAAAAAAATCTGAAAGTTTAAACTTTCATACGTGCGCGATTCTCCATCCGTTTACATTGTATGTCGTCTGTCGTCGCTGGGTCTTTGAAGCTCGGCACTCGGCAAAAGTTATTCGAGCATTTATTTGAAGCCTTCGAATAAATGATACAGATGAAAGATGAAAAAATTTCTCGTAGTTTGAATAAATCCGCTTCGAATAAAAAAAAGTATCTTTATTCGTCGGATAAATTCTCGTCGAATAAAATTATTTATTCGATACTCGTCGAATAAGGATACCTTTTTTATTCGAACCTTCGAATAACGAATAAAGATGAAGTATCTTTTATTCGAATCGTTATTTAAATAATTTTTATCTAATAATGCCCAACTCTGGGCACACCAGAATGACTGGCATTCAAAAGGAGAGAATATCCGTCTACGATACATATAATGTTGCACGGAGAAGCGGACAGCGAAACTAGAGAAGCGTCCTCCCCGAGGAGTGGGCCACACATTGTCGGCTATATCGGTGTGAGACCAGAAGACCACTACTAATCCAATCACAAAACTTCTTTATTTTTCGTTATTTTTTTTTTTTTTAACTTTTACCAACATATTCGTGACATTTTTCTGATTAAAATGAAACCAAATATGATATAATTCCGACGATAATTGCTTGTGCAATGAACGATTGATGTTTCGGACGCGAAGAAGGACAGCGTATGGGAAAGAAAGAGCCGCGGAGAGTCGAAGCGTTCGGAAAAGATGAAAGACTGGCGTGAGCTCTGGCCTTTAAATAAAAAAATAAACTTTTTCATTATTAATTATTTTTCTATCGGACTTTCACCAACATACTCGTGGCATTTTTCTAAGGAAAACGGTACCAAATATGACAAAATTCCGATGATATTTACTTGTGTAATGAACGACGGAAGTTTCGGACGCAAAGAAGGACAGCATATGAAAAGAAAGAGACGCGGCGAGTCCTTCCCGTCTCGAGTTCGACAGCTTGGTTTTCGCCGCGGACAAATAGATGTGGTTACTAATGTATATGTATTGACAATTACTCACAGAAAGTTAAATTTAACAATACAATTAATGATTATACATAAAGTTTATTGCTGACAAAATATAAAGAATATTAAATGTAAAGAAACAATTCTATAAGGTATAAAAAATAGCAATCAATACAATTATAATTAAAACTTAAAATGACAGACACTTTTCAAAACTTTTATCTCTAGCTCTATGTTAGGGATACAGAAGCTGAAAATTTCATCGAAATCGGTTGACGGAGAAAAAAACAACGTGCATTGCAAGATATAAGAATCTGTGTATCTGTGTGTCTGTACAAATAGCAATAATACTGCCACCAAATAGCTTTATATGGATAAGATCCGTCGAAAGTTAGTTTCATTACATAACACTTTTATTTCGTTACTACCTTTACTTGAATAATTGCAGTCCAGCATTAGAAGTGGTATTATCGGTTAAATAAGTAAAAAAAATAATTTTCTGTGTTTGTTACTACGGATCACAATAAGAACGATTGAATTTTGTCATTACTTGAATATTGTATTTATTCTTTTTTTTTTTATTCTATAACTATTACAGAATATATTTTGTTGAATAATCATTATTTTATAAATATCGCAATAAGTTCCAAATTAATTAATTTCACCTATAAACTATCGATTATAAAATAATGATTACAATGGTGCACAATATGGAAAATAAGAAGGCAATAATAGTGTAATGAAATTATACAATAAAAAATAATTATTCTCATTCTACGCATTATCCGTTTATTTATTGCCTATGTCACTGACGTTTCTTCCGTAATTCACGAGCAAATGTTCTATTTAGGTAGCGAGCGCGGCATGTTTAGCGATGTTGGTATTTGAGATCAGTGATAGTTCCACCTTCTTAGTTCCACAACCGACGAGAGTATCTCGACATTGGGGCCGTTACCGACCGATCCCAGCACCCACCTGGCACTAGGCCTGCAGCCAAGCTCGCACATGCGAGCCGAGCTCGGGTCCAGTCGAGCCGGGACTCGCTTTTCGAGTCGAGTCGAGTACTCGCACGATGCGAGCTGCTCGCAACGAAGCGAACGGCTCGAAATAAAATCAGGCGTAAAATGACATGATGCGAGTTACAGCAGGAAGATCAGCACATTGATATTATCAAGCATTTTAGTATATTGACAATGCTAAATGTTTGCGATGTTTTATTATATATTTTGATAGTGAAATGTTGATTCAGAATTTGTATAACCCTTATTGAAAATAATTATGCAATAACAACTATTTAGATTTATGTAAATAACTAGATGTGATCTGTAAAGAACGGTATTTTATATATTCCTTTATATTATACTCCGGTTCACTGTACCGTGTAGTCGTAAAAATGTGTTGTCGCAAAATTGTTTATAATGTTGAAAATTAACGTGAAACCAAGTTGGAAGTTGGAAGTTCCAACAGCCTGTCATTCGGTACTGTGCAAGTATAGGTGATAAGATTTAAAAGGGCATAGCCGATTAAGATGGTCAAAACAATTGGAACCGCAAAAAGATTCCATTTCAAACAGTATTGATTTCTTGATTTTCTGGAAATGACAGACGTAGAGTTCAAAATTCTTTTCACGGAATCTTACCAATTTTCACAAGCAATTTCATATCTGGCGGAAATCGTAGACGAACACAATAATATAAATATTCATTGCCTAATCAATGTTACTTCAATATTTTTAAAACATTAAAAAAATATTGTTAAAATCACATGAATAAATAATATAAGAAATTGAAAAAATAAAGATGATGTATGGGAAAAAACATTTACCACCGACGGGATAAGAACCCCAGCGTATCCGCTCCTTAGTTCGACACACGTCCGGCGATGTTACAAAACTTTACGAACATTCTGGTATATATCACACAAAATACAATTTATTCTTTCTCTTAAATCACATTTCTTAGGTCAAAGAATTACTTGTTTCAATTTAATAATGCTAAAAATTACTTAATATATAGCTGCGATAAAACCAACAAGTGTAACTTTCCTCCTAATAGCAAAAACGTCGAAAAAATTCGGTTTTTATTGTTTTTTGACGATGATGTCCCACAACAAAAAATCTAAAAAAAATTGACGACACTGCCTGTTATAGTACTTTAACAAGGAACTAAACAGTAGAATAGCATGTTTTCAAATTTTTGAGAAATCTGCATTTTTCCGATTTTTTGGAGGTTTTTCATTTTTTTTTACGACCACAGTTTGTAACAAAAAAATCTGAAAGTTTAAACTTTCATACGTGCGCGATTCTCCATCCGTTTACATTGTATGTCGTCTGTCGTCGCTGGGTCTTTGAAGCTCGGCACTCGGCAAAAGTTATTCGAGCATTTATTTGAAGCCTTCGAATAAATGATACAGATGAAAGATGAAAAAATTTCTCGTAGTTTGAATAAATCCGCTTCGAATAAAAAAAAGTATCTTTATTCGTCGGATAAATTCTCGTCGAATAAAATTATTTATTCGATACTCGTCGAATAAGGATACCTTTTTTATTCGAACCTTCGAATAACGAATAAAGATGAAGTATCTTTTATTCGAATCGTTATTTAAATAATTTTTATCTAATAATGCCCAACTCTGGGCACACCAGAATGACTGGCATTCAAAAGGAGAGAATATCCGTCTACGATACATATAATGTTGCACGGAGAAGCGGACAGCGAAACTAGAGAAGCGTCCTCCCCGAGGAGTGGGCCACACATTGTCGGCTATATCGGTGTGAGACCAGAAGACCACTACTAATCCAATCACAAAACTTCTTTATTTTTCGTTATTTTTTTTTTTTTTAACTTTTACCAACATATTCGTGACATTTTTCTGATTAAAATGAAACCAAATATGATATAATTCCGACGATAATTGCTTGTGCAATGAACGATTGATGTTTCGGACGCGAAGAAGGACAGCGTATGGGAAAGAAAGAGCCGCGGAGAGTCGAAGCGTTCGGAAAAGATGAAAGACTGGCGTGAGCTCTGGCCTTTAAATAAAAAAATAAACTTTTTCATTATTAATTATTTTTCTATCGGACTTTCACCAACATACTCGTGGCATTTTTCTAAGGAAAACGGTACCAAATATGACAAAATTCCGATGATATTTACTTGTGTAATGAACGACGGAAGTTTCGGACGCAAAGAAGGACAGCATATGAAAAGAAAGAGACGCGGCGAGTCCTTCCCGTCTCGAGTTCGACAGCTTGGTTTTCGCCGCGGACAAATAGATGTGGTTACTAATGTATATGTATTGACAATTACTCACAGAAAGTTAAATTTAACAATACAATTAATGATTATACATAAAGTTTATTGCTGACAAAATATAAAGAATATTAAATGTAAAGAAACAATTCTATAAGGTATAAAAAATAGCAATCAATACAATTATAATTAAAACTTAAAATGACAGACACTTTTCAAAACTTTTATCTCTAGCTCTATGTTAGGGATACAGAAGCTGAAAATTTCATCGAAATCGGTTGACGGAGAAAAAAACAACGTGCATTGCAAGATATAAGAATCTGTGTATCTGTGTGTCTGTACAAATAGCAATAATACTGCCACCAAATAGCTTTATATGGATAAGATCCGTCGAAAGTTAGTTTCATTACATAACACTTTTATTTCGTTACTACCTTTACTTGAATAATTGCAGTCCAGCATTAGAAGTGGTATTATCGGTTAAATAAGTAAAAAAATAATTTTCTGTGTTTGTTACTACGGATCACAATAAGAACGATTGAATTTTGTCATTACTTGAATATTGTATTTATTCTTTTTGTTTATTCTATAACTATTACAGAATATATTTTGTTGAATAATCATTATTTTATAAATATCGCAATAAGTTCCAAATTAATTAATTTCACCTATAAACTATCGATTATAAAATAATGATTACAATGGTGCACAATATGGAAAATAAGAAGGCAATAATAGTGTAATGAAATTATACAATAAAAAATAATTATTCTCATTCTACGCATTATCCGTTTATTTATTGCCTATGTCACTGACGTTTCTTCCGTAATTCACGAGCAAATGTTCTATTTAGGTAGCGAGCGCGGCATGTTTAGCGATGTTGGTATTTGAGATCAGTGATAGTTCCACCTTCTTAGTTCCACAACCGACGAGAGTATCTCGACATTGGGGCCGTTACCGACCGATCCCAGCACCCACCTGGCACTAGGCCTGCAGCCAAGCTCGCACATGCGAGCCGAGCTCGGGTCCAGTCGAGCCGGGACTCGCTTTTCGAGTCGAGTCGAGTACTCGCACGATGCGAGCTGCTCGCAACGAAGCGAACGGCTCGAAATAAAATCAGGCGTAAAATGACATGATGCGAGTTACAGCAGGAAGATCAGCACATTGATATTATCAAGCATTTTAGTATATTGACAATGCTAAATGTTTGCGATGTTTTATTATATATTTTGATAGTGAAATGTTGATTCAGAATTTGTATAACCCTTATTGAAAATAATTATGCAATAACAACTATTTAGATTTATGTAAATAACTAGATGTGATCTGTAAAGAACGGTATTTTATATATTCCTTTACATTATACTCCGGTTCACTGTACAGTCGTAAAAATGTGTTGTCGCAAAATTGTTTATAATGTTGAAAATTAACGTGAAACCAAGTTGGAAGTTGGAAGTTCCAACAGCCTGTCATTCGGTACTGTGCAAGTATAGGTGATAAGATTTAAAAGGGCATAGCCGATTAAGATGGTCAAAACAATTGGAACCGCAAAAAGATTCCATTTCAAACAGTATTGATTTCTTGATTTTCTGGAAATGACAGACGTAGAGTTCAAAATTCTTTTCACGGAATCTTACCAATTTTCACAAGCAATTTCATATCTGGCGGAAATCGTAGACGAACACAATAATATAAATATTCATTGCCTAATCAATGTTACTTCAATATTTTTAAAACATTAAAAAAATATTGTTAAAATCGCACGAATAAATAATATAAGAAATTGAAAAAATAAAGATGATGTATGGGAAAAAACATTTACCACCGACGGGATAAGAACCCCAGCGTATCCGCTCCTTAGTTCGACACGTCCGGCGATGTTACAAAACTTTACGAACATTCTGGTATATATCACACAAAATACAATTTATTCTTTCTCTTAAATCACATTTCTTACGTCAAAGAATTACTTGTTTCAATTTAATAATGCTAAAAATTACTTAATATATAGCTGCGATAAAACCAACAAGTGTAACTTTCCTCCTAATAGCAAAAACGTCGAAAAAATTCGGTTTTTATTGTTTTTTGACGATGATGTCCCACAACAAAAAATCTAAAAAAAATTGACGACACTGCCTGTTATAGTACTTTAACAAGGAACTAAACAGTAGAATAGCATGTTTTCAAATTTTTGAGAAATCTGCATTTTTCCGATTTTTTGGAGGTTTTTCATTTTTTTTTACGACCACAGTTTGTAACAAAAAAATCTGAAAGTTTAAACTTTCATACGTGCGCGATTCTCCATCCGTTTACATTGTATGTCGTCTGTCGTCGCTGGGTCTTTGAAGCTCGGCACTCGGCAAAAGTTATTCGAGCATTTATTTGAAGCCTTCGAATAAATGATACAGATGAAAGATGAAAAAATTTCTCGTAGTTCGAATAAATCCGCTTCGAATAAAAAAAAGTATCTTTATTCGTCGGATAAATTCTCGTCGAATAAAATTATTTATTCGATACTCGTCGAATAAGGATACCTTTTTTATTCGAACCTTCGAATAACGAATAAAGATGAAGTATCTTTTATTCGAATCGTTATTTAAATAATTTTTATCTAATAATGCCCAACTCTGGGCACACCAGAATGACTGGCATTCAAAAGGAGAGAATATCCGTCTACGATACATATAATGTTGCACGGAGAAGCGGACAGCGAAACTAGAGAAGCGTCCTCCCCGAGGAGTGGGCCACACATTGTCGGCTATATCGGTGTGAGACCAGAAGACCACTACTAATCCAATCACAAAACTTCTTTATTTTTCGTTATTTTTTTTTTTTTTTAACTTTTACCAACATATTCGTGACATTTTTCTGATTAAAATGAAACCAAATATGATATAATTCCGACGATAATTGCTTGTGCAATGAACGATTGATGTTTCGGACGCGAAGAAGGACAGCGTATGGGAAAGAAAGAGCCGCGGAGAGTCGAAGCGTTCGGAAAAGATGAAAGACTGGCGTGAGCTCTGGCCTTTAAATAAAAAAATAAACTTTTTCATTATTAATTATTTTTCTATCGGACTTTCACCAACATACTCGTGGCATTTTTCTAAGGAAAACGGTACCAAATATGACAAAATTCCGATGATATTTACTTGTGTAATGAACGACGGAAGTTTCGGACGCAAAGAAGGACAGCATATGAAAAGAAAGAGACGCGGCGAGTCCTTCCCGTCTCGAGTTCGACAGCTTGGTTTTCGCCGCGGACAAATAGATGTGGTTACTAATGTATATGTATTGACAATTACTCACAGAAAGTTAAATTTAAACAATACAATTAATGATTATACATAAAGTTTATTGCTGATAAAATATAAAGAATATTAAATGTAAAGAAACAATTCTATATGGTATAAAAAATAGCAATCAATACAATTATAATTAAAACTTAAAATGACAGACACTTTTCAAAACTTTTATCTCTAGCTCTATGTTAGGGATACAGAAGCTGAAAATTTCATCGAAATCGGTTGACGGAGAAAAAAACAACGTGCATTGCAAGATATAAGAATCTGTGTATCTGTGTGTCTGTACAAATAGCAATAATACTGCCACCAAATAGCTTTATATGGATAAGATCCGTCGAAAGTTAGTTTCATTACATAACACTTTTATTTCGTTACTACCTTTACTTGAATAATTGCAGTCCAGATTAGAAGTGGTATTATCGGTTAAATAAGTAAAAAAAATAATTTTCTGTGTTTGTTACTACGGATCACAATAAGAACGATTGAATTTTGTCATTACTTGAATATTGTATTTATTCTTTTTTTTTTTATTCTATAACTATTACAGAATATATTTTGTTGAATAATCATTATTTTATAAATATCGCAATAAGTTCCAAATTAATTAATTTCACCTATAAACTATCGATTATAAAATAATGATTACAATGGTGCACAATATGGAAAATAAGAAGGCAATAATAGTGTAATGAAATTATACAATAAAAAATAATTATTCTCATTCTACGCATTATCCGTTTATTTATTGCCTATGTCACTGACGTTTCTTCCGTAATTCACGAGCAAATGTTCTATTTAGGTAGCGAGCGCGGCATGTTTAGCGATGTTGGTATTTGAGATCAGTGATAGTTCCACCTTCTTAGTTCCACAACCGACGAGAGTATCTCGACATTGGGGCCGTTACCGACCGATCCCAGCACCCACCTGGCACTAGGCCTGCAGCCAAGCTCGCACATGCGAGCCGAGCTCGGGTCCAGTCGAGCCGGGACTCGCTTTTCGAGTCGAGTCGAGTACTCGCACGATGCGAGCTGCTCGCAACGAAGCGAACGGCTCGAAATAAAATCAGGCGTAAAATGACATGATGCGAGTTACAGCAGGAAGATCAGCACATTGATATTATCAAGCATTTTAGTATATTGACAATGCTAAATGTTTGCGATGTTTTATTATATATTTTGATAGTGAAATGTTGATTCAGAATTTGTATAACCCTTATTGAAAATAATTATGCAATAACAACTATTTAGATTTATGTAAATAACTAGATGTGATCTGTAAAGAACGGATTTTATATATTCCTTTATATTATACTCCGGTTCACTGTACAGTCGTAAAAATGTGTTGTCGCAAAATTGTTTATAATGTTGAAAATTAACGTGAAACCAAGTTGGAAGTTGGAAGTTCCAACAGCCTGTCATTCGGTACTGTGCAAGTATAGGTGATAAGATTTAAAAGGGCATAGCCGATTAAGATGGTCAAAACAATTGGAACCGCAAAAAGATTCCATTTCAAACAGTATTGATTTCTTGATTTTCTGGAAATGACAGACGTAGAGTTCAAAATTCTTTTCACGGAATCTTACCAATTTTCACAAGCAATTTCATATCTGGCGGAAATCGTAGACGAACACAATAATATAAATATTCATTGCCTAATCAATGTTACTTCAATATTTTTAAAACATTAAAAAAATATTGTTAAAATCACATGAATAAATAATATAAGAAATTGAAAAAATAAAGATGATGTATGGGAAAAAACATTTACCACCGACGGGATAAGAACCCCAGCGTATCCGCTCCTTAGTTCGACACACGTCCGGCGATGTTACAAAACTTTACGAACATTCTGGTATATATCACACAAAATACAATTTATTCTTTCTCTTAAATCACATTTCTTAGGTCAAAGAATTACTTGTTTCAATTTAATAATGCTAAAAATTACTTAATATATAGCTGCGATAAAACCAACAAGTGTAACTTTCCTCCTAATAGCAAAAACGTCGAAAAAATTCGGTTTTTATTGTTTTTTGACGATGATGTCCCACAACAAAAAATCTAAAAAAAATTGACGACACTGCCTGTTATAGTACTTTAACAAGGAACTAAACAGTAGAATAGCATGTTTTCAAATTTTTGAGAAATCTGCATTTTTCCGATTTTTTGGAGGTTTTTCATTTTTTTTTACGACCACAGTTTGTAACAAAAAAATCTGAAAGTTTAAACTTTCATACGTGCGCGATTCTCCATCCGTTTACATTGTATGTCGTCTGTCGTCGCTGGGTCTTTGAAGCTCGGCACTCGGCAAAAGTTATTCGAGCATTTATTTGAAGCCTTCGAATAAATGATACAGATGAAAGATGAAAAAATTTCTCGTAGTTCGAATAAATCCGCTTCGAATAAAAAAAAGTATCTTTATTCGTCGGATAAATTCTCGTCGAATAAAATTATTTATTCGATACTCGTCGAATAAGGATACCTTTTTTATTCGAACCTTCGAATAACGAATAAAGATGAAGTATCTTTTATTCGAATCGTTATTTAAATAATTTTTATCTAATAATGCCCAACTCTGGGCACACCAGAATGACTGGCATTCAAAAGGAGAGAATATCCGTCTACGATACATATAATGTTGCACGGAGAAGCGGACAGCGAAACTAGAGAAGCGTCCTCCCCGAGGAGTGGGCCACACATTGTCGGCTATATCGGTGTGAGACCAGAAGACCACTACTAATCCAATCACAAAACTTCTTTATTTTTCGTTATTTTTTTTTTTTTTAACTTTTACCAACATATTCGTGACATTTTTCTGATTAAAATGAAACCAAATATGATATAATTCCGACGATAATTGCTTGTGCAATGAACGATTGATGTTTCGGACGCGAAGAAGGACAGCGTATGGGAAAGAAAGAGCCGCGGAGAGTCGAAGCGTTCGGAAAAGATGAAAGACTGGCGTGAGCTCTGGCCTTTAAATAAAAAAATAAACTTTTTCATTATTAATTATTTTTCTATCGGACTTTCACCAACATACTCGTGGCATTTTTCTAAGGAAAACGGTACCAAATATGACAAAATTCCGATGATATTTACTTGTGTAATGAACGACGGAAGTTTCGGACGCAAAGAAGGACAGCATATGAAAAGAAAGAGACGCGGCGAGTCCTTCCCGTCTCGAGTTCGACAGCTTGGTTTTCGCCGCGGACAAATAGATGTGGTTACTAATGTATATGTATTGACAATTACTCACAGAAAGTTAAATTTAAACAATACAATTAATGATTATACATAAAGTTTATTGCTGATAAAATATAAAGAATATTAAATGTAAAGAAACAATTCTATATGGTATAAAAAATAGCAATCAATACAATTATAATTAAAACTTAAAATGACAGACACTTTTCAAAACTTTTATCTCTAGCTCTATGTTAGGGATACAGAAGCTGAAAATTTCATCGAAATCGGTTGACGGAGAAAAAAACAACGTGCATTGCAAGATATAAGAATCTGTGTATCTGTGTGTCTGTACAAATAGCAATAATACTGCCACCAAATAGCTTTATATGGATAAGATCCGTCGAAAGTTAGTTTCATTACATAACACTTTTATTTCGTTACTACCTTTACTTGAATAATTGCAGTCCAGCATTAGAAGTGGTATTATCGGTTAAATAAGTAAAAAAATAATTTTCTGTGTTTGTTACTACGGATCACAATAAGAACGATTGAATTTTGTCATTACTTGAATATTGTATTTATTCTTTTTTTTTTATTCTATAACTATTACAGAATATATTTTGTTGAATAATCATTATTTTATAAATATCGCAATAAGTTCCAAATTAATTAATTTCACCTATAAACTATCGATTATAAAATAATGATTACAATGGTGCACAATATGGAAAATAAGAAGGCAATAATAGTGTAATGAAATTATACAATAAAAAATAATTATTCTCATTCTACGCATTATCCGTTTATTTATTGCCTATGTCACTGACGTTTCTTCCGTAATTCACGAGCAAATGTTCTATTTAGGTAGCGAGCGCGGCATGTTTAGCGATGTTGGTATTTGAGATCAGTGATAGTTCCACCTTCTTAGTTCCACAACCGACGAGAGTATCTCGACATTGGGGCCGTTACCGACCGATCCCAGCACCCACCTGGCACTAGGCCTGCAGCCAAGCTCGCATATGCGAGCCGAGCTCGGGTCCAGTCGAGCCGGGACTCGCTTTTCGAGTCGAGTCGAGTACTCGCACGATGCGAGCTGCTCGCAACGAAGCGAACGGCTCGAAATAAAATCAGGCGTAAAATGACATGATGCGAGTTACAGCAGGAAGATCAGCACATTGATATTATCAAGCATTTTAGTATATTGACAATGCTAAATGTTTGCGATGTTTTATTATATATTTTGATAGTGAAATGTTGATTCAGAATTTGTATAACCCTTATTGAAAATAATTATGCAATAACAACTATTTAGATTTATGTAAATAACTAGATGTGATCTGTAAAGAACGGATTTTATATATTCCTTTATATTATACTCCGGTTCACTGTACAGTCGTAAAAATGTGTTGTCGCAAAATTGTTTATAATGTTGAAAATTAACGTGAAACCAAGTTGGAAGTTGGAAGTTCCAACAGCCTGTCATTCGGTACTGTGCAAGTATAGGTGATAAGATTTAAAAGGGCATAGCCGATTAAGATGGTCAAAACAATTGGAACCGCAAAAAGATTCCATTTCAAACAGTATTGATTTCTTGATTTTCTGGAAATGACAGACGTAGAGTTCAAAATTCTTTTCACGGAATCTTACCAATTTTCACAAGCAATTTCATATCTGGCGGAAATCGTAGACGAACACAATAATATAAATATTCATTGCCTAATCAATGTTACTTCAATATTTTTAAAACATTAAAAAAATATTGTTAAAATCACATGAATAAATAATATAAGAAATTGAAAAAATAAAGATGATGTATGGGAAAAAACATTTACCACCGACGGGATAAGAACCCCAGCGTATCCGCTCCTTAGTTCGACACACGTCCGGCGATGTTACAAAACTTTACGAACATTCTGGTATATATCACACAAAATACAATTTATTCTTTCTCTTAAATCACATTTCTTAGGTCAAAGAATTACTTGTTTCAATTTAATAATGCTAAAAATTACTTAATATATAGCTGCGATAAAACCAACAAGTGTAACTTTCCTCCTAATAGCAAAAACGTCGAAAAAATTCGGTTTTTATTGTTTTTTGACGATGATGTCCCACAACAAAAAATCTAAAAAAAATTGACGACACTGCCTGTTATAGTACTTTAACAAGGAACTAAACAGTAGAATAGCATGTTTTCAAATTTTTGAGAAATCTGCATTTTTCCGATTTTTTGGAGGTTTTTCATTTTTTTTTACGACCACAATTTGTAACAAAAAAATCTGAAAGTTTAAACTTTCATACGTGCGCGATTCTCCATCCGTTTACATTGTATGTCGTCTGTCGTCGCTGGGTCTTTGAAGCTCGGCACTCGGCAAAAGTTATTCGAGCATTTATTTGAAGCCTTCGAATAAATGATACAGATGAAAGATGAAAAAATTTCTCGTAGTTCGAATAAATCCGCTTCGAATAAAAAAAAGTATCTTTATTCGTCGGATAAATTCTCGTCGAATAAAATTATTTATTCGATACTCGTCGAATAAGGATACCTTTTTTATTCGAACCTTCGAATAACGAATAAAGATGAAGTATCTTTTATTCGAATCGTTATTTAAATAATTTTTATCTAATAATGCCCAACTCTGGGCACACCAGAATGACTGGCATTCAAAAGGAGAGAATATCCGTCTACGATACATATAATGTTGCACGGAGAAGCGGACAGCGAAACTAGAGAAGCGTCCTCCCCGAGGAGTGGGCCACACATTGTCGGCTATATCGGTGTGAGACCAGAAGACCACTACTAATCCAATCACAAAACTTCTTTATTTTTCGTTATTTTTTTTTTTTTTTAACTTTTACCAACATATTCGTGACATTTTTCTGATTAAAATGAAACCAAATATGATATAATTCCGACGATAATTGCTTGTGCAATGAACGATTGATGTTTCGGACGCGAAGAAGGACAGCGTATGGGAAAGAAAGAGCCGCGGAGAGTCGAAGCGTTCGGAAAAGATGAAAGACTGGCGTGAGCTCTGGCCTTTAAATAAAAAAATAAACTTTTTCATTATTAATTATTTTTCTATCGGACTTTCACCAACATACTCGTGGCATTTTTCTAAGGAAAACGGTACCAAATATGACAAAATTCCGATGATATTTACTTGTGTAATGAACGACGGAAGTTTCGGACGCAAAGAAGGACAGCATATGAAAAGAAAGAGACGCGGCGAGTCCTTCCCGTCTCGAGTTCGACAGCTTGGTTTTCGCCGCGGACAAATAGATGTGGTTACTAATGTATATGTATTGACAATTACTCACAGAAAGTTAAATTCAAACAATACAATTAATGATTATACATAAAGTTTATTGCTGATAAAATATAAAGAATATTAAATGTAAAGAAACAATTCTATATGGTATAAAAAATAGCAATCAATACAATTATAATTAAAACTTAAAATGACAGACACTTTTCAAAACTTTTATCTCTACCTCTATGTTAGGGATACAGAAGCTGAAAATTTCATCGAAATCGGTTGACGGAGAAAAAAACAACGTGCATTGCAAGATATAAGAATCTGTGTATCTGCGTGTCTGTACAAATAGCAATAATACTGCCACCAAATAGCTTTATATGGATAAGATCCGTCGAAAGTTAGTTTCATTACATAACACTTTTATTTCGTTACTACCTTTACTTGAATAATTGCAGTCCAGCATTAGAAGTGGTATTATCGGTTAAATAAGTAAAAAAATAATTTTCTGTGTTTGTTACTACGGATCACAATAAGAACGATTGAATTTTGTCATTACTTGAATATTGTATTTATTCTTTTTGTTTATTCTATAACTATTACAGAATATATTTTGTTGAATAATCATTATTTTATAAATATCGCAATACGTTCCAAATTAATTAATTTCACCTATAAACTATCGATTATAAAATAATGATTACAATGGTGAATAATACGGAAAATAAGAAGGCAATAATAGTGTAATGAAATTATACAATAAAAAATAATTATTCTCATTCTACGCATTATCCGTTTATTTATTGCCTATGTCACTGACGTTTCTTCCGTAATTCACGAGCAAATGTTCTATTTAGGTAGCGAGCGCGGCATGTTTAGCGATGTTGGTATTTGAGATCAGTGATAGTTCCACTTTCTTAGTTCCACAACCGACGAGAGTATCTCGACATTGGGGCCGTTACCGACCGATCCCAGCACCCACCTGGCACTAGGCCTGCAGCCAAGCTCGCATATGCGAGCCGAGCTCGGGTCCAGTCGAGCCGGGACTCGCTTTTCGAGTCGAGTCGAGTACTCGCACGATGCGAGCTGCTCGCAACGAAGCGAACGGCTCGAAATAAAATCAGGCGTAAAATGACATGATGCGAGTTACAGCAGGAAGATCAGCACATTGATATTATCAAGCATTTTAGTATATTGACAATGCTAAATGTTTGCGATGTTTTATTATATATTTTGATAGTGAAATGTTGATTCAGAATTTGTATAACCCTTATTGAAAATAATTATGCAATAACAACTATTTAGATTTATGTAAATAACTAGATGTGATCTGTAAAGAACGGTATTTTATATATTCCTTTATATTATACTCCGGTTCACTGTACAGTCGTAAAAATGTGTTGTCGCAAAATTGTTTATAATGTTGAAAATTAACGTGAAACCAAGTTGGAAGTTGGAAGTTCCAACAGCCTGTCATTCGGTACTGTGCAAGTATAGGTGATAAGATTTAAAAGGGCATAGCCGATTAAGATGGTCAAAACAATTGGAACCGCAAAAAGATTCCATTTCAAACAGTATTGATTTCTTGATTTTCTGGAAATGACAGACGTAGAGTTCAAAATTCTTTTCACGGAATCTTACCAATTTTCACAAGCAATTTCATATCTGGCGGAAATCGTAGACGAACACAATAATATAAATATTCATTGCCTAATCAATGTTACTTCAATATTTTTAAAACATTAAAAAAATATTGTTAAAATCACATGAATAAATAATATAAGAAATTGAAAAAATAAAGATGATGTATGGGAAAAAACATTTACCACCGACGGGATAAGAACCCCAGCGTATCCGCTCCTTAGTTCGACACACGTCCGGCGATGTTACAAAACTTTACGAACATTCTGGTATATATCACACAAAATACAATTTATTCTTTCTCTTAAATCACATTTCTTAGGTCAAAGAATTACTTGTTTCAATTTAATAATGCTAAAAATTACTTAATATATAGCTGCGATAAAACCAACAAGTGTAACTTTCCTCCTAATAGCAAAAACGTCGAAAAAATTCGGTTTTTATTGTTTTTTGACGATGATGTCCCACAACAAAAAATCTAAAAAAAATTGACGACACTGCCTGTTATAGTACTTTAACAAGGAACTAAACAGTAGAATAGCATGTTTTCAAATTTTTGAGAAATCTGCATTTTTCCGATTTTTTGGAGGTTTTTCATTTTTTTTTACGACCACAATTTGTAACAAAAAAATCTGAAAGTTTAAACTTTCATACGTGCGCGATTCTCCATCCGTTTACATTGTATGTCGTCTGTCGTCGCTGGGTCTTTGAAGCTCGGCACTCGGCAAAAGTTATTCGAGCATTTATTTGAAGCCTTCGAATAAATGATACAGATGAAAGATGAAAAAATTTCTCGTAGTTCGAATAAATCCGCTTCGAATAAAAAAAAGTATCTTTATTCGTCGGATAAATTCTCGTCGAATAAAATTATTTATTCGATACTCGTCGAATAAGGATACCTTTTTTATTCGAACCTTCGAATAACGAATAAAGATGAAGTATCTTTTATTCGAATCGTTATTTAAATAATTTTTATCTAATAATGCCCAACTCTGGGCACACCAGAATGACTGGCATTCAAAAGGAGAGAATATCCGTCTACGATACATATAATGTTGCACGGAGAAGCGGACAGCGAAACTAGAGAAGCGTCCTCCCCGAGGAGTGGGCCACACATTGTCGGCTATATCGGTGTGAGACCAGAAGACCACTACTAATCCAATCACAAAACTTCTTTATTTTTCGTTATTTTTTTTTTTTTTTAACTTTTACCAACATATTCGTGACATTTTTCTGATTAAAATGAAACCAAATATGATATAATTCCGACGATAATTGCTTGTGCAATGAACGATTGATGTTTCGGACGCGAAGAAGGACAGCGTATGGGAAAGAAAGAGCCGCGGAGAGTCGAAGCGTTCGGAAAAGATGAAAGACTGGCGTGAGCTCTGGCCTTTAAATAAAAAAATAAACTTTTTCATTATTAATTATTTTTCTATCGGACTTTCACCAACATACTCGTGGCATTTTTCTAAGGAAAACGGTACCAAATATGACAAAATTCCGATGATATTTACTTGTGTAATGAACGACGGAAGTTTCGGACGCAAAGAAGGACAGCATATGAAAAGAAAGAGACGCGGCGAGTCCTTCCCGTCTCGAGTTCGACAGCTTGGTTTTCGCCGCGGACAAATAGATGTGGTTACTAATGTATATGTATTGACAATTACTCACAGAAAGTTAAATTCAAACAATACAATTAATGATTATACATAAAGTTTATTGCTGATAAAATATAAAGAATATTAAATGTAAAGAAACAATTCTATATGGTATAAAAAATAGCAATCAATACAATTATAATTAAAACTTAAAATGACAGACACTTTTCAAAACTTTTATCTCTACCTCTATGTTAGGGATACAGAAGCTGAAAATTTCATCGAAATCGGTTGACGGAGAAAAAAACAACGTGCATTGCAAGATATAAGAATCTGTGTATCTGCGTGTCTGTACAAATAGCAATAATACTGCCACCAAATAGCTTTATATGGATAAGATCCGTCGAAAGTTAGTTTCATTACATAACACTTTTATTTCGTTACTACCTTTACTTGAATAATTGCAGTCCAGCATTAGAAGTGGTATTATCGGTTAAATAAGTAAAAAAATAATTTTCTGTGTTTGTTACTACGGATCACAATAAGAACGATTGAATTTTGTCATTACTTGAATATTGTATTTATTCTTTTTGTTTATTCTATAACTATTACAGAATATATTTTGTTGAATAATCATTATTTTATAAATATCGCAATACGTTCCAAATTAATTAATTTCACCTATAAACTATCGATTATAAAATAATGATTACAATGGTGAATAATACGGAAAATAAGAAGGCAATAATAGTGTAATGAAATTATACAATAAAAAATAATTATTCTCATTCTACGCATTATCCGTTTATTTATTGCCTATGTCACTGACGTTTCTTCCGTAATTCACGAGCAAATGTTCTATTTAGGTAGCGAGCGCGGCATGTTTAGCGATGTTGGTATTTGAGATCAGTGATAGTTCCACTTTCTTAGTTCCACAACCGACGAGAGTATCTCGACATTGGGGCCGTTACCGACCGATCCCAGCACCCACCTGGCACTAGGCCTGCAGCCAAGCTCGCATATGCGAGCCGAGCTCGGGTCCAGTCGAGCCGGGACTCGCTTTTCGAGTCGAGTCGAGTACTCGCACGATGCGAGCTGCTCGCAACGAAGCGAACGGCTCGAAATAAAATCAGGCGTAAAATGACATGATGCGAGTTACAGCAGGAAGATCAGCACATTGATATTATCAAGCATTTTAGTATATTGACAATGCTAAATGTTTGCGATGTTTTATTATATATTTTGATAGTGAAATGTTGATTCAGAATTTGTATAACCCTTATTGAAAATAATTATGCAATAACAACTATTTAGATTTATGTAAATAACTAGATGTGATCTGTAAAGAACGGTATTTTATATATTCCTTTATATTATACTCCGGTTCACTGTACAGTCGTAAAAATGTGTTGTCGCAAAATTGTTTATAATGTTGAAAATTAACGTGAAACCAAGTTGGAAGTTGGAAGTTCCAACAGCCTGTCATTCGGTACTGTGCAAGTATAGGTGATAAGATTTAAAAGGGCATAGCCGATTAAGATGGTCAAAACAATTGGAACCGCAAAAAGATTCCATTTCAAACAGTATTGATTTCTTGATTTTCTGGAAATGACAGACGTAGAGTTCAAAATTCTTTTCACGGAATCTTACCAATTTTCACAAGCAATTTCATATCTGGCGGAAATCGTAGACGAACACAATAATATAAATATTCATTGCCTAATCAATGTTACTTCAATATTTTTAAAACATTAAAAAAATATTGTTAAAATCACATGAATAAATAATATAAGAAATTGAAAAAATAAAGATGATGTATGGGAAAAAACATTTACCACCGACGGGATAAGAACCCCAGCGTATCCGCTCCTTAGTTCGACACGTCCGGCGATGTTACAAAACTTTACGAACATTCTGGTATATATCACACAAAATACAATTTATTCTTTCTCTTAAATCACATTTCTTAGGTCAAAGAATTACTTGTTTCAATTTAATAATGCTAAAAATTACTTAATATATAGCTGCGATAAAACCAACAAGTGTAACTTTCCTCCTAATAGCAAAAACGTCGAAAAAATTCGGTTTTTATTGTTTTTTGACGATGATGTCCCACAACAAAAAATCTAAAAAAAATTGACGACACTGCCTGTTATAGTACTTTAACAAGGAACTAAACAGTAGAATAGCATGTTTTCAAATTTTTGAGAAATCTGCATTTTTCCGATTTTTTGGAGGTTTTTCATTTTTTTTTTACGACCACAGTTTGTAACAAAAAAATCGGAAAAAATTATCAAAAATCAGCCTTAGAATCCAAAATATGTCACATTTTTTTCAGAATTTTAGAAAGCATCAGAGTGCGGGAAATACGCGGAGAAGCGCGAAATCTAATTTACCCTGTAACTAACCTCATGGGCAAGATAGGGGGTTGAAATTTTACTCAGAGGGGTTTTTCCTCTAAGGGCAGTTTTGACCATAAATCGGCTAGGCCCTTTTAAAAGGATCTGATGTCTACGTTCAACACTCGTCATACTTTCTGTTTAGTTAATATTTTAATCTAAATCTTTTTTCAATTTGCAATTGTTGGCTCTTCTCCATGGATAACAGTCGATCTTTTATACGATGGTCCAAAATCATGCTAACTACCAAATAATTCGTAGTGGCAGCAAAGTTAAATCTACTTCCTAGCTCGACAATTAACGCAATTATATAACGCAATTTTTCCTGCGTTTTCATTACATGTCATCTAGTAAATTAATCTATCTAGCTTGGCAGAACAGCTGAAGTCGTTTGGTCGATTTATAAAAAAAGTTATTCTGATTTATAGTGTCTGCCATCAATTATGAGACTGACTGCATAATGTATAACGAGAAGCGGCCGCACGTTTCTCGCTAAGCAACCTGCGCTATCTCCATGTTTATAATTGTGCAGTGTGAAAATGGTTTACTGCCTTTTTGGTTCGTTATCTCGGCCATTTCTTCTAAAAAGTGTACTTCCGTACAATGGGACAGTAGGGCTCTCATCAGCGAGCTAAGGTTTATGACCGGCTCTCGCCTGCACTCGCCCACTTAGGTCACCCGCTCTGAGTATTTAATCTACCGGCACGCGTATGCGTTTTGCTCTTCCTCCCTCCCCATCGAGCCACTAGCTTAGTTATTCATTATCGAAAAATATAAAAGTCTAAGACAATCTATTCTCAGGTTAGTTAGCTCAGATTCTGTCAAACAGTTTTTCTCAGCTTACCAGAATTCAGTCTTTTGACCTTTGGTGCGAGTACCAGTGTGGCGGCCTGTGCAAAGAGCACGCCGACGAACCGCCAGCATACACATTGTAGACGCGGCGGCGACCTCGTATAAATACACATCAATATTATACAATATTGTTTATATACCCATTCCTTTCAAAAACTATTTAACGAAGCTTAACGTTAATTTTTAACATTATAAACAATTTTGCAACAACACATTTTTACGACTGTACACTGAACCCCGGAGTATAATATAAAGGAATATATAAAATACCGTTCTTTACAGATCACAGCTAGTTATTTACATAAATCTAGGAAATAGTTGTTATTGCATAATTATTTTCAATAAGGGTTATACAAATTCTGAATCAACATTTCACTATCAAAATATATAATAAAACATCGCAAACATTTAGCATTGTCAATATACTAAAATGCTTGATAATATCGATGTGCTGATCTTCCCGCTGTAACTCGCATCATGTCATTTTACGCCTGATTTTATTTCGAGCAGCTCGCATCGGTGCGGATAGCTCGCATCGGTGCGGGTAGCTCGCATCGGTGCGGGTAGCTCGCATCGTGCGAGTACTCGACTCGACTCGCACAATTGAGCCGAGCTAAGCTCAACCAGAGTTGGGCAAAATATTTATCTAAATAAAAATTTCGAGTAACGAATAAAAGATAAAAAAAATTTTTATTTCCTTTTGGTATGTGTTGTGGTTTGGGTGTTCAGTAAAGGATTCACCCAATATAACAATAACCATTTATTAAATAAGCAACAAAAACTCAACGACGTAACAAGGAACAAAGAAAATGAAATAACAATGAAACAAGAACTACGGATAAACGACTATACGAACAACTGACGGCGAATGACGACTTCTCACAACGACTGACTGACTTGAACTGACTGACTGACTGACCCTGTCATCCGTCAGAATCCGCGCTTATATCCTCCAGGAATTTCCTTCGAACAAGAAAACTTCTGGAGTGGGGATGTCGCTTCCTGTACGTGCCCCTTGGAGAAAGTTCGTGTCCTTGCACCGAACATCCGTGTCCTGGCGAAAGTCAAGGGTTGGCGGCCAAATGTGCACGCCAAGGAAAAACCCCGAACCTGGTCGCCAAATGTGCACCCCAGGTAGGAACAGACTTCCGGCGACTAAGTGTGCGCTCGGGAAGAGCTTGGGCCTGGCGACCAAGTGCGTCCAAGGTCCCAGCCCGCAGACGACGCTCCTACCTGGGTCCGATCAACCCTTCTCCAAGGGGTCCGCCACATTACTTGAATATTGTATTTATTCTTTTTTTTTATTCTATAACTATTACAGAATATATTTTGTTGAATAATCATTATTTTATAAATATCGCAAGAAGTTCCAAATTAATTAATTACACCTATAAATTATCGATTATAAAATAATGATTACAATGGTGAACAATATGGAAAATAAGAAGGCAATAAGAGTGTAATGAAATTATACAATAAAAGATAATTATTTTCATTCTACGCATTATACGTTTATTTATTGCCTCTGTCACTGACGTTTTTTCCATAATTCACGAGCAAATGTTCTTTTAGTTCCACAACCGACGAGAGTATCTCGACATTAGGGCCGTTACCGACCGCTCCCAGCACCCAACTGGCACCCACTTTGAGACTCGCAGTTTAACACGGGGGCTGGCAGTCTTTATATATATATATATATATCTCGTGGGTGCACTGATCCACCGACGAGATATATATAAAGGCTGACAGCCTTACGGGAGAATGTGTCGCTCGAAAAATACGGTGTTGTCTACCGCTCTCTAGGATAGATTTTGGCTGGAGTAAGAAACAGAAGGCCAACGACGGTATCTCGTCGGTGCAGAAGACCACTAAGGAACTTCTCGTCGCTGAGAAGGTGAATCATCACGGACCCATATCGATTATCAAATGTTACATTCTCCGACAAACGTATTCAAATTAAAAAGATATTTTTTTTTAGTGTTGCTTTTTAAGATCTAAAATATTAAAAGTAAAACTAATATCAAGGACGAAAAATTCGTCAAAATATTTTACGTAAGAAATTATTAAAGCATAATTTTAGGAAAATCAATTTCTACTTCCATATGAGATACCTTAATTTGTAATTTAAAAATATTTCATGAACAAGCATTATTTCCTTACACTTTTTTTTTATAGATAATTGTTCCAAGAATCGATCTGTGGGAACAGAAATATGTTGAAAACCAGAGTAGCGTTTATTTAACGTACTATTCCGAATAGTATAGAGTTTGAGAGAGAATCACGTGGATGAATTAATATAATATAAAATAATATAATTGTAGAAGCAAAGATGGGCAAATTTTTATTGAAATAGACATTTCAAACAGCGAATAAAAGATAAAAAATGATTTGTTACGCGTCAAATAAAAATAATTATGTTATCTCTATTCCGCACGTAATGAATTTATTCGACGAATAAAGATTTTTTTATAAAGACCGACCAACAGCCTACAATGTAAGCAGATGGAGAATCCAACATTATTGGCAATTTATGCTTTTATGTTTTTAATCAGAACAATATTGTTAATACGAATGAGTTGTAGAGCTCATCCCGATCAAAATGAGTCTAAACACGACATCATTTGTTGACGACACTGCCTGTTATAGTACTTTAACAAGGAACTAAACAGTAGAATAGCATGTTTTCAAATTTTTGAGAAATCTGCATTTTTCCGATTTTTTGGAGGTTTTTCATTTTTTTTTACGACCACAGTTTGTAACAAAAAAATCTGAAAGTTTAAACTTTCATACGTGCGCGATTCTCCATCCGTTTACATTGTATGTCGTCTGTCGTCGCTGGGTCTTTGAAGCTCGGCACTCGGCAAAAGTTATTCGAGCATTTATTTGAAGCCTTCGAATAAATGATACAGATGAAAGATGAAAAAATTTCTCGTAGTTCGAATAAATCCGCTTCGAATAAAAAAAAGTATCTTTATTCGTCGGATAAATTCTCGTCGAATAAAATTATTTATTCGATACTCGTCGAATAAGGATACCTTTTTTATTCGAACCTTCGAATAACGAATAAAGATGAAGTATCTTTTATTCGAATCGTTATTTAAATAATTTTTATCTAATAATGCCCAACTCTGGGCACACCAGAATGACTGGCATTCAAAAGGAGAGAATATCCGTCTACGATACATATAATGTTGCACGGAGAAGCGGACAGCGAAACTAGAGAAGCGTCCTCCCCGAGGAGTGGGCCACACATTGTCGGCTATATCGGTGTGAGACCAGAAGACCACTACTAATCCAATCACAAAACTTCTTTATTTTTCGTTATTTTTTTTTTTTTTTAACTTTTACCAACATATTCGTGACATTTTTCTGATTAAAATGAAACCAAATATGATATAATTCCGACGATAATTGCTTGTGCAATGAACGATTGATGTTTCGGACGCGAAGAAGGACAGCGTATGGGAAAGAAAGAGCCGCGGAGAGTCGAAGCGTTCGGAAAAGATGAAAGACTGGCGTGAGCTCTGGCCTTTAAATAAAAAAATAAACTTTTTCATTATTAATTATTTTTCTATCGGACTTTCACCAACATACTCGTGGCATTTTTCTAAGGAAAACGGTACCAAATATGACAAAATTCCGATGATATTTACTTGTGTAATGAACGACGGAAGTTTCGGACGCAAAGAAGGACAGCATATGAAAAGAAAGAGACGCGGCGAGTCCTTCCCGTCTCGAGTTCGACAGCTTGGTTTTCGCCGCGGACAAATAGATGTGGTTACTAATGTATATGTATTGACAATTACTCACAGAAAGTTAAATTTAAACAATACAATTAATGATTATACATAAAGTTTATTGCTGATAAAATATAAAGAATATTAAATGTAAAGAAACAATTCTATAAGGTATAAAAAATAGCAATCAATACAATTATAATTAAAACTTAAAATGACAGACACTTTTCAAAACTTTTATCTCTACCTCTATGTTAGGGATACAGAAGCTGAAAATTTCATCGAAATCGGTTGACGGAGAAAAAAACAACGTGCATTGCAAGATATAAGAATCTGTGTATCTGTGTGTCTGTACAAATAGCAATAATACTGCCACCAAATAGCTTTATATGGATAAGATCCGTCGAAAGTTAGTTTCATTACATAACACTTTTATTTCGTTACTACCTTTACTTGAATAATTGCAGTCCAGCATTAGAAGTGGTATTATCGGTTAAATAAGTAAAAAAATAATTTTCTGTGTTTGTTACTACGGATCACAATAAGAACGATTGAATTTTGTCATTACTTGAATATTGTATTTATTCTTTTTGTTTATTCTATAACTATTACAGAATATATTTTGTTGAATAATCATTATTTTATAAATATCGCAATAAGTTCCAAATTAATTAATTTCACCTATAAACTATCGATTATAAAATAATGATTACAATGGTGCACAATATGGAAAATAAGAAGGCAATAATAGTGTAATGAAATTATACAATAAAAAATAATTATTCTCATTCTACGCATTATCCGTTTATTTATTGCCTATGTCACTGACGTTTCTTCCGTAATTCACGAGCAAATGTTCTATTTAGGTAGCGAGCGCGGCATGTTTAGCGATGTTGGTATTTGAGATCAGTGATAGTTCCACCTTCTTAGTTCCACAACCGACGAGAGTATCTCGACATTGGGGCCGTTACCGACCGATCCCAGCACCCACCTGGCACTAGGCCTGCAGCCAAGCTCGCACATGCGAGCCGAGCTCGGGTCCAGTCGAGCCGGGACTCGCTTTTCGAGTCGAGTCGAGTACTCGCACGATGCGAGCTGCTCGCAACGAAGCGAACGGCTCGAAATAAAATCAGGCGTAAAATGACATGATGCGAGTTACAGCAGGAAGATCAGCACATTGATATTATCAAGCATTTTAGTATATTGACAATGCTAAATGTTTGCGATGTTTTATTATATATTTTGATAGTGAAATGTTGATTCAGAATTTGTATAACCCTTATTGAAAATAATTATGCAATAACAACTATTTAGATTTATGTAAATAACTAGATGTGATCTGTAAAGAACGGTATTTTATATATTCCTTTACATTATACTCCGGTTCACTGTACAGTCGTAAAAATGTGTTGTCGCAAAATTGTTTATAATGTTGAAAATTAACGTGAAACCAAGTTGGAAGTTGGAAGTTCCAACAGCCTGTCATTCGGTACTGTGCAAGTATAGGTGATAAGATTTAAAAGGGCATAGCCGATTAAGATGGTCAAAACAATTGGAACCGCAAAAAGATTCCATTTCAAACAGTATTGATTTCTTGATTTTCTGGAAATGACAGACGTAGAGTTCAAAATTCTTTTCACGGAATCTTACCAATTTTCACAAGCAATTTCATATCTGGCGGAAATCGTAGACGAACACAATAATATAAATATTCATTGCCTAATCAATGTTACTTCAATATTTTTAAAACATTAAAAAAATATTGTTAAAATCGCACGAATAAATAATATAAGAAATTGAAAAAATAAAGATGATGTATGGGAAAAAACATTTACCACCGACGGGATAAGAACCCCAGCGTATCCGCTCCTTAGTTCGACACGTCCGGCGATGTTACAAAACTTTACGAACATTCTGGTATATATCACACAAAATACAATTTATTCTTTCTCTTAAATCACATTTCTTACGTCAAAGAATTACTTGTTTCAATTTAATAATGCTAAAAATTACTTAATATATAGCTGCGATAAAACCAACAAGTGTAACTTTCCTCCTAATAGCAAAAACGTCGAAAAAATTCGGTTTTTATTGTTTTTTGACGATGATGTCCCACAACAAAAAATCTAAAAAAAATTGACGACACTGCCTGTTATAGTACTTTAACAAGGAACTAAACAGTAGAATAGCATGTTTTCAAATTTTTGAGAAATCTGCATTTTTCCGATTTTTTGGAGGTTTTTCATTTTTTTTACGACCACAGTTTGTAACAAAAAAATCTGAAAGTTTAAACTTTCATACGTGCGCGATTCTCCATCCGTTTACATTGTATGTCGTCTGTCGTCGCTGGGTCTTTGAAGCTCGGCACTCGGCAAAAGTTATTCGAGCATTTATTTGAAGCCTTCGAATAAATGATACAGATGAAAGATGAAAAAATTTCTCGTAGTTTGAATAAATCCGCTTCGAATAAAAAAAAGTATCTTTATTCGTCGGATAAATTCTCGTCGAATAAAATTATTTATTCGATACTCGTCGAATAAGGATACCTTTTTTATTCGAACCTTCGAATAACGAATAAAGATGAAGTATCTTTTATTCGAATCGTTATTTAAATAATTTTTATCTAATAATGCCCAACTCTGGGCACACCAGAATGACTGGCATTCAAAAGGAGAGAATATCCGTCTACGATACATATAATGTTGCACGGAGAAGCGGACAGCGAAACTAGAGAAGCGTCCTCCCCGAGGAGTGGGCCACACATTGTCGGCTATATCGGTGTGAGACCAGAAGACCACTACTAATCCAATCACAAAACTTCTTTATTTTTCGTTATTTTTTTTTTTTTTAACTTTTACCAACATATTCGTGACATTTTTCTGATTAAAATGAAACCAAATATGATATAATTCCGACGATAATTGCTTGTGCAATGAACGATTGATGTTTCGGACGCGAAGAAGGACAGCGTATGGGAAAGAAAGAGCCGCGGAGAGTCGAAGCGTTCGGAAAAGATGAAAGACTGGCGTGAGCTCTGGCCTTTAAATAAAAAAATAAACTTTTTCATTATTAATTATTTTTCTATCGGACTTTCACCAACATACTCGTGGCATTTTTCTAAGGAAAACGGTACCAAATATGACAAAATTCCGATGATATTTACTTGTGTAATGAACGACGGAAGTTTCGGACGCAAAGAAGGACAGCATATGAAAAGAAAGAGACGCGGCGAGTCCTTCCCGTCTCGAGTTCGACAGCTTGGTTTTCGCCGCGGACAAATAGATGTGGTTACTAATGTATATGTATTGACAATTACTCACAGAAAGTTAAATTTAACAATACAATTAATGATTATACATAAAGTTTATTGCTGACAAAATATAAAGAATATTAAATGTAAAGAAACAATTCTATAAGGTATAAAAAATAGCAATCAATACAATTATAATTAAAACTTAAAATGACAGACACTTTTCAAAACTTTTATCTCTAGCTCTATGTTAGGGATACAGAAGCTGAAAATTTCATCGAAATCGGTTGACGGAGAAAAAAACAACGTGCATTGCAAGATATAAGAATCTGTGTATCTGTGTGTCTGTACAAATAGCAATAATACTGCCACCAAATAGCTTTATATGGATAAGATCCGTCGAAAGTTAGTTTCATTACATAACACTTTTATTTCGTTACTACCTTTACTTGAATAATTGCAGTCCAGCATTAGAAGTGGTATTATCGGTTAAATAAGTAAAAAAAATAATTTTCTGTGTTTGTTACTACGGATCACAATAAGAACGATTGAATTTTGTCATTACTTGAATATTGTATTTATTCTTTTTTTTTTTATTCTATAACTATTACAGAATATATTTTGTTGAATAATCATTATTTTATAAATATCGCAATAAGTTCCAAATTAATTAATTTCACCTATAAACTATCGATTATAAAATAATGATTACAATGGTGCACAATATGGAAAATAAGAAGGCAATAATAGTGTAATGAAATTATACAATAAAAAATAATTATTCTCATTCTACGCATTATCCGTTTATTTATTGCCTATGTCACTGACGTTTCTTCCGTAATTCACGAGCAAATGTTCTATTTAGGTAGCGAGCGCGGCATGTTTAGCGATGTTGGTATTTGAGATCAGTGATAGTTCCACCTTCTTAGTTCCACAACCGACGAGAGTATCTCGACATTGGGGCCGTTACCGACCGATCCCAGCACCCACCTGGCACTAGGCCTGCAGCCAAGCTCGCACATGCGAGCCGAGCTCGGGTCCAGTCGAGCCGGGACTCGCTTTTCGAGTCGAGTCGAGTACTCGCACGATGCGAGCTGCTCGCAACGAAGCGAACGGCTCGAAATAAAATCAGGCGTAAAATGACATGATGCGAGTTACAGCAGGAAGATCAGCACATTGATATTATCAAGCATTTTAGTATATTGACAATGCTAAATGTTTGCGATGTTTTATTATATATTTTGATAGTGAAATGTTGATTCAGAATTTGTATAACCCTTATTGAAAATAATTATGCAATAACAACTATTTAGATTTATGTAAATAACTAGATGTGATCTGTAAAGAACGGATTTTATATATTCCTTTATATTATACTCCGGTTCACTGTACAGTCGTAAAAATGTGTTGTCGCAAAATTGTTTATAATGTTGAAAATTAACGTGAAACCAAGTTGGAAGTTGGAAGTTCCAACAGCCTGTCATTCGGTACTGTGCAAGTATAGGTGATAAGATTTAAAAGGGCATAGCCGATTAAGATGGTCAAAACAATTGGAACCGCAAAAAGATTCCATTTCAAACAGTATTGATTTCTTGATTTTCTGGAAATGACAGACGTAGAGTTCAAAATTCTTTTCACGGAATCTTACCAATTTTCACAAGCAATTTCATATCTGGCGGAAATCGTAGACGAACACAATAATATAAATATTCATTGCCTAATCAATGTTACTTCAATATTTTTAAAACATTAAAAAAATATTGTTAAAATCACATGAATAAATAATATAAGAAATTGAAAAAATAAAGATGATGTATGGGAAAAAACATTTACCACCGACGGGATAAGAACCCCAGCGTATCCGCTCCTTAGTTCGACACACGTCCGGCGATGTTACAAAACTTTACGAACATTCTGGTATATATCACACAAAATACAATTTATTCTTTCTCTTAAATCACATTTCTTAGGTCAAAGAATTACTTGTTTCAATTTAATAATGCTAAAAATTACTTAATATATAGCTGCGATAAAACCAACAAGTGTAACTTTCCTCCTAATAGCAAAAACGTCGAAAAAATTCGGTTTTTATTGTTTTTTGACGATGATGTCCCACAACAAAAAATCTAAAAAAAATTGACGACACTGCCTGTTATAGTACTTTAACAAGGAACTAAACAGTAGAATAGCATGTTTTCAAATTTTTGAGAAATCTGCATTTTTCCGATTTTTTGGAGGTTTTTCATTTTTTTTTACGACCACAGTTTGTAACAAAAAAATCTGAAAGTTTAAACTTTCATACGTGCGCGATTCTCCATCCGTTTACATTGTATGTCGTCTGTCGTCGCTGGGTCTTTGAAGCTCGGCACTCGGCAAAAGTTATTCGAGCATTTATTTGAAGCCTTCGAATAAATGATACAGATGAAAGATGAAAAAATTTCTCGTAGTTCGAATAAATCCGCTTCGAATAAAAAAAAGTATCTTTATTCGTCGGATAAATTCTCGTCGAATAAAATTATTTATTCGATACTCGTCGAATAAGGATACCTTTTTTATTCGAACCTTCGAATAACGAATAAAGATGAAGTATCTTTTATTCGAATCGTTATTTAAATAATTTTTATCTAATAATGCCCAACTCTGGGCACACCAGAATGACTGGCATTCAAAAGGAGAGAATATCCGTCTACGATACATATAATGTTGCACGGAGAAGCGGACAGCGAAACTAGAGAAGCGTCCTCCCCGAGGAGTGGGCCACACATTGTCGGCTATATCGGTGTGAGACCAGAAGACCACTACTAATCCAATCACAAAACTTCTTTATTTTTCGTTATTTTTTTTTTTTTTTAACTTTTACCAACATATTCGTGACATTTTTCTGATTAAAATGAAACCAAATATGATATAATTCCGACGATAATTGCTTGTGCAATGAACGATTGATGTTTCGGACGCGAAGAAGGACAGCGTATGGGAAAGAAAGAGCCGCGGAGAGTCGAAGCGTTCGGAAAAGATGAAAGACTGGCGTGAGCTCTGGCCTTTAAATAAAAAAATAAACTTTTTCATTATTAATTATTTTTCTATCGGACTTTCACCAACATACTCGTGGCATTTTTCTAAGGAAAACGGTACCAAATATGACAAAATTCCGATGATATTTACTTGTGTAATGAACGACGGAAGTTTCGGACGCAAAGAAGGACAGCATATGAAAAGAAAGAGACGCGGCGAGTCCTTCCCGTCTCGAGTTCGACAGCTTGGTTTTCGCCGCGGACAAATAGATGTGGTTACTAATGTATATGTATTGACAATTACTCACAGAAAGTTAAATTTAAACAATACAATTAATGATTATACATAAAGTTTATTGCTGATAAAATATAAAGAATATTAAATGTAAAGAAACAATTCTATATGGTATAAAAAATAGCAATCAATACAATTATAATTAAAACTTAAAATGACAGACACTTTTCAAAACTTTTATCTCTAGCTCTATGTTAGGGATACAGAAGCTGAAAATTTCATCGAAATCGGTTGACGGAGAAAAAAACAACGTGCATTGCAAGATATAAGAATCTGTGTATCTGTGTGTCTGTACAAATAGCAATAATACTGCCACCAAATAGCTTTATATGGATAAGATCCGTCGAAAGTTAGTTTCATTACATAACACTTTTATTTCGTTACTACCTTTACTTGAATAATTGCAGTCCAGCATTAGAAGTGGTATTATCGGTTAAATAAGTAAAAAAATAATTTTCTGTGTTTGTTACTACGGATCACAATAAGAACGATTGAATTTTGTCATTACTTGAATATTGTATTTATTCTTTTTTTTTTATTCTATAACTATTACAGAATATATTTTGTTGAATAATCATTATTTTATAAATATCGCAATAAGTTCCAAATTAATTAATTTCACCTATAAACTATCGATTATAAAATAATGATTACAATGGTGCACAATATGGAAAATAAGAAGGCAATAATAGTGTAATGAAATTATACAATAAAAAATAATTATTCTCATTCTACGCATTATCCGTTTATTTATTGCCTATGTCACTGACGTTTCTTCCGTAATTCACGAGCAAATGTTCTATTTAGGTAGCGAGCGCGGCATGTTTAGCGATGTTGGTATTTGAGATCAGTGATAGTTCCACCTTCTTAGTTCCACAACCGACGAGAGTATCTCGACATTGGGGCCGTTACCGACCGATCCCAGCACCCACCTGGCACTAGGCCTGCAGCCAAGCTCGCACATGCGAGCCGAGCTCGGGTCCAGTCGAGCCGGGACTCGCTTTTCGAGTCGAGTCGAGTACTCGCACGATGCGAGCTGCTCGCAACGAAGCGAACGGCTCGAAATAAAATCAGGCGTAAAATGACATGATGCGAGTTACAGCAGGAAGATCAGCACATTGATATTATCAAGCATTTTAGTATATTGACAATGCTAAATGTTTGCGATGTTTTATTATATATTTTGATAGTGAAATGTTGATTCAGAATTTGTATAACCCTTATTGAAAATAATTATGCAATAACAACTATTTAGATTTATGTAAATAACTAGATGTGATCTGTAAAGAACGGATTTTATATATTCCTTTATATTATACTCCGGTTCACTGTACAGTCGTAAAAATGTGTTGTCGCAAAATTGTTTATAATGTTGAAAATTAACGTGAAACCAAGTTGGAAGTTGGAAGTTCCAACAGCCTGTCATTCGGTACTGTGCAAGTATAGGTGATAAGATTTAAAAGGGCATAGCCGATTAAGATGGTCAAAACAATTGGAACCGCAAAAAGATTCCATTTCAAACAGTATTGATTTCTTGATTTTCTGGAAATGACAGACGTAGAGTTCAAAATTCTTTTCACGGAATCTTACCAATTTTCACAAGCAATTTCATATCTGGCGGAAATCGTAGACGAACACAATAATATAAATATTCATTGCCTAATCAATGTTACTTCAATATTTTTAAAACATTAAAAAAATATTGTTAAAATCACATGAATAAATAATATAAGAAATTGAAAAAATAAAGATGATGTATGGGAAAAAACATTTACCACCGACGGGATAAGAACCCCAGCGTATCCGCTCCTTAGTTCGACACACGTCCGGCGATGTTACAAAACTTTACGAACATTCTGGTATATATCACACAAAATACAATTTATTCTTTCTCTTAAATCACATTTCTTAGGTCAAAGAATTACTTGTTTCAATTTAATAATGCTAAAAATTACTTAATATATAGCTGCGATAAAACCAACAAGTGTAACTTTCCTCCTAATAGCAAAAACGTCGAAAAAATTCGGTTTTTATTGTTTTTTGACGATGATGTCCCACAACAAAAAATCTAAAAAAAATTGACGACACTGCCTGTTATAGTACTTTAACAAGGAACTAAACAGTAGAATAGCATGTTTTCAAATTTTTGAGAAATCTGCATTTTTCCGATTTTTTGGAGGTTTTTCATTTTTTTTTACGACCACAGTTTGTAACAAAAAAATCTGAAAGTTTAAACTTTCATACGTGCGCGATTCTCCATCCGTTTACATTGTATGTCGTCTGTCGTCGCTGGGTCTTTGAAGCTCGGCACTCGGCAAAAGTTATTCGAGCATTTATTTGAAGCCTTCGAATAAATGATACAGATGAAAGATGAAAAAATTTCTCGTAGTTCGAATAAATCCGCTTCGAATAAAAAAAAGTATCTTTATTCGTCGGATAAATTCTCGTCGAATAAAATTATTTATTCGATACTCGTCGAATAAGGATACCTTTTTTATTCGAACCTTCGAATAACGAATAAAGATGAAGTATCTTTTATTCGAATCGTTATTTAAATAATTTTTATCTAATAATGCCCAACTCTGGGCACACCAGAATGACTGGCATTCAAAAGGAGAGAATATCCGTCTACGATACATATAATGTTGCACGGAGAAGCGGACAGCGAAACTAGAGAAGCGTCCTCCCCGAGGAGTGGGCCACACATTGTCGGCTATATCGGTGTGAGACCAGAAGACCACTACTAATCCAATCACAAAACTTCTTTATTTTTCGTTATTTTTTTTTTTTTTAACTTTTACCAACATATTCGTGACATTTTTCTGATTAAAATGAAACCAAATATGATATAATTCCGACGATAATTGCTTGTGCAATGAACGATTGATGTTTCGGACGCGAAGAAGGACAGCGTATGGGAAAGAAAGAGCCGCGGAGAGTCGAAGCGTTCGGAAAAGATGAAAGACTGGCGTGAGCTCTGGCCTTTAAATAAAAAAATAAACTTTTTCATTATTAATTATTTTTCTATCGGACTTTCACCAACATACTCGTGGCATTTTTCTAAGGAAAACGGTACCAAATATGACAAAATTCCGATGATATTTACTTGTGTAATGAACGACGGAAGTTTCGGACGCAAAGAAGGACAGCATATGAAAAGAAAGAGACGCGGCGAGTCCTTCCCGTCTCGAGTTCGACAGCTTGGTTTTCGCCGCGGACAAATAGATGTGGTTACTAATGTATATGTATTGACAATTACTCACAGAAAGTTAAATTTAAACAATACAATTAATGATTATACATAAAGTTTATTGCTGATAAAATATAAAGAATATTAAATGTAAAGAAACAATTCTATAAGGTATAAAAAATAGCAATCAATACAATTATAATTAAAACTTAAAATGACAGACACTTTTCAAAACTTTTATCTCTACCTCTATGTTAGGGATACAGAAGCTGAAAATTTCATCGAAATCGGTTGACGGAGAAAAAAACAACGTGCATTGCAAGATATAAGAATCTGTGTATCTGTGTGTCTGTACAAATAGCAATAATACTGCCACCAAATAGCTTTATATGGATAAGATCCGTCGAAAGTTAGTTTCATTACATAACACTTTTATTTCGTTACTACCTTTACTTGAATAATTGCAGTCCAGCATTAGAAGTGGTATTATCGGTTAAATAAGTAAAAAAATAATTTTCTGTGTTTGTTACTACGGATCACAATAAGAACGATTGAATTTTGTCATTACTTGAATATTGTATTTATTCTTTTTGTTTATTCTATAACTATTACAGAATATATTTTGTTGAATAATCATTATTTTATAAATATCGCAATAAGTTCCAAATTAATTAATTTCACCTATAAACTATCGATTATAAAATAATGATTACAATGGTGCACAATATGGAAAATAAGAAGGCAATAATAGTGTAATGAAATTATACAATAAAAAATAATTATTCTCATTCTACGCATTATCCGTTTATTTATTGCCTATGTCACTGACGTTTCTTCCGTAATTCACGAGCAAATGTTCTATTTAGGTAGCGAGCGCGGCATGTTTAGCGATGTTGGTATTTGAGATCAGTGATAGTTCCACCTTCTTAGTTCCACAACCGACGAGAGTATCTCGACATTGGGGCCGTTACCGACCGATCCCAGCACCCACCTGGCACTAGGCCTGCAGCCAAGCTCGCACATGCGAGCCGAGCTCGGGTCCAGTCGAGCCGGGACTCGCTTTTCGAGTCGAGTCGAGTACTCGCACGATGCGAGCTGCTCGCAACGAAGCGAACGGCTCGAAATAAAATCAGGCGTAAAATGACATGATGCGAGTTACAGCAGGAAGATCAGCACATTGATATTATCAAGCATTTTAGTATATTGACAATGCTAAATGTTTGCGATGTTTTATTATATATTTTGATAGTGAAATGTTGATTCAGAATTTGTATAACCCTTATTGAAAATAATTATGCAATAACAACTATTTAGATTTATGTAAATAACTAGATGTGATCTGTAAAGAACGGTATTTTATATATTCCTTTACATTATACTCCGGTTCACTGTACAGTCGTAAAAATGTGTTGTCGCAAAATTGTTTATAATGTTGAAAATTAACGTGAAACCAAGTTGGAAGTTGGAAGTTCCAACAGCCTGTCATTCGGTACTGTGCAAGTATAGGTGATAAGATTTAAAAGGGCATAGCCGATTAAGATGGTCAAAACAATTGGAACCGCAAAAAGATTCCATTTCAAACAGTATTGATTTCTTGATTTTCTGGAAATGACAGACGTAGAGTTCAAAATTCTTTTCACGGAATCTTACCAATTTTCACAAGCAATTTCATATCTGGCGGAAATCGTAGACGAACACAATAATATAAATATTCATTGCCTAATCAATGTTACTTCAATATTTTTAAAACATTAAAAAAATATTGTTAAAATCGCACGAATAAATAATATAAGAAATTGAAAAAATAAAGATGATGTATGGGAAAAAACATTTACCACCGACGGGATAAGAACCCCAGCGTATCCGCTCCTTAGTTCGACACGTCCGGCGATGTTACAAAACTTTACGAACATTCTGGTATATATCACACAAAATACAATTTATTCTTTCTCTTAAATCACATTTCTTACGTCAAAGAATTACTTGTTTCAATTTAATAATGCTAAAAATTACTTAATATATAGCTGCGATAAAACCAACAAGTGTAACTTTCCTCCTAATAGCAAAAACGTCGAAAAAATTCGGTTTTTATTGTTTTTTGACGATGATGTCCCACAACAAAAAATCTAAAAAAAATTGACGACACTGCCTGTTATAGTACTTTAACAAGGAACTAAACAGTAGAATAGCATGTTTTCAAATTTTTGAGAAATCTGCATTTTTCCGATTTTTTGGAGGTTTTTCATTTTTTTTACGACCACAGTTTGTAACAAAAAAATCTGAAAGTTTAAACTTTCATACGTGCGCGATTCTCCATCCGTTTACATTGTATGTCGTCTGTCGTCGCTGGGTCTTTGAAGCTCGGCACTCGGCAAAAGTTATTCGAGCATTTATTTGAAGCCTTCGAATAAATGATACAGATGAAAGATGAAAAAATTTCTCGTAGTTTGAATAAATCCGCTTCGAATAAAAAAAAGTATCTTTATTCGTCGGATAAATTCTCGTCGAATAAAATTATTTATTCGATACTCGTCGAATAAGGATACCTTTTTTATTCGAACCTTCGAATAACGAATAAAGATGAAGTATCTTTTATTCGAATCGTTATTTAAATAATTTTTATCTAATAATGCCCAACTCTGGGCACACCAGAATGACTGGCATTCAAAAGGAGAGAATATCCGTCTACGATACATATAATGTTGCACGGAGAAGCGGACAGCGAAACTAGAGAAGCGTCCTCCCCGAGGAGTGGGCCACACATTGTCGGCTATATCGGTGTGAGACCAGAAGACCACTACTAATCCAATCACAAAACTTCTTTATTTTTCGTTATTTTTTTTTTTTTTAACTTTTACCAACATATTCGTGACATTTTTCTGATTAAAATGAAACCAAATATGATATAATTCCGACGATAATTGCTTGTGCAATGAACGATTGATGTTTCGGACGCGAAGAAGGACAGCGTATGGGAAAGAAAGAGCCGCGGAGAGTCGAAGCGTTCGGAAAAGATGAAAGACTGGCGTGAGCTCTGGCCTTTAAATAAAAAAATAAACTTTTTCATTATTAATTATTTTTCTATCGGACTTTCACCAACATACTCGTGGCATTTTTCTAAGGAAAACGGTACCAAATATGACAAAATTCCGATGATATTTACTTGTGTAATGAACGACGGAAGTTTCGGACGCAAAGAAGGACAGCATATGAAAAGAAAGAGACGCGGCGAGTCCTTCCCGTCTCGAGTTCGACAGCTTGGTTTTCGCCGCGGACAAATAGATGTGGTTACTAATGTATATGTATTGACAATTACTCACAGAAAGTTAAATTTAACAATACAATTAATGATTATACATAAAGTTTATTGCTGACAAAATATAAAGAATATTAAATGTAAAGAAACAATTCTATAAGGTATAAAAAATAGCAATCAATACAATTATAATTAAAACTTAAAATGACAGACACTTTTCAAAACTTTTATCTCTAGCTCTATGTTAGGGATACAGAAGCTGAAAATTTCATCGAAATCGGTTGACGGAGAAAAAAACAACGTGCATTGCAAGATATAAGAATCTGTGTATCTGTGTGTCTGTACAAATAGCAATAATACTGCCACCAAATAGCTTTATATGGATAAGATCCGTCGAAAGTTAGTTTCATTACATAACACTTTTATTTCGTTACTACCTTTACTTGAATAATTGCAGTCCAGCATTAGAAGTGGTATTATCGGTTAAATAAGTAAAAAAAATAATTTTCTGTGTTTGTTACTACGGATCACAATAAGAACGATTGAATTTTGTCATTACTTGAATATTGTATTTATTCTTTTTTTTTTTATTCTATAACTATTACAGAATATATTTTGTTGAATAATCATTATTTTATAAATATCGCAATAAGTTCCAAATTAATTAATTTCACCTATAAACTATCGATTATAAAATAATGATTACAATGGTGCACAATATGGAAAATAAGAAGGCAATAATAGTGTAATGAAATTATACAATAAAAAATAATTATTCTCATTCTACGCATTATCCGTTTATTTATTGCCTATGTCACTGACGTTTCTTCCGTAATTCACGAGCAAATGTTCTATTTAGGTAGCGAGCGCGGCATGTTTAGCGATGTTGGTATTTGAGATCAGTGATAGTTCCACCTTCTTAGTTCCACAACCGACGAGAGTATCTCGACATTGGGGCCGTTACCGACCGATCCCAGCACCCACCTGGCACTAGGCCTGCAGCCAAGCTCGCACATGCGAGCCGAGCTCGGGTCCAGTCGAGCCGGGACTCGCTTTTCGAGTCGAGTCGAGTACTCGCACGATGCGAGCTGCTCGCAACGAAGCGAACGGCTCGAAATAAAATCAGGCGTAAAATGACATGATGCGAGTTACAGCAGGAAGATCAGCACATTGATATTATCAAGCATTTTAGTATATTGACAATGCTAAATGTTTGCGATGTTTTATTATATATTTTGATAGTGAAATGTTGATTCAGAATTTGTATAACCCTTATTGAAAATAATTATGCAATAACAACTATTTAGATTTATGTAAATAACTAGATGTGATCTGTAAAGAACGGATTTTATATATTCCTTTATATTATACTCCGGTTCACTGTACAGTCGTAAAAATGTGTTGTCGCAAAATTGTTTATAATGTTGAAAATTAACGTGAAACCAAGTTGGAAGTTGGAAGTTCCAACAGCCTGTCATTCGGTACTGTGCAAGTATAGGTGATAAGATTTAAAAGGGCATAGCCGATTAAGATGGTCAAAACAATTGGAACCGCAAAAAGATTCCATTTCAAACAGTATTGATTTCTTGATTTTCTGGAAATGACAGACGTAGAGTTCAAAATTCTTTTCACGGAATCTTACCAATTTTCACAAGCAATTTCATATCTGGCGGAAATCGTAGACGAACACAATAATATAAATATTCATTGCCTAATCAATGTTACTTCAATATTTTTAAAACATTAAAAAAATATTGTTAAAATCACATGAATAAATAATATAAGAAATTGAAAAAATAAAGATGATGTATGGGAAAAAACATTTACCACCGACGGGATAAGAACCCCAGCGTATCCGCTCCTTAGTTCGACACACGTCCGGCGATGTTACAAAACTTTACGAACATTCTGGTATATATCACACAAAATACAATTTATTCTTTCTCTTAAATCACATTTCTTAGGTCAAAGAATTACTTGTTTCAATTTAATAATGCTAAAAATTACTTAATATATAGCTGCGATAAAACCAACAAGTGTAACTTTCCTCCTAATAGCAAAAACGTCGAAAAAATTCGGTTTTTATTGTTTTTTGACGATGATGTCCCACAACAAAAAATCTAAAAAAAATTGACGACACTGCCTGTTATAGTACTTTAACAAGGAACTAAACAGTAGAATAGCATGTTTTCAAATTTTTGAGAAATCTGCATTTTTCCGATTTTTTGGAGGTTTTTCATTTTTTTTTACGACCACAGTTTGTAACAAAAAAATCTGAAAGTTTAAACTTTCATACGTGCGCGATTCTCCATCCGTTTACATTGTATGTCGTCTGTCGTCGCTGGGTCTTTGAAGCTCGGCACTCGGCAAAAGTTATTCGAGCATTTATTTGAAGCCTTCGAATAAATGATACAGATGAAAGATGAAAAAATTTCTCGTAGTTCGAATAAATCCGCTTCGAATAAAAAAAAGTATCTTTATTCGTCGGATAAATTCTCGTCGAATAAAATTATTTATTCGATACTCGTCGAATAAGGATACCTTTTTTATTCGAACCTTCGAATAACGAATAAAGATGAAGTATCTTTTATTCGAATCGTTATTTAAATAATTTTTATCTAATAATGCCCAACTCTGGGCACACCAGAATGACTGGCATTCAAAAGGAGAGAATATCCGTCTACGATACATATAATGTTGCACGGAGAAGCGGACAGCGAAACTAGAGAAGCGTCCTCCCCGAGGAGTGGGCCACACATTGTCGGCTATATCGGTGTGAGACCAGAAGACCACTACTAATCCAATCACAAAACTTCTTTATTTTTCGTTATTTTTTTTTTTTTTTAACTTTTACCAACATATTCGTGACATTTTTCTGATTAAAATGAAACCAAATATGATATAATTCCGACGATAATTGCTTGTGCAATGAACGATTGATGTTTCGGACGCGAAGAAGGACAGCGTATGGGAAAGAAAGAGCCGCGGAGAGTCGAAGCGTTCGGAAAAGATGAAAGACTGGCGTGAGCTCTGGCCTTTAAATAAAAAAATAAACTTTTTCATTATTAATTATTTTTCTATCGGACTTTCACCAACATACTCGTGGCATTTTTCTAAGGAAAACGGTACCAAATATGACAAAATTCCGATGATATTTACTTGTGTAATGAACGACGGAAGTTTCGGACGCAAAGAAGGACAGCATATGAAAAGAAAGAGACGCGGCGAGTCCTTCCCGTCTCGAGTTCGACAGCTTGGTTTTCGCCGCGGACAAATAGATGTGGTTACTAATGTATATGTATTGACAATTACTCACAGAAAGTTAAATTCAAACAATACAATTAATGATTATACATAAAGTTTATTGCTGATAAAATATAAAGAATATTAAATGTAAAGAAACAATTCTATATGGTATAAAAAATAGCAATCAATACAATTATAATTAAAACTTAAAATGACAGACACTTTTCAAAACTTTTATCTCTACCTCTATGTTAGGGATACAGAAGCTGAAAATTTCATCGAAATCGGTTGACGGAGAAAAAAACAACGTGCATTGCAAGATATAAGAATCTGTGTATCTGCGTGTCTGTACAAATAGCAATAATACTGCCACCAAATAGCTTTATATGGATAAGATCCGTCGAAAGTTAGTTTCATTACATAACACTTTTATTTCGTTACTACCTTTACTTGAATAATTGCAGTCCAGCATTAGAAGTGGTATTATCGGTTAAATAAGTAAAAAAATAATTTTCTGTGTTTGTTACTACGGATCACAATAAGAACGATTGAATTTTGTCATTACTTGAATATTGTATTTATTCTTTTTGTTTATTCTATAACTATTACAGAATATATTTTGTTGAATAATCATTATTTTATAAATATCGCAATACGTTCCAAATTAATTAATTTCACCTATAAACTATCGATTATAAAATAATGATTACAATGGTGAATAATACGGAAAATAAGAAGGCAATAATAGTGTAATGAAATTATACAATAAAAAATAATTATTCTCATTCTACGCATTATCCGTTTATTTATTGCCTATGTCACTGACGTTTCTTCCGTAATTCACGAGCAAATGTTCTATTTAGGTAGCGAGCGCGGCATGTTTAGCGATGTTGGTATTTGAGATCAGTGATAGTTCCACTTTCTTAGTTCCACAACCGACGAGAGTATCTCGACATTGGGGCCGTTACCGACCGATCCCAGCACCCACCTGGCACTAGGCCTGCAGCCAAGCTCGCATATGCGAGCCGAGCTCGGGTCCAGTCGAGCCGGGACTCGCTTTTCGAGTCGAGTCGAGTACTCGCACGATGCGAGCTGCTCGCAACGAAGCGAACGGCTCGAAATAAAATCAGGCGTAAAATGACATGATGCGAGTTACAGCAGGAAGATCAGCACATTGATATTATCAAGCATTTTAGTATATTGACAATGCTAAATGTTTGCGATGTTTTATTATATATTTTGATAGTGAAATGTTGATTCAGAATTTGTATAACCCTTATTGAAAATAATTATGCAATAACAACTATTTAGATTTATGTAAATAACTAGATGTGATCTGTAAAGGAACGGATTTTATATATTCCTTTATATTATACTCCGGTTCACTGTACAGTCGTAAAAATGTGTTGTCGCAAAATTGTTTATAATGTTGAAAATTAACGTGAAACCAAGTTGGAAGTTGGAAGTTCCAACAGCCTGTCATTCGGTACTGTGCAAGTATAGGTGATAAGATTTAAAAGGGCATAGCCGATTAAGATGGTCAAAACAATTGGAACCGCAAAAAGATTCCATTTCAAACAGTATTGATTTCTTGATTTTCTGGAAATGACAGACGTAGAGTTCAAAATTCTTTTCACGGAATCTTACCAATTTTCACAAGCAATTTCATATCTGGCGGAAATCGTAGACGAACACAATAATATAAATATTCATTGCCTAATCAATGTTACTTCAATATTTTTAAAACATTAAAAAAATATTGTTAAAATCACATGAATAAATAATATAAGAAATTGAAAAAATAAAGATGATGTATGGGAAAAAACATTTACCACCGACGGGATAAGAACCCCAGCGTATCCGCTCCTTAGTTCGACACACGTCCGGCGATGTTACAAAACTTTACGAACATTCTGGTATATATCACACAAAATACAATTTATTCTTTCTCTTAAATCACATTTCTTAGGTCAAAGAATTACTTGTTTCAATTTAATAATGCTAAAAATTACTTAATATATAGCTGCGATAAAACCAACAAGTGTAACTTTCCTCCTAATAGCAAAAACGTCGAAAAAATTCGGTTTTTATTGTTTTTTGACGATGATGTCCCACAACAAAAAATCTAAAAAAAATTGACGACACTGCCTGTTATAGTACTTTAACAAGGAACTAAACAGTAGAATAGCATGTTTTCAAATTTTTGAGAAATCTGCATTTTTCCGATTTTTTGGAGGTTTTTCATTTTTTTTTACGACCACAATTTGTAACAAAAAAATCTGAAAGTTTAAACTTTCATACGTGCGCGATTCTCCATCCGTTTACATTGTATGTCGTCTGTCGTCGCTGGGTCTTTGAAGCTCGGCACTCGGCAAAAGTTATTCGAGCATTTATTTGAAGCCTTCGAATAAATGATACAGATGAAAGATGAAAAAATTTCTCGTAGTTCGAATAAATCCGCTTCGAATAAAAAAAAGTATCTTTATTCGTCGGATAAATTCTCGTCGAATAAAATTATTTATTCGATACTCGTCGAATAAGGATACCTTTTTTATTCGAACCTTCGAATAACGAATAAAGATGAAGTATCTTTTATTCGAATCGTTATTTAAATAATTTTTATCTAATAATGCCCAACTCTGGGCACACCAGAATGACTGGCATTCAAAAGGAGAGAATATCCGTCTACGATACATATAATGTTGCACGGAGAAGCGGACAGCGAAACTAGAGAAGCGTCCTCCCCGAGGAGTGGGCCACACATTGTCGGCTATATCGGTGTGAGACCAGAAGACCACTACTAATCCAATCACAAAACTTCTTTATTTTTCGTTATTTTTTTTTTTTTTTAACTTTTACCAACATATTCGTGACATTTTTCTGATTAAAATGAAACCAAATATGATATAATTCCGACGATAATTGCTTGTGCAATGAACGATTGATGTTTCGGACGCGAAGAAGGACAGCGTATGGGAAAGAAAGAGCCGCGGAGAGTCGAAGCGTTCGGAAAAGATGAAAGACTGGCGTGAGCTCTGGCCTTTAAATAAAAAAATAAACTTTTTCATTATTAATTATTTTTCTATCGGACTTTCACCAACATACTCGTGGCATTTTTCTAAGGAAAACGGTACCAAATATGACAAAATTCCGATGATATTTACTTGTGTAATGAACGACGGAAGTTTCGGACGCAAAGAAGGACAGCATATGAAAAGAAAGAGACGCGGCGAGTCCTTCCCGTCTCGAGTTCGACAGCTTGGTTTTCGCCGCGGACAAATAGATGTGGTTACTAATGTATATGTATTGACAATTACTCACAGAAAGTTAAATTCAAACAATACAATTAATGATTATACATAAAGTTTATTGCTGATAAAATATAAAGAATATTAAATGTAAAGAAACAATTCTATATGGTATAAAAAATAGCAATCAATACAATTATAATTAAAACTTAAAATGACAGACACTTTTCAAAACTTTTATCTCTACCTCTATGTTAGGGATACAGAAGCTGAAAATTTCATCGAAATCGGTTGACGGAGAAAAAAACAACGTGCATTGCAAGATATAAGAATCTGTGTATCTGCGTGTCTGTACAAATAGCAATAATACTGCCACCAAATAGCTTTATATGGATAAGATCCGTCGAAAGTTAGTTTCATTACATAACACTTTTATTTCGTTACTACCTTTACTTGAATAATTGCAGTCCAGCATTAGAAGTGGTATTATCGGTTAAATAAGTAAAAAAATAATTTTCTGTGTTTGTTACTACGGATCACAATAAGAACGATTGAATTTTGTCATTACTTGAATATTGTATTTATTCTTTTTGTTTATTCTATAACTATTACAGAATATATTTTGTTGAATAATCATTATTTTATAAATATCGCAATACGTTCCAAATTAATTAATTTCACCTATAAACTATCGATTATAAAATAATGATTACAATGGTGAATAATACGGAAAATAAGAAGGCAATAATAGTGTAATGAAATTATACAATAAAAAATAATTATTCTCATTCTACGCATTATCCGTTTATTTATTGCCTATGTCACTGACGTTTCTTCCGTAATTCACGAGCAAATGTTCTATTTAGGTAGCGAGCGCGGCATGTTTAGCGATGTTGGTATTTGAGATCAGTGATAGTTCCACTTTCTTAGTTCCACAACCGACGAGAGTATCTCGACATTGGGGCCGTTACCGACCGATCCCAGCACCCACCTGGCACTAGGCCTGCAGCCAAGCTCGCATATGCGAGCCGAGCTCGGGTCCAGTCGAGCCGGGACTCGCTTTTCGAGTCGAGTCGAGTACTCGCACGATGCGAGCTGCTCGCAACGAAGCGAACGGCTCGAAATAAAATCAGGCGTAAAATGACATGATGCGAGTTACAGCAGGAAGATCAGCACATTGATATTATCAAGCATTTTAGTATATTGACAATGCTAAATGTTTGCGATGTTTTATTATATATTTTGATAGTGAAATGTTGATTCAGAATTTGTATAACCCTTATTGAAAATAATTATGCAATAACAACTATTTAGATTTATGTAAATAACTAGATGTGATCTGTAAAGAACGGTATTTTATATATTCCTTTATATTATACTCCGGTTCACTGTACCGTGTAGTCGTAAAAATGTGTTGTCGCAAAATTGTTTATAATGTTGAAAATTAACGTGAAACCAAGTTGGAAGTTGGAAGTTCCAACAGCCTGTCATTCGGTACTGTGCAAGTATAGGTGATAAGATTTAAAAGGGCATAGCCGATTAAGATGGTCAAAACAATTGGAACCGCAAAAAGATTCCATTTCAAACAGTATTGATTTCTTGATTTTCTGGAAATGACAGACGTAGAGTTCAAAATTCTTTTCACGGAATCTTACCAATTTTCACAAGCAATTTCATATCTGGCGGAAATCGTAGACGAACACAATAATATAAATATTCATTGCCTAATCAATGTTACTTCAATATTTTTAAAACATTAAAAAAATATTGTTAAAATCACATGAATAAATAATATAAGAAATTGAAAAAATAAAGATGATGTATGGGAAAAAACATTTACCACCGACGGGATAAGAACCCCAGCGTATCCGCTCCTTAGTTCGACACACGTCCGGCGATGTTACAAAACTTTACGAACATTCTGGTATATATCACACAAAATACAATTTATTCTTTCTCTTAAATCACATTTCTTAGGTCAAAGAATTACTTGTTTCAATTTAATAATGCTAAAAATTACTTAATATATAGCTGCGATAAAACCAACAAGTGTAACTTTCCTCCTAATAGCAAAAACGTCGAAAAAATTCGGTTTTTATTGTTTTTTGACGATGATGTCCCACAACAAAAAATCTAAAAAAAATTGACGACACTGCCTGTTATAGTACTTTAACAAGGAACTAAACAGTAGAATAGCATGTTTTCAAATTTTTGAGAAATCTGCATTTTTCCGATTTTTTGGAGGTTTTTCATTTTTTTTTACGACCACAGTTTGTAACAAAAAAATCTGAAAGTTTAAACTTTCATACGTGCGCGATTCTCCATCCGTTTACATTGTATGTCGTCTGTCGTCGCTGGGTCTTTGAAGCTCGGCACTCGGCAAAAGTTATTCGAGCATTTATTTGAAGCCTTCGAATAAATGATACAGATGAAAGATGAAAAAATTTCTCGTAGTTTGAATAAATCCGCTTCGAATAAAAAAAAGTATCTTTATTCGTCGGATAAATTCTCGTCGAATAAAATTATTTATTCGATACTCGTCGAATAAGGATACCTTTTTTATTCGAACCTTCGAATAACGAATAAAGATGAAGTATCTTTTATTCGAATCGTTATTTAAATAATTTTTATCTAATAATGCCCAACTCTGGGCACACCAGAATGACTGGCATTCAAAAGGAGAGAATATCCGTCTACGATACATATAATGTTGCACGGAGAAGCGGACAGCGAAACTAGAGAAGCGTCCTCCCCGAGGAGTGGGCCACACATTGTCGGCTATATCGGTGTGAGACCAGAAGACCACTACTAATCCAATCACAAAACTTCTTTATTTTTCGTTATTTTTTTTTTTTTTAACTTTTACCAACATATTCGTGACATTTTTCTGATTAAAATGAAACCAAATATGATATAATTCCGACGATAATTGCTTGTGCAATGAACGATTGATGTTTCGGACGCGAAGAAGGACAGCGTATGGGAAAGAAAGAGCCGCGGAGAGTCGAAGCGTTCGGAAAAGATGAAAGACTGGCGTGAGCTCTGGCCTTTAAATAAAAAAATAAACTTTTTCATTATTAATTATTTTTCTATCGGACTTTCACCAACATACTCGTGGCATTTTTCTAAGGAAAACGGTACCAAATATGACAAAATTCCGATGATATTTACTTGTGTAATGAACGACGGAAGTTTCGGACGCAAAGAAGGACAGCATATGAAAAGAAAGAGACGCGGCGAGTCCTTCCCGTCTCGAGTTCGACAGCTTGGTTTTCGCCGCGGACAAATAGATGTGGTTACTAATGTATATGTATTGACAATTACTCACAGAAAGTTAAATTTAACAATACAATTAATGATTATACATAAAGTTTATTGCTGACAAAATATAAAGAATATTAAATGTAAAGAAACAATTCTATAAGGTATAAAAAATAGCAATCAATACAATTATAATTAAAACTTAAAATGACAGACACTTTTCAAAACTTTTATCTCTAGCTCTATGTTAGGGATACAGAAGCTGAAAATTTCATCGAAATCGGTTGACGGAGAAAAAAACAACGTGCATTGCAAGATATAAGAATCTGTGTATCTGTGTGTCTGTACAAATAGCAATAATACTGCCACCAAATAGCTTTATATGGATAAGATCCGTCGAAAGTTAGTTTCATTACATAACACTTTTATTTCGTTACTACCTTTACTTGAATAATTGCAGTCCAGCATTAGAAGTGGTATTATCGGTTAAATAAGTAAAAAAAATAATTTTCTGTGTTTGTTACTACGGATCACAATAAGAACGATTGAATTTTGTCATTACTTGAATATTGTATTTATTCTTTTTTTTTTTATTCTATAACTATTACAGAATATATTTTGTTGAATAATCATTATTTTATAAATATCGCAATAAGTTCCAAATTAATTAATTTCACCTATAAACTATCGATTATAAAATAATGATTACAATGGTGCACAATATGGAAAATAAGAAGGCAATAATAGTGTAATGAAATTATACAATAAAAAATAATTATTCTCATTCTACGCATTATCCGTTTATTTATTGCCTATGTCACTGACGTTTCTTCCGTAATTCACGAGCAAATGTTCTATTTAGGTAGCGAGCGCGGCATGTTTAGCGATGTTGGTATTTGAGATCAGTGATAGTTCCACCTTCTTAGTTCCACAACCGACGAGAGTATCTCGACATTGGGGCCGTTACCGACCGATCCCAGCACCCACCTGGCACTAGGCCTGCAGCCAAGCTCGCACATGCGAGCCGAGCTCGGGTCCAGTCGAGCCGGGACTCGCTTTTCGAGTCGAGTCGAGTACTCGCACGATGCGAGCTGCTCGCAACGAAGCGAACGGCTCGAAATAAAATCAGGCGTAAAATGACATGATGCGAGTTACAGCAGGAAGATCAGCACATTGATATTATCAAGCATTTTAGTATATTGACAATGCTAAATGTTTGCGATGTTTTATTATATATTTTGATAGTGAAATGTTGATTCAGAATTTGTATAACCCTTATTGAAAATAATTATGCAATAACAACTATTTAGATTTATGTAAATAACTAGATGTGATCTGTAAAGAACGGATTTTATATATTCCTTTATATTATACTCCGGTTCACTGTACAGTCGTAAAAATGTGTTGTCGCAAAATTGTTTATAATGTTGAAAATTAACGTGAAACCAAGTTGGAAGTTGGAAGTTCCAACAGCCTGTCATTCGGTACTGTGCAAGTATAGGTGATAAGATTTAAAAGGGCATAGCCGATTAAGATGGTCAAAACAATTGGAACCGCAAAAAGATTCCATTTCAAACAGTATTGATTTCTTGATTTTCTGGAAATGACAGACGTAGAGTTCAAAATTCTTTTCACGGAATCTTACCAATTTTCACAAGCAATTTCATATCTGGCGGAAATCGTAGACGAACACAATAATATAAATATTCATTGCCTAATCAATGTTACTTCAATATTTTTAAAACATTAAAAAAATATTGTTAAAATCACATGAATAAATAATATAAGAAATTGAAAAAATAAAGATGATGTATGGGAAAAAACATTTACCACCGACGGGATAAGAACCCCAGCGTATCCGCTCCTTAGTTCGACACACGTCCGGCGATGTTACAAAACTTTACGAACATTCTGGTATATATCACACAAAATACAATTTATTCTTTCTCTTAAATCACATTTCTTAGGTCAAAGAATTACTTGTTTCAATTTAATAATGCTAAAAATTACTTAATATATAGCTGCGATAAAACCAACAAGTGTAACTTTCCTCCTAATAGCAAAAACGTCGAAAAAATTCGGTTTTTATTGTTTTTTGACGATGATGTCCCACAACAAAAAATCTAAAAAAAATTGACGACACTGCCTGTTATAGTACTTTAACAAGGAACTAAACAGTAGAATAGCATGTTTTCAAATTTTTGAGAAATCTGCATTTTTCCGATTTTTTGGAGGTTTTTCATTTTTTTTTACGACCACAGTTTGTAACAAAAAAATCTGAAAGTTTAAACTTTCATACGTGCGCGATTCTCCATCCGTTTACATTGTATGTCGTCTGTCGTCGCTGGGTCTTTGAAGCTCGGCACTCGGCAAAAGTTATTCGAGCATTTATTTGAAGCCTTCGAATAAATGATACAGATGAAAGATGAAAAAATTTCTCGTAGTTTGAATAAATCCGCTTCGAATAAAAAAAAGTATCTTTATTCGTCGGATAAATTCTCGTCGAATAAAATTATTTATTCGATACTCGTCGAATAAGGATACCTTTTTTATTCGAACCTTCGAATAACGAATAAAGATGAAGTATCTTTTATTCGAATCGTTATTTAAATAATTTTTATCTAATAATGCCCAACTCTGGGCACACCAGAATGACTGGCATTCAAAAGGAGAGAATATCCGTCTACGATACATATAATGTTGCACGGAGAAGCGGACAGCGAAACTAGAGAAGCGTCCTCCCCGAGGAGTGGGCCACACATTGTCGGCTATATCGGTGTGAGACCAGAAGACCACTACTAATCCAATCACAAAACTTCTTTATTTTTCGTTATTTTTTTTTTTTTTAACTTTTACCAACATATTCGTGACATTTTTCTGATTAAAATGAAACCAAATATGATATAATTCCGACGATAATTGCTTGTGCAATGAACGATTGATGTTTCGGACGCGAAGAAGGACAGCGTATGGGAAAGAAAGAGCCGCGGAGAGTCGAAGCGTTCGGAAAAGATGAAAGACTGGCGTGAGCTCTGGCCTTTAAATAAAAAAATAAACTTTTTCATTATTAATTATTTTTCTATCGGACTTTCACCAACATACTCGTGGCATTTTTCTAAGGAAAACGGTACCAAATATGACAAAATTCCGATGATATTTACTTGTGTAATGAACGACGGAAGTTTCGGACGCAAAGAAGGACAGCATATGAAAAGAAAGAGACGCGGCGAGTCCTTCCCGTCTCGAGTTCGACAGCTTGGTTTTCGCCGCGGACAAATAGATGTGGTTACTAATGTATATGTATTGACAATTACTCACAGAAAGTTAAATTTAAACAATACAATTAATGATTATACATAAAGTTTATTGCTGACAAAATATAAAGAATATTAAATGTAAAGAAACAATTCTATAAGGTATAAAAAATAGCAATCAATACAATTATAATTAAAACTTAAAATGACAGACACTTTTCAAAACTTTTATCTCTAGCTCTATGTTAGGGATACAGAAGCTGAAAATTTCATCGAAATCGGTTGACGGAGAAAAAAACAACGTGCATTGCAAGATATAAGAATCTGTGTATCTGTGTGTCTGTACAAATAGCAATAATACTGCCACCAAATAGCTTTATATGGATAAGATCCGTCGAAAGTTAGTTTCATTACATAACACTTTTATTTCGTTACTACCTTTACTTGAATAATTGCAGTCCAGCATTAGAAGTGGTATTATCGGTTAAATAAGTAAAAAAAATAATTTTCTGTGTTTGTTACTACGGATCACAATAAGAACGATTGAATTTTGTCATTACTTGAATATTGTATTTATTCTTTTTTTTTTTATTCTATAACTATTACAGAATATATTTTGTTGAATAATCATTATTTTATAAATATCGCAATACGTTCCAAATTAATTAATTTCACCTATAAACTATCGATTATAAAATAATGATTACAATGGTGAATAATACGGAAAATAAGAAGGCAATAATAGTGTAATGAAATTATACAATAAAAAATAATTATTCTCATTCTACGCATTATCCGTTTATTTATTGCCTATGTCACTGACGTTTCTTCCGTAATTCACGAGCAAATGTTCTATTTAGGTAGCGAGCGCGGCATGTTTAGCGATGTTGGTATTTGAGATCAGTGATAGTTCCACTTTCTTAGTTCCACAACCGACGAGAGTATCTCGACATTGGGGCCGTTACCGACCGATCCCAGCACCCACCTGGCACTAGGCCTGCAGCCAAGCTCGCATATGCGAGCCGAGCTCGGGTCCAGTCGAGCCGGGACTCGCTTTTCGAGTCGAGTCGAGTACTCGCACGATGCGAGCTGCTCGCAACGAAGCGAACGGCTCGAAATAAAATCAGGCGTAAAATGACATGATGCGAGTTACAGCAGGAAGATCAGCACATTGATATTATCAAGCATTTTAGTATATTGACAATGCTAAATGTTTGCGATGTTTTATTATATATTTTGATAGTGAAATGTTGATTCAGAATTTGTATAACCCTTATTGAAAATAATTATGCAATAACAACTATTTAGATTTATGTAAATAACTAGATGTGATCTGTAAAGAACGGTATTTTATATATTCCTTTATATTATACTCCGGTTCACTGTACCGTGTAGTCGTAAAAATGTGTTGTCGCAAAATTGTTTATAATGTTGAAAATTAACGTGAAACCAAGTTGGAAGTTGGAAGTTCCAACAGCCTGTCATTCGGTACTGTGCAAGTATAGGTGATAAGATTTAAAAGGGCATAGCCGATTAAGATGGTCAAAACAATTGGAACCGCAAAAAGATTCCATTTCAAACAGTATTGATTTCTTGATTTTCTGGAAATGACAGACGTAGATTTCAAAATTCTTTTCACGGAATCTTACCAATTTTCACAAGCAATTTCATATCTGGCGGAAATCGTAGACGAACACAATAATATAAATATTCATTGCCTAATCAATGTTACTTCAATATTTTTAAAACATTAAAAAAATATTGTTAAAATCACACGAATAAATAATATAAGAAATTGAAAAAATAAAGATGATGTATGGGAAAAAACATTTACCACCGACGGGATAAGAACCCCAGCGTATCCGCTCCTTAGTTCGACACGTCCGGCGATGTTACAAAACTTTACGAACATTCTGGTATATATCACACAAAATACAATTTATTCTTTCTCTTAAATCACATTTCTTAGGTCAAAGAATTACTTGTTTCAATTTAATAATGCTAAAAATTACTTAATATATAGCTGCGATAAAACCAACAAGTGTAACTTTCCTCCTAATAGCAAAAACGTCGAAAAAATTCGGTTTTTATTGTTTTTTGACGATGATGTCCCACAACAAAAAATCTAAAAAAAATTGACGACACTGCCTGTTATAGTACTTTAACAAGGAACTAAACAGTAGAATAGCATGTTTTCAAATTTTTGAGAAATCTGCATTTTTCCGATTTTTTGGAGGTTTTTCATTTTTTTTTACGACCACAGTTTGTAACAAAAAAATCTGAAAAAATTATCAAAAATCAGCCTTAGAATCCAAAATATGTCACATTTTTTTCAGAATTTTAGAAAGCATCAGAGTGCGGGAAATACGCGGAGAAGCGCGAAATCTAATTTACCCTGTAACTAACCTCATGGGCAAGATAGGGGGTTGAAATTTTACTCAGAGGGGTTTTTCCTCTGGCGGCGTCCTCTTGCTCTGGCCGGGGCTGGTTCCTTCGGGACACCGGCCCCGAGCGGGGCACGAGGACTCCGGGAGCTGTGGGTGGACCGAGCTGGGGCTCGGGAAGCCCAATCCGAAGGCTCCAGGGATGGCGACACCGGGCGGGTCCCTCCGCCCGGGGTCTTATAGCGTAGGCAGTGGGGGAGGTTAACCCCTCCCCCGGGGTATGATGATAGCTGGGGGGTGTCCTGTTGAGTACTCGCGTGATCCAGGCACCTCCCGTGTAGCTTAGGTGGGCGTGAGGTTTTAGTGGGTAGTCTCCGGGGGCTCGCCCCCGGGGAGAATCCCACATAACCCCGGCTTCCCCCAGGGAGTCGGGGTATGTATAAAACATTTCCTCACGATAAAAAAAAAAAAAAAAAAAAAAAAGAGGGGTTTTTCCTCTAAGGGCAGTTTTGACCATAAATCGGCTAGGCCCTTTTAAAAGGATCTGATGTCTACGTTCAACACTCGTCATACTTTCTGTTTAGTTAATATTTTAATCTAAATCTTTTTTCAATTTGCAATTGTTGGCTCTTCTCCATGGATAACAGTCGATCTTTTATACGATGGTCCAAAATCATGCTAACTACCAAATAATTCGTAGTGGCAGCAAAGTTAAATCTACTTCCTAGCTCGACAATTAACGCAATTATATAACGCAATTTTTCCTGCGTTTTCATTACATGTCATCTAGTAAATTAATCTATCTAGCTTGGCAGAACAGCTGAAGTCGTTTGGTCGATTTATAAAAAAAGTTATTCTGATTTAAAGTGTCTGCCATCAATTATGAGACTGACTGCATAATGTATAACGAGAAGCGGCCGCACGTTTCTCGCTAAGCAACCTGCGCTATCTCCATGTTTATAATTGTGCAGTGTGAAAATGGTTTACTGCCTTTTTGGTTCGTTATCTCGGCCATTTCTTCTAAAAAGTGTACTTCCGTACAATGGGACAGTAGGGCTCTCATCAGCGAGCTAAGGTTTATGACCGGCTCTCGCCTGCACTCGCCCACTTAGGTCACCCGCTCTGAGTATTTAATCTACCGGCACGCGTATGCGTTTTGCTCTTCCTCCCTCCCCATCGAGCCACTAGCTTAGTTATTCATTATCGAAAAATATAAAAGTCTAAGACAATCTATTCTCAGGTTAGTTAGCTCAGATTCTGTCAAACAGTTTTTCTCAGCTTACCAGAATTCAGTCTTTTGACCTTTGGTGCGAGTACCAGTGTGGCGGCCTGTGCAAAGAGCACGCCGACGAACCGCCAGCATACATTGTAGACGCGGCGGCGACCTCGTATAAATACACATCAATATTATACAATATTGTTTATATACCCATTCCTTTCAAAAACTATTTAACGAAGCTTAACGTTAATTTTTAACATTATAAACAATTTTGCAACAACACATTTTTACGACTGTACACTGAACCCCGGAGTATAATATAAAGGAATATATAAAATACCGTTCTTTACAGATCACAGCTAGTTATTTACATAAATCTAGGAAATAGTTGTTATTGCATAATTATTTTCAATAAGGGTTATAGAAATTCTGAATCAACATTTCACTATCAAAATATATAATAAAACATCGCAAACATTTAGCATTGTCAATATACTAAAATGCTTGATAATATCGATGTGCTGATCTTCCCGCTGTAACTCGCATCATGTCATTTTACGCCTGATTTTATTTCGAGCAGCTCGCATCGGTGCGGATAGCTCGCATCGTGCGAGTACTCGACTCGACTCGCACAATCGAGCCGAGCTAAGCTCAACCAGAGTTGGGCAAAATATTTATCTAAATAAAAATTTCGAGTAACGAATAAAAGATAAAAAAATTTTTATTTCCTTTTGGTATGTGTTGTGGTTTGGGTGTTCAGTAAAGGATTCACCCAATATAACAATAACCATTTATTAAATAAGCAACAAAAACTCAACGACGTAACAAGGAACAAAGAAAATGAAATAACAATGAAACAAGAACTACGGATAAACGACTATACGAACAACTGACGGCGAATGACGACTTCTCACAACGACTGACTGACTTGAACTGACTGACTGACTGACTGACCCTGTCATCCGTCAGAATCCGCGCTTATATCCTCCAGGAATTTCCTTCGAACAAGAAAACTTCTGGAGTGGGGATGTCGCTTCCTGTACGTGCCACTTGGAGAAAGTTCGTGTCCTTGCACCGAACATCCGTGTCCTGGCGAAAGTCAAGGGTTGGCGGCCAAATGTGCACGCCAAGGAAAAACCCCGAACCTGGTCGCCAAATGTGCACCCCAGGTAGGAACAGACTTCCGGCGACTAAGTGTGCGCTCGGGAAGAGCTTGGGCCTGGCGACCAAGTGCGTCCAAGGTCCCAGCCCGCAGACGACGCTCCTACCTGGGTCCGATCAACCCTTCTCCAAGGGGTCCGCCACATTACTTGAATATTGTATTTATTCTTTTTTTTTATTCTATAACTATTACAGAATATATTTTGTTGAATAATCATTATTTTATAAATATCGCAAGAAGTTCCAAATTAATTAATTACACCTATAAATTATCGATTATAAAATAATGATTACAATGGTGAACAATATGGAAAATAAGAAGGCAATAAGAGTGTAATGAAATTATACAATAAAAGATAATTATTTTCATTCTACGCATTATACGTTTATTTATTGCCTCTGTCACTGACGTTTTTTCCATGATTCACGAGCAAATGTTCTTTTAGTTCCACAACCGACGAGAGTATCTCGACATTAGGGCCGTTACCGACCGCTCCCAGCACCCACCTGGCACCCACTTTGAGACTCGCAGTTTAACACGGGGGCTGGCAGTCTTTATATATATATATATCTCGTGGGTGCACTGATCCACCGACGAGATATATATAAAGACTGACAGCCTTACGGGAGAATGTGTCGCTCGAAAAATACGGTGTTGTCTACCGCTCTCTAGGATAGATTTTGGCTGGAGTAAGAAACAGAAGGCCAACGACGGTATCTCGTCGGTGCAGAAGACCACTAAGGAACTTCTCGTCGCAGAGAAGGTGAATCATCACGGACCCATATCGATTATCAAATGTTACATTCTCCGACAAACGTATTCAAATTAAAAAGATATTTTTTTTTAGTGTTGCTTTTGAAGATCTAAAATATTAAAAGTAAAACTAATATCAAGGACGAAAAATTCGTCAAAATATTTTACGTAAGAAATTATTAAAGCATAATTTTAGGAAAATCAATTTCTACTTCCATATGAGATACCTTAATTTGTAATTTAAAAATATTTCATGAACAAGCATTATTTCCTTACACTTTTTTTTTATAGATAACTGTTCCAAGAATCGATCTGTGGGAACAGAAATATGTTGAAAACCAGAGTAGCGTTTATTTAACGTACTATTCCGAATAGTATAGAGTTTGAGAGAGAATCACGTGGATGAATTAATATAATATAAAATAATATAATTGTAGAAGCAAAGATGGGCAAATTTTTATTGAAATAGACATTTCAAACAGCGAATAAAAGATAAAAAATGATTTGTTACGCGTCAAATAAAAATAATTATGTTATCTCTATTCCGCACGTAATGAATTTATTCGACGAATAAAGATTTTTTTATAAAGACCGACCAACAGCCTACAATGTAAGCAGATGGAGAATCCAACATTATTGGCAATTTATGCTTTTATGTTTTTAATCAGAACAATATTGTTAATACGAATGAGTTGTAGAGCTCATCCCGATCAAAATGAGTCTAAACACGACATCATTTGGACTGTCTTTAATGAGATTGTAATTTTTATCGTAACATTACGTATCAGTGAAACTTGGTCGATTACACCCGAATTTGATCTCATTTTCATCAGGAAAATCCCCTCCATTCGCTCGTCACAATTTCATGAGGATATATTGCACAATCTAAAAGTTTAAACTTTCATTCGTGCGCGATTCTCCACCCGTTTACATTGTATGTCGTCTGTCGTCGCTGGGTCTTTGAAGCTCGGCACTCGGCAAAAGTTATTCGAGCATTTATTTGAAGCCTTCGAATAAATGATACAGATGAAAGATGAAAAAATTTCTCGTAGTTCGAATAAATCCGCTTCGAATAAAAAAAAGTATCTTTATTCGTCGGATAAATTCTCGTCGAATAAAATTATTTATTCGATACTCGTCGAATAAGGATACCTTTTTTATTCGAACCTTCGAATAACGAATAAAGATGAAGTATCTTTTATTCGAATCGTTATTTAAATAATTTTTATCTAATAATGCCCAACTCTGGGCACACCAGAATGACTGGCATTCAAAAGGAGAGAATATCCGTCTACGATACATATAATGTTGCACGGAGAAGCGGACAGCGAAACTAGAGAAGCGTCCTCCCCGAGGAGTGGGCCACACATTGTCGGCTATATCGGTGTGAGACCAGAAGACCACTACTAATCCAATCACAAAGCTTCTTTATTTTTCGTTATTTTTTTTTTTTTTAACTTTTACCAACATATTCGTGACATTTTTCTGATTAAAATGAAACCAAATATGATATAATTCCGACGATAATTGCTTGTGTAATGAACGATTGATGTTTCGGACGCGAAAAAGGACAGCGTATGGGAAAGAAAGAGCCCCGGAGAGTCGAAGCGTTCGGAAAAGATGAAAGACTGGCGTGAGCTCAGGCCTTTAAATAAAAAAATAAACTTTTTCATTATTAATTATTTTTCTATCGGACTTTCACCAACATACTCGTGGCATTTTTCTAAGGAAAACGGTACCAAATATGACAAAATTCCGATGATATTTACTTGTGTAATGAACGACGGAAGTTTCGGACGCAAAGAAGGACAGCATATGAAAAGAAAGAGACGCGGCGAGTCCTTCCCGTCTCGAGTTCGACAGCTTGGTTTTCGCCGCGGACAAATAGATGTGGTTACTAATGTATATGTATTGACAATTACTCACAGAAAGTTAAATTTAAACAATACAATTAATGATTATACATAAAGTTTATTGCTGATAAAATATAAAGAATATTAAATGTAAAGAAACAATTCTATAAGGTATAAAAAATAGCAATCAATACAATTATAATTAAAACTTAAAATGACAGACACTTTTCAAAACTTTTATCTCTACCTCTATGTTAGGGATACAGAAGCTGAAAATTTCATCGAAATCGGTTGACGGAGAAAAAAACAACGTGCATTGCAAGATATAAGAATCTGTGTATCTGTGTGTCTGTACAAATAGCAATAATACTGCCACCAAATAGCTTTATATGGATAAGATCCGTCGAAAGTTAGTTTCATTACATAACACTTTTATTTCGTTACTACCTTTACTTGAATAATTGCAGTCCAGCATTAGAAGTGGTATTATCGGTTAAATAAGTAAAAAAATAATTTTCTGTGTTTGTTACTACGGATCACAATAAGAACGATTGAATTTTGTCATTACTTGAATATTGTATTTATTCTTTTTTTTTTTTATTCTATAACTATTACAGAATATATTTTGTTGAATAATCATTATTTTATAAATATCGCAATAAGTTCCAAATTAATTAATTTCACCTATAAACTATCGATTATAAAATAATGATTACAATGGTGAATAATATGGAAAATAAGAAGGCAATAATAGTGTAATGAAATTATACAATAAAAAAATAATTATTCTCATTCTACGCATTATCCGTTTATTTATTGCCTATGTCACTGACGTTTCTTCCGTAATTCACGAGCAAATGTTCTATTTAGGTAGCGAGCGCGGCATGTTTAGCGATGTTGGTATTTGAGATCAGTGATAGTTCCACTTTCTTAGTTCCACAACCGACGAGAGTATCTCGACATTGGGGCCGTTACCGACCGATCCCAGCACCCACCTGGCACTAGGCCTGCAGCCAAGCTCGCATATGCGAGCCGAGCTCGGGTCCAGTCGAGCCGGGACTCGCTTTTCGAGTCGAGTCGAGTACTCGCATGATGCGAGCTGCTCGCAACGAAGCGAACGGCTCGAAATAAAATCAGGCGTAAAATGACATGATGCGAGTTACAGCAGGAAGATCAGCACATTGATATTATCAAGCATTTTAGTATATTGACAATGCTAAATGTTTGCGATGTTTTATTATATATTTTGATAGTGAAATGTTGATTCAGAATTTGTATAACCCTTATTGAAAATAATTATGCAATAACAACTATTTCCTAGATTTATGTAAATAACTAGATGTGATCTGTAAAGAACGGTATTTTATATATTCCTTTATATTATACTCCGGTTCACTGTACAGTCGTAAAAATGTGTTGTCGCAAAATTGTTTATAATGTTGAAAATTAACGTGAAACCAAGTTGGAAGTTGGAAGTTCCAACAGCCTGTCATTCGGTACTGTGCAAGTATAGGTGATAAGATTTAAAAGGGCATAGCCGATTAAGATGGTCAAAACAATTGGAACCGCAAAAAGATTCCATTTCAAACAGTATTGATTTCTTGATTTTCTGGAAATGACAGACGTAGAGTTCAAAATTCTTTTCACGGAATCTTACCAATTTTCACAAGCAATTTCATATCTGGCGGAAATCGTAGACGAACACAATAATATAAATATTCATTGCCTAATCAATGTTACTTCAATATTTTTAAAACATTAAAAAAATATTGTTAAAATCACATGAATAAATAATATAAGAAATTGAAAAAATAAAGATGATGTATGGGAAAAAACATTTACCACCGACGGGATAAGAACCCCAGCGTATCCGCTCCTTAGTTCGACACACGTCCGGCGATGTTACAAAACTTTACGAACATTCTGGTATATATCACACAAAATACAATTTATTCTTTCTCTAAAATCACATTTCTTAGGTCAAAGAATTACTTGTTTCAATTTAATAATGCTAAAAATTACTTAATATATAGCTGCGATAAAACCAACAAGTGTAACTTTCCTCCTAATAGCAAAAACGTCGAAAAAATTCGGTTTTTATTGTTTTTTGACGATGATGTCCCACAACAAAAAATCTAAAAAAAATTGACGACACTGCCTGTTATAGTACTTTAACAAGGAACTAAACAGTAGAATAGCATTTTTCCGATTTTTTGGAGGTTTTTCATTTTTTTTACGACCACAGTTTGTAACAAAAAAATCAGAAAGTTTAAACTTTCATACGTGCGCGATTCTCCATCCGTTTACATTGTATGTCGTCTGTCGTCGCTGGGTCTTTGAAGCTCGGCACTCGGCAAAAGTTATTCGAGCATTTATTTGAAGCCTTCGAATAAATGATACAGATGAAAGATGAAAAAATTTCTCGTAGTTTGAATAAATCAAATAATACTGCCACCAAATAGCTTTATATGGATAAGATCCGTCGAAAGTTAGTTTCATTACATAACACTTTTATTTCGTTACTACCTTTACTTGAATAATTGCAGTCCAGCATTAGAAGTGGTATTATCGGTTAAATAAGTAAAAAAAATAATTTTCTGTGTTTGTTACTACGGATCACAATAAGAACGATTGAATTTTGTCATTACTTGAATATTGTATTTATTCTTTTTTTTTTTATTCTATAACTATTACAGAATATATTTTGTTGAATAATCATTATTTTATAAATATCGCAATAAGTTCCAAATTAATTAATTTCACCTATAAACTATCGATTATAAAATAATGATTACAATGGTGCACAATATGGAAAATAAGAAGGCAATAATAGTGTAATGAAATTATACAATAAAAAATAATTATTCTCATTCTACGCATTATCCGTTTATTTATTGCCTATGTCACTGACGTTTCTTCCGTAATTCACGAGCAAATGTTCTATTTAGGTAGCGAGCGCGGCATGTTTAGCGATGTTGGTATTTGAGATCAGTGATAGTTCCACCTTCTTAGTTCCACAACCGACGAGAGTATCTCGACATTGGGGCCGTTACCGACCGATCCCAGCACCCACCTGGCACTAGGCCTGCAGCCAAGCTCGCACATGCGAGCCGAGCTCGGGTCCAGTCGAGCCGGGACTCGCTTTTCGAGTCGAGTCGAGTACTCGCACGATGCGAGCTGCTCGCAACGAAGCGAACGGCTCGAAATAAAATCAGGCGTAAAATGACATGATGCGAGTTACAGCAGGAAGATCAGCACATTGATATTATCAAGCATTTTAGTATATTGACAATGCTAAATGTTTGCGATGTTTTATTATATATTTTGATAGTGAAATGTTGATTCAGAATTTGTATAACCCTTATTGAAAATAATTATGCAATAACAACTATTTAGATTTATGTAAATAACTAGATGTGATCTGTAAAGAACGGATTTTATATATTCCTTTATATTATACTCCGGTTCACTGTACAGTCGTAAAAATGTGTTGTCGCAAAATTGTTTATAATGTTGAAAATTAACGTGAAACCAAGTTGGAAGTTGGAAGTTCCAACAGCCTGTCATTCGGTACTGTGCAAGTATAGGTGATAAGATTTAAAAGGGCATAGCCGATTAAGATGGTCAAAACAATTGGAACCGCAAAAAGATTCCATTTCAAACAGTATTGATTTCTTGATTTTCTGGAAATGACAGACGTAGAGTTCAAAATTCTTTTCACGGAATCTTACCAATTTTCACAAGCAATTTCATATCTGGCGGAAATCGTAGACGAACACAATAATATAAATATTCATTGCCTAATCAATGTTACTTCAATATTTTTAAAACATTAAAAAAATATTGTTAAAATCACATGAATAAATAATATAAGAAATTGAAAAAATAAAGATGATGTATGGGAAAAAACATTTACCACCGACGGGATAAGAACCCCAGCGTATCCGCTCCTTAGTTCGACACACGTCCGGCGATGTTACAAAACTTTACGAACATTCTGGTATATATCACACAAAATACAATTTATTCTTTCTCTTAAATCACATTTCTTAGGTCAAAGAATTACTTGTTTCAATTTAATAATGCTAAAAATTACTTAATACATAGCTGCGATAAAACCAACAAGTGTAACTTTCCTCCTAATAGCAAAAACGTCGAAAAAATTCGGTTTTTATTGTTTTTTGACGATGATGTCCCACAACAAAAAATCTAAAAAAAATTGACGACACTGCCTGTTATAGTACTTTAACAAGGAACTAAACAGTAGAATAGCATGTTTTCAAATTTTTGAGAAATCTGCATTTTTCCGATTTTTTGGAGGTTTTTCATTTTTTTTTACGACCACAGTTTGTAACAAAAAAATCTGAAAGTTTAAACTTTCATACGTGCGCGATTCTCCATCCGTTTACATTGTATGTCGTCTGTCGTCGCTGGGTCTTTGAAGCTCGGCACTCGGCAAAAGTTATTCGAGCATTTATTTGAAGCCTTCGAATAAATGATACAGATGAAAGATGAAAAAATTTCTCGTAGTTCGAATAAATCCGCTTCGAATAAAAAAAAGTATCTTTATTCGTCGGATAAATTCTCGTCGAATAAAATTATTTATTCGATACTCGTCGAATAAGGATACCTTTTTTATTCGAACCTTCGAATAACGAATAAAGATGAAGTATCTTTTATTCGAATCGTTATTTAAATAATTTTTATCTAATAATGCCCAACTCTGGGCACACCAGAATGACTGGCATTCAAAAGGAGAGAATATCCGTCTACGATACATATAATGTTGCACGGAGAAGCGGACAGCGAAACTAGAGAAGCGTCCTCCCCGAGGAGTGGGCCACACATTGTCGGCTATATCGGTGTGAGACCAGAAGACCACTACTAATCCAATCACAAAACTTCTTTATTTTTCGTTATTTTTTTTTTTTTTTAACTTTTACCAACATATTCGTGACATTTTTCTGATTAAAATGAAACCAAATATGATATAATTCCGACGATAATTGCTTGTGCAATGAACGATTGATGTTTCGGACGCGAAGAAGGACAGCGTATGGGAAAGAAAGAGCCGCGGAGAGTCGAAGCGTTCGGAAAAGATGAAAGACTGGCGTGAGCTCTGGCCTTTAAATAAAAAAATAAACTTTTTCATTATTAATTATTTTTCTATCGGACTTTCACCAACATACTCGTGGCATTTTTCTAAGGAAAACGGTACCAAATATGACAAAATTCCGATGATATTTACTTGTGTAATGAACGACGGAAGTTTCGGACGCAAAGAAGGACAGCATATGAAAAGAAAGAGACGCGGCGAGTCCTTCCCGTCTCGAGTTCGACAGCTTGGTTTTCGCCGCGGACAAATAGATGTGGTTACTAATGTATATGTATTGACAATTACTCACAGAAAGTTAAATTTAAACAATACAATTAATGATTATACATAAAGTTTATTGCTGATAAAATATAAAGAATATTAAATGTAAAGAAACAATTCTATATGGTATAAAAAATAGCAATCAATACAATTATAATTAAAACTTAAAATGACAGACACTTTTCAAAACTTTTATCTCTAGCTCTATGTTAGGGATACAGAAGCTGAAAATTTCATCGAAATCGGTTGACGGAGAAAAAAACAACGTGCATTGCAAGATATAAGAATCTGTGTATCTGTGTGTCTGTACAAATAGCAATAATACTGCCACCAAATAGCTTTATATGGATAAGATCCGTCGAAAGTTAGTTTCATTACATAACACTTTTATTTCGTTACTACCTTTACTTGAATAATTGCAGTCCAGCATTAGAAGTGGTATTATCGGTTAAATAAGTAAAAAAATAATTTTCTGTGTTTGTTACTACGGATCACAATAAGAACGATTGAATTTTGTCATTACTTGAATATTGTATTTATTCTTTTTTTTTTATTCTATAACTATTACAGAATATATTTTGTTGAATAATCATTATTTTATAAATATCGCAATAAGTTCCAAATTAATTAATTTCACCTATAAACTATCGATTATAAAATAATGATTACAATGGTGCACAATATGGAAAATAAGAAGGCAATAATAGTGTAATGAAATTATACAATAAAAAATAATTATTCTCATTCTACGCATTATCCGTTTATTTATTGCCTATGTCACTGACGTTTCTTCCGTAATTCACGAGCAAATGTTCTATTTAGGTAGCGAGCGCGGCATGTTTAGCGATGTTGGTATTTGAGATCAGTGATAGTTCCACCTTCTTAGTTCCACAACCGACGAGAGTATCTCGACATTGGGGCCGTTACCGACCGATCCCAGCACCCACCTGGCACTAGGCCTGCAGCCAAGCTCGCATATGCGAGCCGAGCTCGGGTCCAGTCGAGCCGGGACTCGCTTTTCGAGTCGAGTCGAGTACTCGCACGATGCGAGCTGCTCGCAACGAAGCGAACGGCTCGAAATAAAATCAGGCGTAAAATGACATGATGCGAGTTACAGCAGGAAGATCAGCACATTGATATTATCAAGCATTTTAGTATATTGACAATGCTAAATGTTTGCGATGTTTTATTATATATTTTGATAGTGAAATGTTGATTCAGAATTTGTATAACCCTTATTGAAAATAATTATGCAATAACAACTATTTAGATTTATGTAAATAACTAGATGTGATCTGTAAAGAACGGATTTTATATATTCCTTTATATTATACTCCGGTTCACTGTACAGTCGTAAAAATGTGTTGTCGCAAAATTGTTTATAATGTTGAAAATTAACGTGAAACCAAGTTGGAAGTTGGAAGTTCCAACAGCCTGTCATTCGGTACTGTGCAAGTATAGGTGATAAGATTTAAAAGGGCATAGCCGATTAAGATGGTCAAAACAATTGGAACCGCAAAAAGATTCCATTTCAAACAGTATTGATTTCTTGATTTTCTGGAAATGACAGACGTAGAGTTCAAAATTCTTTTCACGGAATCTTACCAATTTTCACAAGCAATTTCATATCTGGCGGAAATCGTAGACGAACACAATAATATAAATATTCATTGCCTAATCAATGTTACTTCAATATTTTTAAAACATTAAAAAAATATTGTTAAAATCACATGAATAAATAATATAAGAAATTGAAAAAATAAAGATGATGTATGGGAAAAAACATTTACCACCGACGGGATAAGAACCCCAGCGTATCCGCTCCTTAGTTCGACACACGTCCGGCGATGTTACAAAACTTTACGAACATTCTGGTATATATCACACAAAATACAATTTATTCTTTCTCTTAAATCACATTTCTTAGGTCAAAGAATTACTTGTTTCAATTTAATAATGCTAAAAATTACTTAATATATAGCTGCGATAAAACCAACAAGTGTAACTTTCCTCCTAATAGCAAAAACGTCGAAAAAATTCGGTTTTTATTGTTTTTTGACGATGATGTCCCACAACAAAAAATCTAAAAAAAATTGACGACACTGCCTGTTATAGTACTTTAACAAGGAACTAAACAGTAGAATAGCATGTTTTCAAATTTTTGAGAAATCTGCATTTTTCCGATTTTTTGGAGGTTTTTCATTTTTTTTTACGACCACAGTTTGTAACAAAAAAATCTGAAAGTTTAAACTTTCATACGTGCGCGATTCTCCATCCGTTTACATTGTATGTCGTCTGTCGTCGCTGGGTCTTTGAAGCTCGGCACTCGGCAAAAGTTATTCGAGCATTTATTTGAAGCCTTCGAATAAATGATACAGATGAAAGATGAAAAAATTTCTCGTAGTTTGAATAAATCCGCTTCGAATAAAAAAAAGTATCTTTATTCGTCGGATAAATTCTCGTCGAATAAAATTATTTATTCGATACTCGTCGAATAAGGATACCTTTTTTATTCGAACCTTCGAATAACGAATAAAGATGAAGTATCTTTTATTCGAATCGTTATTTAAATAATTTTTATCTAATAATGCCCAACTCTGGGCACACCAGAATGACTGGCATTCAAAAGGAGAGAATATCCGTCTACGATACATATAATGTTGCACGGAGAAGCGGACAGCGAAACTAGAGAAGCGTCCTCCCCGAGGAGTGGGCCACACATTGTCGGCTATATCGGTGTGAGACCAGAAGACCACTACTAATCCAATCACAAAACTTCTTTATTTTTCGTTATTTTTTTTTTTTTTAACTTTTACCAACATATTCGTGACATTTTTCTGATTAAAATGAAACCAAATATGATATAATTCCGACGATAATTGCTTGTGCAATGAACGATTGATGTTTCGGACGCGAAGAAGGACAGCGTATGGGAAAGAAAGAGCCGCGGAGAGTCGAAGCGTTCGGAAAAGATGAAAGACTGGCGTGAGCTCTGGCCTTTAAATAAAAAAATAAACTTTTTCATTATTAATTATTTTTCTATCGGACTTTCACCAACATACTCGTGGCATTTTTCTAAGGAAAACGGTACCAAATATGACAAAATTCCGATGATATTTACTTGTGTAATGAACGACGGAAGTTTCGGACGCAAAGAAGGACAGCATATGAAAAGAAAGAGACGCGGCGAGTCCTTCCCGTCTCGAGTTCGACAGCTTGGTTTTCGCCGCGGACAAATAGATGTGGTTACTAATGTATATGTATTGACAATTACTCACAGAAAGTTAAATTTAAACAATACAATTAATGATTATACATAAAGTTTATTGCTGACAAAATATAAAGAATATTAAATGTAAAGAAACAATTCTATAAGGTATAAAAAATAGCAATCAATACAATTATAATTAAAACTTAAAATGACAGACACTTTTCAAAACTTTTATCTCTAGCTCTATGTTAGGGATACAGAAGCTGAAAATTTCATCGAAATCGGTTGACGGAGAAAAAAACAACGTGCATTGCAAGATATAAGAATCTGTGTATCTGTGTGTCTGTACAAATAGCAATAATACTGCCACCAAATAGCTTTATATGGATAAGATCCGTCGAAAGTTAGTTTCATTACATAACACTTTTATTTCGTTACTACCTTTACTTGAATAATTGCAGTCCAGCATTAGAAGTGGTATTATCGGTTAAATAAGTAAAAAAAATAATTTTCTGTGTTTGTTACTACGGATCACAATAAGAACGATTGAATTTTGTCATTACTTGAATATTGTATTTATTCTTTTTTTTTTTATTCTATAACTATTACAGAATATATTTTGTTGAATAATCATTATTTTATAAATATCGCAATACGTTCCAAATTAATTAATTTCACCTATAAACTATCGATTATAAAATAATGATTACAATGGTGAATAATACGGAAAATAAGAAGGCAATAATAGTGTAATGAAATTATACAATAAAAAATAATTATTCTCATTCTACGCATTATCCGTTTATTTATTGCCTATGTCACTGACGTTTCTTCCGTAATTCACGAGCAAATGTTCTATTTAGGTAGCGAGCGCGGCATGTTTAGCGATGTTGGTATTTGAGATCAGTGATAGTTCCACTTTCTTAGTTCCACAACCGACGAGAGTATCTCGACATTGGGGCCGTTACCGACCGATCCCAGCACCCACCTGGCACTAGGCCTGCAGCCAAGCTCGCATATGCGAGCCGAGCTCGGGTCCAGTCGAGCCGGGACTCGCTTTTCGAGTCGAGTCGAGTACTCGCACGATGCGAGCTGCTCGCAACGAAGCGAACGGCTCGAAATAAAATCAGGCGTAAAATGACATGATGCGAGTTACAGCAGGAAGATCAGCACATTGATATTATCAAGCATTTTAGTATATTGACAATGCTAAATGTTTGCGATGTTTTATTATATATTTTGATAGTGAAATGTTGATTCAGAATTTGTATAACCCTTATTGAAAATAATTATGCAATAACAACTATTTAGATTTATGTAAATAACTAGATGTGATCTGTAAAGAACGGTATTTTATATATTCCTTTATATTATACTCCGGTTCACTGTACCGTGTAGTCGTAAAAATGTGTTGTCGCAAAATTGTTTATAATGTTGAAAATTAACGTGAAACCAAGTTGGAAGTTGGAAGTTCCAACAGCCTGTCATTCGGTACTGTGCAAGTATAGGTGATAAGATTTAAAAGGGCATAGCCGATTAAGATGGTCAAAACAATTGGAACCGCAAAAAGATTCCATTTCAAACAGTATTGATTTCTTGATTTTCTGGAAATGACAGACGTAGATTTCAAAATTCTTTTCACGGAATCTTACCAATTTTCACAAGCAATTTCATATCTGGCGGAAATCGTAGACGAACACAATAATATAAATATTCATTGCCTAATCAATGTTACTTCAATATTTTTAAACCATTAAAAAAATATTGTTAAAATCACACGAATAAATAATATAAGAAATTGAAAAAATAAAGATGATGTATGGGAAAAAACATTTACCACCGACGGGATAAGAACCCCAGCGTATCCGCTCCTTAGTTCGACACGTCCGGCGATGTTACAAAACTTTACGAACATTCTGGTATATATCACACAAAATACAATTTATTCTTTCTCTTAAATCACATTTCTTAGGTCAAAGAATTACTTGTTTCAATTTAATAATGCTAAAAATTACTTAATATATAGCTGCGATAAAACCAACAAGTGTAACTTTCCTCCTAATAGCAAAAACGTCGAAAAAATTCGGTTTTTATTGTTTTTTGACGATGATGTCCCACAACAAAAAATCTAAAAAAAATTGACGACACTGCCTGTTATAGTACTTTAACAAGGAACTAAACAGTAGAATAGCATGTTTTCAAATTTTTGAGAAATCTGCATTTTTCCGATTTTTTGGAGGTTTTTCATTTTTTTTTACGACCACAGTTTGTAACAAAAAAATCTGAAAAAATTATCAAAAATCAGCCTTAGAATCCAAAATATGTCACATTTTTTTCAGAATTTTAGAAAGCATCAGAGTGCGGGAAATACGCGGAGAAGCGCGAAATCTAATTTACCCTGTAACTAACCTCATGGGCAAGATAGGGGGTTGAAATTTTACTCAGAGGGGTTTTTCCTCTGGCGGCGTCCTCTTGCTCTGGCCGGGGCTGGTTCCTTCGGGACACCGGCCCCGAGCGGGGCACGAGGACTCCGGGAGCTGTGGGTGGACCGAGCTGGGGCTCGGGAAGCCCAATCCGAAGGCTCCAGGGATGGCGACACCGGGCGGGTCCCTCCGCCCGGGGTCTTATAGCGTAGGCAGTGGGGGAGGTTAACCCCTCCCCCGGGGTATGATGATAGCTGGGGGGTGTCCTGTTGAGTACTCGCGTGATCCAGGCACCTCCCGTGTAGCTTAGGTGGGCGTGAGGTTTTAGTGGGTAGTCTCCGGGGGCTCGCCCCCGGGGAGAATCCCACATAACCCCGGCTTCCCCCAGGGAGTCGGGGTATGTATAAAACATTTCCTCACGATAAAAAAAAAAAAAAAAAAAAAAAAGAGGGGTTTTTCCTCTAAGGGCAGTTTTGACCATAAATCGGCTAGGCCCTTTTAAAAGGATCTGATGTCTACGTTCAACACTCGTCATACTTTCTGTTTAGTTAATATTTTAATCTAAATCTTTTTTCAATTTGCAATTGTTGGCTCTTCTCCATGGATAACAGTCGATCTTTTATACGATGGTCCAAAATCATGCTAACTACCAAATAATTCGTAGTGGCAGCAAAGTTAAATCTACTTCCTAGCTCGACAATTAACGCAATTATATAACGCAATTTTTCCTGCGTTTTCATTACATGTCATCTAGTAAATTAATCTATCTAGCTTGGCAGAACAGCTGAAGTCGTTTGGTCGATTTATAAAAAAAGTTATTCTGATTTAAAGTGTCTGCCATCAATTATGAGACTGACTGCATAATGTATAACGAGAAGCGGCCGCACGTTTCTCGCTAAGCAACCTGCGCTATCTCCATGTTTATAATTGTGCAGTGTGAAAATGGTTTACTGCCTTTTTGGTTCGTTATCTCGGCCATTTCTTCTAAAAAGTGTACTTCCGTACAATGGGACAGTAGGGCTCTCATCAGCGAGCTAAGGTTTATGACCGGCTCTCGCCTGCACTCGCCCACTTAGGTCACCCGCTCTGAGTATTTAATCTACCGGCACGCGTATGCGTTTTGCTCTTCCTCCCTCCCCATCGAGCCACTAGCTTAGTTATTCATTATCGAAAAATATAAAAGTCTAAGACAATCTATTCTCAGGTTAGTTAGCTCAGATTCTGTCAAACAGTTTTTCTCAGCTTACCAGAATTCAGTCTTTTGACCTTTGGTGCGAGTACCAGTGTGGCGGCCTGTGCAAAGAGCACGCCGACGAACCGCCAGCATACATTGTAGACGCGGCGGCGACCTCGTATAAATACACATCAATATTATACAATATTGTTTATATACCCATTCCTTTCAAAAACTATTTAACGAAGCTTAACGTTAATTTTTAACATTATAAACAATTTTGCAACAACACATTTTTACGACTGTACACTGAACCCCGGAGTATAATATAAAGGAATATATAAAATACCGTTCTTTACAGATCACAGCTAGTTATTTACATAAATCTAGGAAATAGTTGTTATTGCATAATTATTTTCAATAAGGGTTATAGAAATTCTGAATCAACATTTCACTATCAAAATATATAATAAAACATCGCAAACATTTAGCATTGTCAATATACTAAAATGCTTGATAATATCGATGTGCTGATCTTCCCGCTGTAACTCGCATCATGTCATTTTACGCCTGATTTTATTTCGAGCAGCTCGCATCGGTGCGGATAGCTCGCATCGTGCGAGTACTCGACTCGACTCGCACAATCGAGCCGAGCTAAGCTCAACCAGAGTTGGGCAAAATATTTATCTAAATAAAAATTTCGAGTAACGAATAAAAGATAAAAAAATTTTTATTTCCTTTTGGTATGTGTTGTGGTTTGGGTGTTCAGTAAAGGATTCACCCAATATAACAATAACCATTTATTAAATAAGCAACAAAAACTCAACGACGTAACAAGGAACAAAGAAAATGAAATAACAATGAAACAAGAACTACGGATAAACGACTATACGAACAACTGACGGCGAATGACGACTTCTCACAACGACTGACTGACTTGAACTGACTGACTGACTGACTGACCCTGTCATCCGTCAGAATCCGCGCTTATATCCTCCAGGAATTTCCTTCGAACAAGAAAACTTCTGGAGTGGGGATGTCGCTTCCTGTACGTGCCACTTGGAGAAAGTTCGTGTCCTTGCACCGAACATCCGTGTCCTGGCGAAAGTCAAGGGTTGGCGGCCAAATGTGCACGCCAAGGAAAAACCCCGAACCTGGTCGCCAAATGTGCACCCCAGGTAGGAACAGACTTCCGGCGACTAAGTGTGCGCTCGGGAAGAGCTTGGGCCTGGCGACCAAGTGCGTCCAAGGTCCCAGCCCGCAGACGACGCTCCTACCTGGGTCCGATCAACCCTTCTCCAAGGGGTCCGCCACATTACTTGAATATTGTATTTATTCTTTTTTTTTATTCTATAACTATTACAGAATATATTTTGTTGAATAATCATTATTTTATAAATATCGCAAGAAGTTCCAAATTAATTAATTACACCTATAAATTATCGATTATAAAATAATGATTACAATGGTGAACAATATGGAAAATAAGAAGGCAATAAGAGTGTAATGAAATTATACAATAAAAGATAATTATTTTCATTCTACGCATTATACGTTTATTTATTGCCTCTGTCACTGACGTTTTTTCCATGATTCACGAGCAAATGTTCTTTTAGTTCCACAACCGACGAGAGTATCTCGACATTAGGGCCGTTACCGACCGCTCCCAGCACCCACCTGGCACCCACTTTGAGACTCGCAGTTTAACACGGGGGCTGGCAGTCTTTATATATATATATATCTCGTGGGTGCACTGATCCACCGACGAGATATATATAAAGACTGACAGCCTTACGGGAGAATGTGTCGCTCGAAAAATACGGTGTTGTCTACCGCTCTCTAGGATAGATTTTGGCTGGAGTAAGAAACAGAAGGCCAACGACGGTATCTCGTCGGTGCAGAAGACCACTAAGGAACTTCTCGTCGCAGAGAAGGTGAATCATCACGGACCCATATCGATTATCAAATGTTACATTCTCCGACAAACGTATTCAAATTAAAAAGATATTTTTTTTTAGTGTTGCTTTTGAAGATCTAAAATATTAAAAGTAAAACTAATATCAAGGACGAAAAATTCGTCAAAATATTTTACGTAAGAAATTATTAAAGCATAATTTTAGGAAAATCAATTTCTACTTCCATATGAGATACCTTAATTTGTAATTTAAAAATATTTCATGAACAAGCATTATTTCCTTACACTTTTTTTTTATAGATAACTGTTCCAAGAATCGATCTGTGGGAACAGAAATATGTTGAAAACCAGAGTAGCGTTTATTTAACGTACTATTCCGAATAGTATAGAGTTTGAGAGAGAATCACGTGGATGAATTAATATAATATAAAATAATATAATTGTAGAAGCAAAGATGGGCAAATTTTTATTGAAATAGACATTTCAAACAGCGAATAAAAGATAAAAAATGATTTGTTACGCGTCAAATAAAAATAATTATGTTATCTCTATTCCGCACGTAATGAATTTATTCGACGAATAAAGATTTTTTTATAAAGACCGACCAACAGCCTACAATGTAAGCAGATGGAGAATCCAACATTATTGGCAATTTATGCTTTTATGTTTTTAATCAGAACAATATTGTTAATACGAATGAGTTGTAGAGCTCATCCCGATCAAAATGAGTCTAAACACGACATCATTTGGACTGTCTTTAATGAGATTGTAATTTTTATCGTAACATTACGTATCAGTGAAACTTGGTCGATTACACCCGAATTTGATCTCATTTTCATCAGGAAAATCCCCTCCATTCGCTCGTCACAATTTCATGAGGATATATTGCACAATCTAAAAGTTTAAACTTTCATTCGTGCGCGATTCTCCACCCGTTTACATTGTATGTCGTCTGTCGTCGCTGGGTCTTTGAAGCTCGGCACTCGGCAAAAGTTATTCGAGCATTTATTTGAAGCCTTCGAATAAATGATACAGATGAAAGATGAAAAAATTTCTCGTAGTTCGAATAAATCCGCTTCGAATAAAAAAAAGTATCTTTATTCGTCGGATAAATTCTCGTCGAATAAAATTATTTATTCGATACTCGTCGAATAAGGATACCTTTTTTATTCGAACCTTCGAATAACGAATAAAGATGAAGTATCTTTTATTCGAATCGTTATTTAAATAATTTTTATCTAATAATGCCCAACTCTGGGCACACCAGAATGACTGGCATTCAAAAGGAGAGAATATCCGTCTACGATACATATAATGTTGCACGGAGAAGCGGACAGCGAAACTAGAGAAGCGTCCTCCCCGAGGAGTGGGCCACACATTGTCGGCTATATCGGTGTGAGACCAGAAGACCACTACTAATCCAATCACAAAGCTTCTTTATTTTTCGTTATTTTTTTTTTTTTTAACTTTTACCAACATATTCGTGACATTTTTCTGATTAAAATGAAACCAAATATGATATAATTCCGACGATAATTGCTTGTGTAATGAACGATTGATGTTTCGGACGCGAAAAAGGACAGCGTATGGGAAAGAAAGAGCCCCGGAGAGTCGAAGCGTTCGGAAAAGATGAAAGACTGGCGTGAGCTCAGGCCTTTAAATAAAAAAATAAACTTTTTCATTATTAATTATTTTTCTATCGGACTTTCACCAACATACTCGTGGCATTTTTCTAAGGAAAACGGTACCAAATATGACAAAATTCCGATGATATTTACTTGTGTAATGAACGACGGAAGTTTCGGACGCAAAGAAGGACAGCATATGAAAAGAAAGAGACGCGGCGAGTCCTTCCCGTCTCGAGTTCGACAGCTTGGTTTTCGCCGCGGACAAATAGATGTGGTTACTAATGTATATGTATTGACAATTACTCACAGAAAGTTAAATTTAAACAATACAATTAATGATTATACATAAAGTTTATTGCTGATAAAATATAAAGAATATTAAATGTAAAGAAACAATTCTATAAGGTATAAAAAATAGCAATCAATACAATTATAATTAAAACTTAAAATGACAGACACTTTTCAAAACTTTTATCTCTACCTCTATGTTAGGGATACAGAAGCTGAAAATTTCATCGAAATCGGTTGACGGAGAAAAAAACAACGTGCATTGCAAGATATAAGAATCTGTGTATCTGTGTGTCTGTACAAATAGCAATAATACTGCCACCAAATAGCTTTATATGGATAAGATCCGTCGAAAGTTAGTTTCATTACATAACACTTTTATTTCGTTACTACCTTTACTTGAATAATTGCAGTCCAGCATTAGAAGTGGTATTATCGGTTAAATAAGTAAAAAAATAATTTTCTGTGTTTGTTACTACGGATCACAATAAGAACGATTGAATTTTGTCATTACTTGAATATTGTATTTATTCTTTTTTTTTTTTATTCTATAACTATTACAGAATATATTTTGTTGAATAATCATTATTTTATAAATATCGCAATAAGTTCCAAATTAATTAATTTCACCTATAAACTATCGATTATAAAATAATGATTACAATGGTGAATAATATGGAAAATAAGAAGGCAATAATAGTGTAATGAAATTATACAATAAAAAAATAATTATTCTCATTCTACGCATTATCCGTTTATTTATTGCCTATGTCACTGACGTTTCTTCCGTAATTCACGAGCAAATGTTCTATTTAGGTAGCGAGCGCGGCATGTTTAGCGATGTTGGTATTTGAGATCAGTGATAGTTCCACTTTCTTAGTTCCACAACCGACGAGAGTATCTCGACATTGGGGCCGTTACCGACCGATCCCAGCACCCACCTGGCACTAGGCCTGCAGCCAAGCTCGCATATGCGAGCCGAGCTCGGGTCCAGTCGAGCCGGGACTCGCTTTTCGAGTCGAGTCGAGTACTCGCATGATGCGAGCTGCTCGCAACGAAGCGAACGGCTCGAAATAAAATCAGGCGTAAAATGACATGATGCGAGTTACAGCAGGAAGATCAGCACATTGATATTATCAAGCATTTTAGTATATTGACAATGCTAAATGTTTGCGATGTTTTATTATATATTTTGATAGTGAAATGTTGATTCAGAATTTGTATAACCCTTATTGAAAATAATTATGCAATAACAACTATTTCCTAGATTTATGTAAATAACTAGATGTGATCTGTAAAGAACGGTATTTTATATATTCCTTTATATTATACTCCGGTTCACTGTACAGTCGTAAAAATGTGTTGTCGCAAAATTGTTTATAATGTTGAAAATTAACGTGAAACCAAGTTGGAAGTTGGAAGTTCCAACAGCCTGTCATTCGGTACTGTGCAAGTATAGGTGATAAGATTTAAAAGGGCATAGCCGATTAAGATGGTCAAAACAATTGGAACCGCAAAAAGATTCCATTTCAAACAGTATTGATTTCTTGATTTTCTGGAAATGACAGACGTAGAGTTCAAAATTCTTTTCACGGAATCTTACCAATTTTCACAAGCAATTTCATATCTGGCGGAAATCGTAGACGAACACAATAATATAAATATTCATTGCCTAATCAATGTTACTTCAATATTTTTAAAACATTAAAAAAATATTGTTAAAATCACATGAATAAATAATATAAGAAATTGAAAAAATAAAGATGATGTATGGGAAAAAACATTTACCACCGACGGGATAAGAACCCCAGCGTATCCGCTCCTTAGTTCGACACACGTCCGGCGATGTTACAAAACTTTACGAACATTCTGGTATATATCACACAAAATACAATTTATTCTTTCTCTTAAATCACATTTCTTAGGTCAAAGAATTACTTGTTTCAATTTAATAATGCTAAAAATTACTTAATATATAGCTGCGATAAAACCAACAAGTGTAACTTTCCTCCTAATAGCAAAAACGTCGAAAAAATTCGGTTTTTATTGTTTTTTGACGATGATGTCCCACAACAAAAAATCTAAAAAAAATTGACGACACTGCCTGTTATAGTACTTTAACAAGGAACTAAACAGTAGAATAGCATTTTTCCGATTTTTTGGAGGTTTTTCATTTTTTTTACGACCACAGTTTGTAACAAAAAAATCAGAAAGTTTAAACTTTCATACGTGCGCGATTCTCCATCCGTTTACATTGTATGTCGTCTGTCGTCGCTGGGTCTTTGAAGCTCGGCACTCGGCAAAAGTTATTCGAGCATTTATTTGAAGCCTTCGAATAAATGATACAGATGAAAGATGAAAAAATTTCTCGTAGTTTGAATAAATCAAATAATACTGCCACCAAATAGCTTTATATGGATAAGATCCGTCGAAAGTTAGTTTCATTACATAACACTTTTATTTCGTTACTACCTTTACTTGAATAATTGCAGTCCAGCATTAGAAGTGGTATTATCGGTTAAATAAGTAAAAAAAAATAATTTTCTGTGTTTGTTACTACGGATCACAATAAGAACGATTGAATTTTGTCATTACTTGAATATTGTATTTATTCTTTTTTTTTTCATTCTATAACTATTACAGAATATATTTTGTTGAATAATCATTATTTTATAAATATCGCAATAAGTTCCAAATTAATTAATTACACCTATAAACTATCGATTATAAAACAATGATTACAATGGTGAATAATATGGAAAATAAGAAGGCAATAATAGTGTAATGAAATTATACAATAAAAAATAATTATTTTCATTCTACGCATTATCCGTTTATTTATTGCCTATGTCACTGACGTTTCTTCCGTAATTCACGAGCAAATGTTCTATTTAGGTAGCGAGCGCGGCATGTTTAGCGATGTTGGTATTTGAGATCAGTGATAGTTCCACTTTCTTAGTTCCACAACCGACGAGAGTATCTCGACATTGGGGCCGTTACCGACCGATCCCAGCACCCACCTGGCACTAGGCCTGCAGCCAAGCTCGCACATGCGAGCCGAGCTCGGGTCCAGTCGAGCCGGGACTCGCTTTTCGAGTCGAGTCGAGTACTCGCACGATGCGAGCTGCTCGCAACGAAGCGAACGGCTCGAAATAAAATCAGGCGTAAAATGACATGATGCGAGTTACAGCAGGAAGATCAGCACATTGATATTATCAAGCATTTTAGTATATTGACAATGCTAAATGTTTGCGATGTTTTATTATATATTTTGATAGTGAAATGTTGATTCAGAATTTGTATAACCCTTATTGAAAATAATTATGCAATAACAACTATTTAGATTTATGTAAATAACTAGATGTGATCTGTAAAGAACGGTATTTTATATATTCCTTTACATTATACTCCGGTTCACTGTACAGTCGTAAAAATGTGTTGTCGCAAAATTGTTTATAATGTTGAAAATTAACGTGAAACCAAGTTGGAAGTTGGAAGTTCCAACAGCCTGTCATTCGGTACTGTGCAAGTATAGGTGATAAGATTTAAAAGGGCATAGCCGATTAAGATGGTCAAAACAATTGGAACCGCAAAAAGATTCCATTTCAAACAGTATTGATTTCTTGATTTTCTGGAAATGACAGACGTAGAGTTCAAAATTCTTTTCACGGAATCTTACCAATTTTCACAAGCAATTTCATATCTGGCGGAAATCGTAGACGAACACAATAATATAAATATTCATTGCCTAATCAATGTTACTTCAATATTTTTAAAACATTAAAAAAATATTGTTAAAATCGCACGAATAAATAATATAAGAAATTGAAAAAATAAAGATGATGTATGGGAAAAAACATTTACCACCGACGGGATAAGAACCCCAGCGTATCCGCTCCTTAGTTCGACACGTCCGGCGATGTTACAAAACTTTACGAACATTCTGGTATATATCACACAAAATACAATTTATTCTTTCTCTTAAATCACATTTCTTACGTCAAAGAATTACTTGTTTCAATTTAATAATGCTAAAAATTACTTAATATATAGCTGCGATAAAACCAACAAGTGTAACTTTCCTCCTAATAGCAAAAACGTCGAAAAAATTCGGTTTTTATTGTTTTTTGACGATGATGTCCCACAACAAAAAATCTAAAAAAAATTGACGACACTGCCTGTTATAGTACTTTAACAAGGAACTAAACAGTAGAATAGCATGTTTTCAAATTTTTGAGAAATCTGCATTTTTCCGATTTTTTGGAGGTTTTTCATTTTTTTTACGACCACAGTTTGTAACAAAAAAATCTGAAAGTTTAAACTTTCATACGTGCGCGATTCTCCATCCGTTTACATTGTATGTCGTCTGTCGTCGCTGGGTCTTTGAAGCTCGGCACTCGGCAAAAGTTATTCGAGCATTTATTTGAAGCCTTCGAATAAATGATACAGATGAAAGATGAAAAAATTTCTCGTAGTTTGAATAAATCCGCTTCGAATAAAAAAAAGTATCTTTATTCGTCGGATAAATTCTCGTCGAATAAAATTATTTATTCGATACTCGTCGAATAAGGATACCTTTTTTATTCGAACCTTCGAATAACGAATAAAGATGAAGTATCTTTTATTCGAATCGTTATTTAAATAATTTTTATCTAATAATGCCCAACTCTGGGCACACCAGAATGACTGGCATTCAAAAGGAGAGAATATCCGTCTACGATACATATAATGTTGCACGGAGAAGCGGACAGCGAAACTAGAGAAGCGTCCTCCCCGAGGAGTGGGCCACACATTGTCGGCTATATCGGTGTGAGACCAGAAGACCACTACTAATCCAATCACAAAACTTCTTTATTTTTCGTTATTTTTTTTTTTTTTAACTTTTACCAACATATTCGTGACATTTTTCTGATTAAAATGAAACCAAATATGATATAATTCCGACGATAATTGCTTGTGCAATGAACGATTGATGTTTCGGACGCGAAGAAGGACAGCGTATGGGAAAGAAAGAGCCGCGGAGAGTCGAAGCGTTCGGAAAAGATGAAAGACTGGCGTGAGCTCTGGCCTTTAAATAAAAAAATAAACTTTTTCATTATTAATTATTTTTCTATCGGACTTTCACCAACATACTCGTGGCATTTTTCTAAGGAAAACGGTACCAAATATGACAAAATTCCGATGATATTTACTTGTGTAATGAACGACGGAAGTTTCGGACGCAAAGAAGGACAGCATATGAAAAGAAAGAGACGCGGCGAGTCCTTCCCGTCTCGAGTTCGACAGCTTGGTTTTCGCCGCGGACAAATAGATGTGGTTACTAATGTATATGTATTGACAATTACTCACAGAAAGTTAAATTTAACAATACAATTAATGATTATACATAAAGTTTATTGCTGACAAAATATAAAGAATATTAAATGTAAAGAAACAATTCTATAAGGTATAAAAAATAGCAATCAATACAATTATAATTAAAACTTAAAATGACAGACACTTTTCAAAACTTTTATCTCTAGCTCTATGTTAGGGATACAGAAGCTGAAAATTTCATCGAAATCGGTTGACGGAGAAAAAAACAACGTGCATTGCAAGATATAAGAATCTGTGTATCTGTGTGTCTGTACAAATAGCAATAATACTGCCACCAAATAGCTTTATATGGATAAGATCCGTCGAAAGTTAGTTTCATTACATAACACTTTTATTTCGTTACTACCTTTACTTGAATAATTGCAGTCCAGCATTAGAAGTGGTATTATCGGTTAAATAAGTAAAAAAAATAATTTTCTGTGTTTGTTACTACGGATCACAATAAGAACGATTGAATTTTGTCATTACTTGAATATTGTATTTATTCTTTTTTTTTTTATTCTATAACTATTACAGAATATATTTTGTTGAATAATCATTATTTTATAAATATCGCAATAAGTTCCAAATTAATTAATTTCACCTATAAACTATCGATTATAAAATAATGATTACAATGGTGCACAATATGGAAAATAAGAAGGCAATAATAGTGTAATGAAATTATACAATAAAAAATAATTATTCTCATTCTACGCATTATCCGTTTATTTATTGCCTATGTCACTGACGTTTCTTCCGTAATTCACGAGCAAATGTTCTATTTAGGTAGCGAGCGCGGCATGTTTAGCGATGTTGGTATTTGAGATCAGTGATAGTTCCACCTTCTTAGTTCCACAACCGACGAGAGTATCTCGACATTGGGGCCGTTACCGACCGATCCCAGCACCCACCTGGCACTAGGCCTGCAGCCAAGCTCGCACATGCGAGCCGAGCTCGGGTCCAGTCGAGCCGGGACTCGCTTTTCGAGTCGAGTCGAGTACTCGCACGATGCGAGCTGCTCGCAACGAAGCGAACGGCTCGAAATAAAATCAGGCGTAAAATGACATGATGCGAGTTACAGCAGGAAGATCAGCACATTGATATTATCAAGCATTTTAGTATATTGACAATGCTAAATGTTTGCGATGTTTTATTATATATTTTGATAGTGAAATGTTGATTCAGAATTTGTATAACCCTTATTGAAAATAATTATGCAATAACAACTATTTAGATTTATGTAAATAACTAGATGTGATCTGTAAAGAACGGATTTTATATATTCCTTTATATTATACTCCGGTTCACTGTACAGTCGTAAAAATGTGTTGTCGCAAAATTGTTTATAATGTTGAAAATTAACGTGAAACCAAGTTGGAAGTTGGAAGTTCCAACAGCCTGTCATTCGGTACTGTGCAAGTATAGGTGATAAGATTTAAAAGGGCATAGCCGATTAAGATGGTCAAAACAATTGGAACCGCAAAAAGATTCCATTTCAAACAGTATTGATTTCTTGATTTTCTGGAAATGACAGACGTAGAGTTCAAAATTCTTTTCACGGAATCTTACCAATTTTCACAAGCAATTTCATATCTGGCGGAAATCGTAGACGAACACAATAATATAAATATTCATTGCCTAATCAATGTTACTTCAATATTTTTAAAACATTAAAAAAATATTGTTAAAATCACATGAATAAATAATATAAGAAATTGAAAAAATAAAGATGATGTATGGGAAAAAACATTTACCACCGACGGGATAAGAACCCCAGCGTATCCGCTCCTTAGTTCGACACACGTCCGGCGATGTTACAAAACTTTACGAACATTCTGGTATATATCACACAAAATACAATTTATTCTTTCTCTTAAATCACATTTCTTAGGTCAAAGAATTACTTGTTTCAATTTAATAATGCTAAAAATTACTTAATATATAGCTGCGATAAAACCAACAAGTGTAACTTTCCTCCTAATAGCAAAAACGTCGAAAAAATTCGGTTTTTATTGTTTTTTGACGATGATGTCCCACAACAAAAAATCTAAAAAAAATTGACGACACTGCCTGTTATAGTACTTTAACAAGGAACTAAACAGTAGAATAGCATGTTTTCAAATTTTTGAGAAATCTGCATTTTTCCGATTTTTTGGAGGTTTTTCATTTTTTTTTACGACCACAATTTGTAACAAAAAAATCTGAAAGTTTAAACTTTCATACGTGCGCGATTCTCCATCCGTTTACATTGTATGTCGTCTGTCGTCGCTGGGTCTTTGAAGCTCGGCACTCGGCAAAAGTTATTCGAGCATTTATTTGAAGCCTTCGAATAAATGATACAGATGAAAGATGAAAAAATTTCTCGTAGTTCGAATAAATCCGCTTCGAATAAAAAAAAGTATCTTTATTCGTCGGATAAATTCTCGTCGAATAAAATTATTTATTCGATACTCGTCGAATAAGGATACCTTTTTTATTCGAACCTTCGAATAACGAATAAAGATGAAGTATCTTTTATTCGAATCGTTATTTAAATAATTTTTATCTAATAATGCCCAACTCTGGGCACACCAGAATGACTGGCATTCAAAAGGAGAGAATATCCGTCTACGATACATATAATGTTGCACGGAGAAGCGGACAGCGAAACTAGAGAAGCGTCCTCCCCGAGGAGTGGGCCACACATTGTCGGCTATATCGGTGTGAGACCAGAAGACCACTACTAATCCAATCACAAAACTTCTTTATTTTTCGTTATTTTTTTTTTTTTTAACTTTTACCAACATATTCGTGACATTTTTCTGATTAAAATGAAACCAAATATGATATAATTCCGACGATAATTGCTTGTGCAATGAACGATTGATGTTTCGGACGCGAAGAAGGACAGCGTATGGGAAAGAAAGAGCCGCGGAGAGTCGAAGCGTTCGGAAAAGATGAAAGACTGGCGTGAGCTCTGGCCTTTAAATAAAAAAATAAACTTTTTCATTATTAATTATTTTTCTATCGGACTTTCACCAACATACTCGTGGCATTTTTCTAAGGAAAACGGTACCAAATATGACAAAATTCCGATGATATTTACTTGTGTAATGAACGACGGAAGTTTCGGACGCAAAGAAGGACAGCATATGAAAAGAAAGAGACGCGGCGAGTCCTTCCCGTCTCGAGTTCGACAGCTTGGTTTTCGCCGCGGACAAATAGATGTGGTTACTAATGTATATGTATTGACAATTACTCACAGAAAGTTAAATTTAAACAATACAATTAATGATTATACATAAAGTTTATTGCTGACAAAATATAAAGAATATTAAATGTAAAGAAACAATTCTATAAGGTATAAAAAATAGCAATCAATACAATTATAATTAAAACTTAAAATGACAGACACTTTTCAAAACTTTTATCTCTAGCTCTATGTTAGGGATACAGAAGCTGAAAATTTCATCGAAATCGGTTGACGGAGAAAAAAACAACGTGCATTGCAAGATATAAGAATCTGTGTATCTGTGTGTCTGTACAAATAGCAATAATACTGCCACCAAATAGCTTTATATGGATAAGATCCGTCGAAAGTTAGTTTCATTACATAACACTTTTATTTCGTTACTACCTTTACTTGAATAATTGCAGTCCAGCATTAGAAGTGGTATTATCGGTTAAATAAGTAAAAAAAATAATTTTCTGTGTTTGTTACTACGGATCACAATAAGAACGATTGAATTTTGTCATTACTTGAATATTGTATTTATTCTTTTTTTTTTTATTCTATAACTATTACAGAATATATTTTGTTGAATAATCATTATTTTATAAATATCGCAATACGTTCCAAATTAATTAATTTCACCTATAAACTATCGATTATAAAATAATGATTACAATGGTGAATAATACGGAAAATAAGAAGGCAATAATAGTGTAATGAAATTATACAATAAAAAATAATTATTCTCATTCTACGCATTATCCGTTTATTTATTGCCTATGTCACTGACGTTTCTTCCGTAATTCACGAGCAAATGTTCTATTTAGGTAGCGAGCGCGGCATGTTTAGCGATGTTGGTATTTGAGATCAGTGATAGTTCCACTTTCTTAGTTCCACAACCGACGAGAGTATCTCGACATTGGGGCCGTTACCGACCGATCCCAGCACCCACCTGGCACTAGGCCTGCAGCCAAGCTCGCATATGCGAGCCGAGCTCGGGTCCAGTCGAGCCGGGACTCGCTTTTCGAGTCGAGTCGAGTACTCGCACGATGCGAGCTGCTCGCAACGAAGCGAACGGCTCGAAATAAAATCAGGCGTAAAATGACATGATGCGAGTTACAGCAGGAAGATCAGCACATTGATATTATCAAGCATTTTAGTATATTGACAATGCTAAATGTTTGCGATGTTTTATTATATATTTTGATAGTGAAATGTTGATTCAGAATTTGTATAACCCTTATTGAAAATAATTATGCAATAACAACTATTTAGATTTATGTAAATAACTAGATGTGATCTGTAAAGAACGGTATTTTATATATTCCTTTATATTATACTCCGGTTCACTGTACCGTGTAGTCGTAAAAATGTGTTGTCGCAAAATTGTTTATAATGTTGAAAATTAACGTGAAACCAAGTTGGAAGTTGGAAGTTCCAACAGCCTGTCATTCGGTACTGTGCAAGTATAGGTGATAAGATTTAAAAGGGCATAGCCGATTAAGATGGTCAAAACAATTGGAACCGCAAAAAGATTCCATTTCAAACAGTATTGATTTCTTGATTTTCTGGAAATGACAGACGTAGATTTCAAAATTCTTTTCACGGAATCTTACCAATTTTCACAAGCAATTTCATATCTGGCGGAAATCGTAGACGAACACAATAATATAAATATTCATTGCCTAATCAATGTTACTTCAATATTTTTAAAACATTAAAAAAATATTGTTAAAATCACACGAATAAATAATATAAGAAATTGAAAAAATAAAGATGATGTATGGGAAAAAACATTTACCACCGACGGGATAAGAACCCCAGCGTATCCGCTCCTTAGTTCGACACGTCCGGCGATGTTACAAAACTTTACGAACATTCTGGTATATATCACACAAAATACAATTTATTCTTTCTCTTAAATCACATTTCTTAGGTCAAAGAATTACTTGTTTCAATTTAATAATGCTAAAAATTACTTAATATATAGCTGCGATAAAACCAACAAGTGTAACTTTCCTCCTAATAGCAAAAACGTCGAAAAAATTCGGTTTTTATTGTTTTTTGACGATGATGTCCCACAACAAAAAATCTAAAAAAAATTGACGACACTGCCTGTTATAGTACTTTAACAAGGAACTAAACAGTAGAATAGCATGTTTTCAAATTTTTGAGAAATCTGCATTTTTCCGATTTTTTGGAGGTTTTTCATTTTTTTTTACGACCACAGTTTGTAACAAAAAAATCTGAAAAAATTATCAAAAATCAGCCTTAGAATCCAAAATATGTCACATTTTTTTCAGAATTTTAGAAAGCATCAGAGTGCGGGAAATACGCGGAGAAGCGCGAAATCTAATTTACCCTGTAACTAACCTCATGGGCAAGATAGGGGGTTGAAATTTTACTCAGAGGGGTTTTTCCTCTGGCGGCGTCCTCTTGCTCTGGCCGGGGCTGGTTCCTTCGGGACACCGGCCCCGAGCGGGGCACGAGGACTCCGGGAGCTGTGGGTGGACCGAGCTGGGGCTCGGGAAGCCCAATCCGAAGGCTCCAGGGATGGCGACACCGGGCGGGTCCCTCCGCCCGGGGTCTTATAGCGTAGGCAGTGGGGGAGGTTAACCCCTCCCCCGGGGTATGATGATAGCTGGGGGGTGTCCTGTTGAGTACTCGCGTGATCCAGGCACCTCCCGTGTAGCTTAGGTGGGCGTGAGGTTTTAGTGGGTAGTCTCCGGGGGCTCGCCCCCGGGGAGAATCCCACATAACCCCGGCTTCCCCCAGGGAGTCGGGGTATGTATAAAACATTTCCTCACGATAAAAAAAAAAAAAAAAAAAAAAAAGAGGGGTTTTTCCTCTAAGGGCAGTTTTGACCATAAATCGGCTAGGCCCTTTTAAAAGGATCTGATGTCTACGTTCAACACTCGTCATACTTTCTGTTTAGTTAATATTTTAATCTAAATCTTTTTTCAATTTGCAATTGTTGGCTCTTCTCCATGGATAACAGTCGATCTTTTATACGATGGTCCAAAATCATGCTAACTACCAAATAATTCGTAGTGGCAGCAAAGTTAAATCTACTTCCTAGCTCGACAATTAACGCAATTATATAACGCAATTTTTCCTGCGTTTTCATTACATGTCATCTAGTAAATTAATCTATCTAGCTTGGCAGAACAGCTGAAGTCGTTTGGTCGATTTATAAAAAAAGTTATTCTGATTTAAAGTGTCTGCCATCAATTATGAGACTGACTGCATAATGTATAACGAGAAGCGGCCGCACGTTTCTCGCTAAGCAACCTGCGCTATCTCCATGTTTATAATTGTGCAGTGTGAAAATGGTTTACTGCCTTTTTGGTTCGTTATCTCGGCCATTTCTTCTAAAAAGTGTACTTCCGTACAATGGGACAGTAGGGCTCTCATCAGCGAGCTAAGGTTTATGACCGGCTCTCGCCTGCACTCGCCCACTTAGGTCACCCGCTCTGAGTATTTAATCTACCGGCACGCGTATGCGTTTTGCTCTTCCTCCCTCCCCATCGAGCCACTAGCTTAGTTATTCATTATCGAAAAATATAAAAGTCTAAGACAATCTATTCTCAGGTTAGTTAGCTCAGATTCTGTCAAACAGTTTTTCTCAGCTTACCAGAATTCAGTCTTTTGACCTTTGGTGCGAGTACCAGTGTGGCGGCCTGTGCAAAGAGCACGCCGACGAACCGCCAGCATACATTGTAGACGCGGCGGCGACCTCGTATAAATACACATCAATATTATACAATATTGTTTATATACCCATTCCTTTCAAAAACTATTTAACGAAGCTTAACGTTAATTTTTAACATTATAAACAATTTTGCAACAACACATTTTTACGACTGTACACTGAACCCCGGAGTATAATATAAAGGAATATATAAAATACCGTTCTTTACAGATCACAGCTAGTTATTTACATAAATCTAGGAAATAGTTGTTATTGCATAATTATTTTCAATAAGGGTTATAGAAATTCTGAATCAACATTTCACTATCAAAATATATAATAAAACATCGCAAACATTTAGCATTGTCAATATACTAAAATGCTTGATAATATCGATGTGCTGATCTTCCCGCTGTAACTCGCATCATGTCATTTTACGCCTGATTTTATTTCGAGCAGCTCGCATCGGTGCGGATAGCTCGCATCGTGCGAGTACTCGACTCGACTCGCACAATCGAGCCGAGCTAAGCTCAACCAGAGTTGGGCAAAATATTTATCTAAATAAAAATTTCGAGTAACGAATAAAAGATAAAAAAATTTTTATTTCCTTTTGGTATGTGTTGTGGTTTGGGTGTTCAGTAAAGGATTCACCCAATATAACAATAACCATTTATTAAATAAGCAACAAAAACTCAACGACGTAACAAGGAACAAAGAAAATGAAATAACAATGAAACAAGAACTACGGATAAACGACTATACGAACAACTGACGGCGAATGACGACTTCTCACAACGACTGACTGACTTGAACTGACTGACTGACTGACTGACCCTGTCATCCGTCAGAATCCGCGCTTATATCCTCCAGGAATTTCCTTCGAACAAGAAAACTTCTGGAGTGGGGATGTCGCTTCCTGTACGTGCCACTTGGAGAAAGTTCGTGTCCTTGCACCGAACATCCGTGTCCTGGCGAAAGTCAAGGGTTGGCGGCCAAATGTGCACGCCAAGGAAAAACCCCGAACCTGGTCGCCAAATGTGCACCCCAGGTAGGAACAGACTTCCGGCGACTAAGTGTGCGCTCGGGAAGAGCTTGGGCCTGGCGACCAAGTGCGTCCAAGGTCCCAGCCCGCAGACGACGCTCCTACCTGGGTCCGATCAACCCTTCTCCAAGGGGTCCGCCACATTACTTGAATATTGTATTTATTCTTTTTTTTTATTCTATAACTATTACAGAATATATTTTGTTGAATAATCATTATTTTATAAATATCGCAAGAAGTTCCAAATTAATTAATTACACCTATAAATTATCGATTATAAAATAATGATTACAATGGTGAACAATATGGAAAATAAGAAGGCAATAAGAGTGTAATGAAATTATACAATAAAAGATAATTATTTTCATTCTACGCATTATACGTTTATTTATTGCCTCTGTCACTGACGTTTTTTCCATGATTCACGAGCAAATGTTCTTTTAGTTCCACAACCGACGAGAGTATCTCGACATTAGGGCCGTTACCGACCGCTCCCAGCACCCACCTGGCACCCACTTTGAGACTCGCAGTTTAACACGGGGGCTGGCAGTCTTTATATATATATATATCTCGTGGGTGCACTGATCCACCGACGAGATATATATAAAGACTGACAGCCTTACGGGAGAATGTGTCGCTCGAAAAATACGGTGTTGTCTACCGCTCTCTAGGATAGATTTTGGCTGGAGTAAGAAACAGAAGGCCAACGACGGTATCTCGTCGGTGCAGAAGACCACTAAGGAACTTCTCGTCGCAGAGAAGGTGAATCATCACGGACCCATATCGATTATCAAATGTTACATTCTCCGACAAACGTATTCAAATTAAAAAGATATTTTTTTTTAGTGTTGCTTTTGAAGATCTAAAATATTAAAAGTAAAACTAATATCAAGGACGAAAAATTCGTCAAAATATTTTACGTAAGAAATTATTAAAGCATAATTTTAGGAAAATCAATTTCTACTTCCATATGAGATACCTTAATTTGTAATTTAAAAATATTTCATGAACAAGCATTATTTCCTTACACTTTTTTTTTATAGATAACTGTTCCAAGAATCGATCTGTGGGAACAGAAATATGTTGAAAACCAGAGTAGCGTTTATTTAACGTACTATTCCGAATAGTATAGAGTTTGAGAGAGAATCACGTGGATGAATTAATATAATATAAAATAATATAATTGTAGAAGCAAAGATGGGCAAATTTTTATTGAAATAGACATTTCAAACAGCGAATAAAAGATAAAAAATGATTTGTTACGCGTCAAATAAAAATAATTATGTTATCTCTATTCCGCACGTAATGAATTTATTCGACGAATAAAGATTTTTTTATAAAGACCGACCAACAGCCTACAATGTAAGCAGATGGAGAATCCAACATTATTGGCAATTTATGCTTTTATGTTTTTAATCAGAACAATATTGTTAATACGAATGAGTTGTAGAGCTCATCCCGATCAAAATGAGTCTAAACACGACATCATTTGGACTGTCTTTAATGAGATTGTAATTTTTATCGTAACATTACGTATCAGTGAAACTTGGTCGATTACACCCGAATTTGATCTCATTTTCATCAGGAAAATCCCCTCCATTCGCTCGTCACAATTTCATGAGGATATATTGCACAATCTAAAAGTTTAAACTTTCATTCGTGCGCGATTCTCCACCCGTTTACATTGTATGTCGTCTGTCGTCGCTGGGTCTTTGAAGCTCGGCACTCGGCAAAAGTTATTCGAGCATTTATTTGAAGCCTTCGAATAAATGATACAGATGAAAGATGAAAAAATTTCTCGTAGTTCGAATAAATCCGCTTCGAATAAAAAAAAGTATCTTTATTCGTCGGATAAATTCTCGTCGAATAAAATTATTTATTCGATACTCGTCGAATAAGGATACCTTTTTTATTCGAACCTTCGAATAACGAATAAAGATGAAGTATCTTTTATTCGAATCGTTATTTAAATAATTTTTATCTAATAATGCCCAACTCTGGGCACACCAGAATGACTGGCATTCAAAAGGAGAGAATATCCGTCTACGATACATATAATGTTGCACGGAGAAGCGGACAGCGAAACTAGAGAAGCGTCCTCCCCGAGGAGTGGGCCACACATTGTCGGCTATATCGGTGTGAGACCAGAAGACCACTACTAATCCAATCACAAAGCTTCTTTATTTTTCGTTATTTTTTTTTTTTTTAACTTTTACCAACATATTCGTGACATTTTTCTGATTAAAATGAAACCAAATATGATATAATTCCGACGATAATTGCTTGTGTAATGAACGATTGATGTTTCGGACGCGAAAAAGGACAGCGTATGGGAAAGAAAGAGCCCCGGAGAGTCGAAGCGTTCGGAAAAGATGAAAGACTGGCGTGAGCTCAGGCCTTTAAATAAAAAAATAAACTTTTTCATTATTAATTATTTTTCTATCGGACTTTCACCAACATACTCGTGGCATTTTTCTAAGGAAAACGGTACCAAATATGACAAAATTCCGATGATATTTACTTGTGTAATGAACGACGGAAGTTTCGGACGCAAAGAAGGACAGCATATGAAAAGAAAGAGACGCGGCGAGTCCTTCCCGTCTCGAGTTCGACAGCTTGGTTTTCGCCGCGGACAAATAGATGTGGTTACTAATGTATATGTATTGACAATTACTCACAGAAAGTTAAATTTAAACAATACAATTAATGATTATACATAAAGTTTATTGCTGATAAAATATAAAGAATATTAAATGTAAAGAAACAATTCTATAAGGTATAAAAAATAGCAATCAATACAATTATAATTAAAACTTAAAATGACAGACACTTTTCAAAACTTTTATCTCTACCTCTATGTTAGGGATACAGAAGCTGAAAATTTCATCGAAATCGGTTGACGGAGAAAAAAACAACGTGCATTGCAAGATATAAGAATCTGTGTATCTGTGTGTCTGTACAAATAGCAATAATACTGCCACCAAATAGCTTTATATGGATAAGATCCGTCGAAAGTTAGTTTCATTACATAACACTTTTATTTCGTTACTACCTTTACTTGAATAATTGCAGTCCAGCATTAGAAGTGGTATTATCGGTTAAATAAGTAAAAAAATAATTTTCTGTGTTTGTTACTACGGATCACAATAAGAACGATTGAATTTTGTCATTACTTGAATATTGTATTTATTCTTTTTTTTTTTTATTCTATAACTATTACAGAATATATTTTGTTGAATAATCATTATTTTATAAATATCGCAATAAGTTCCAAATTAATTAATTTCACCTATAAACTATCGATTATAAAATAATGATTACAATGGTGAATAATATGGAAAATAAGAAGGCAATAATAGTGTAATGAAATTATACAATAAAAAAATAATTATTCTCATTCTACGCATTATCCGTTTATTTATTGCCTATGTCACTGACGTTTCTTCCGTAATTCACGAGCAAATGTTCTATTTAGGTAGCGAGCGCGGCATGTTTAGCGATGTTGGTATTTGAGATCAGTGATAGTTCCACTTTCTTAGTTCCACAACCGACGAGAGTATCTCGACATTGGGGCCGTTACCGACCGATCCCAGCACCCACCTGGCACTAGGCCTGCAGCCAAGCTCGCATATGCGAGCCGAGCTCGGGTCCAGTCGAGCCGGGACTCGCTTTTCGAGTCGAGTCGAGTACTCGCATGATGCGAGCTGCTCGCAACGAAGCGAACGGCTCGAAATAAAATCAGGCGTAAAATGACATGATGCGAGTTACAGCAGGAAGATCAGCACATTGATATTATCAAGCATTTTAGTATATTGACAATGCTAAATGTTTGCGATGTTTTATTATATATTTTGATAGTGAAATGTTGATTCAGAATTTGTATAACCCTTATTGAAAATAATTATGCAATAACAACTATTTCCTAGATTTATGTAAATAACTAGATGTGATCTGTAAAGAACGGTATTTTATATATTCCTTTATATTATACTCCGGTTCACTGTACAGTCGTAAAAATGTGTTGTCGCAAAATTGTTTATAATGTTGAAAATTAACGTGAAACCAAGTTGGAAGTTGGAAGTTCCAACAGCCTGTCATTCGGTACTGTGCAAGTATAGGTGATAAGATTTAAAAGGGCATAGCCGATTAAGATGGTCAAAACAATTGGAACCGCAAAAAGATTCCATTTCAAACAGTATTGATTTCTTGATTTTCTGGAAATGACAGACGTAGAGTTCAAAATTCTTTTCACGGAATCTTACCAATTTTCACAAGCAATTTCATATCTGGCGGAAATCGTAGACGAACACAATAATATAAATATTCATTGCCTAATCAATGTTACTTCAATATTTTTAAAACATTAAAAAAATATTGTTAAAATCACATGAATAAATAATATAAGAAATTGAAAAAATAAAGATGATGTATGGGAAAAAACATTTACCACCGACGGGATAAGAACCCCAGCGTATCCGCTCCTTAGTTCGACACACGTCCGGCGATGTTACAAAACTTTACGAACATTCTGGTATATATCACACAAAATACAATTTATTCTTTCTCTAAAATCACATTTCTTAGGTCAAAGAATTACTTGTTTCAATTTAATAATGCTAAAAATTACTTAATATATAGCTGCGATAAAACCAACAAGTGTAACTTTCCTCCTAATAGCAAAAACGTCGAAAAAATTCGGTTTTTATTGTTTTTTGACGATGATGTCCCACAACAAAAAATCTAAAAAAAATTGACGACACTGCCTGTTATAGTACTTTAACAAGGAACTAAACAGTAGAATAGCATTTTTCCGATTTTTTGGAGGTTTTTCATTTTTTTTACGACCACAGTTTGTAACAAAAAAATCAGAAAGTTTAAACTTTCATACGTGCGCGATTCTCCATCCGTTTACATTGTATGTCGTCTGTCGTCGCTGGGTCTTTGAAGCTCGGCACTCGGCAAAAGTTATTCGAGCATTTATTTGAAGCCTTCGAATAAATGATACAGATGAAAGATGAAAAAATTTCTCGTAGTTTGAATAAATCAAATAATACTGCCACCAAATAGCTTTATATGGATAAGATCCGTCGAAAGTTAGTTTCATTACATAACACTTTTATTTCGTTACTACCTTTACTTGAATAATTGCAGTCCAGCATTAGAAGTGGTATTATCGGTTAAATAAGTAAAAAAAAATAATTTTCTGTGTTTGTTACTACGGATCACAATAAGAACGATTGAATTTTGTCATTACTTGAATATTGTATTTATTCTTTTTTTTTTCATTCTATAACTATTACAGAATATATTTTGTTGAATAATCATTATTTTATAAATATCGCAATAAGTTCCAAATTAATTAATTACACCTATAAACTATCGATTATAAAACAATGATTACAATGGTGAATAATATGGAAAATAAGAAGGCAATAATAGTGTAATGAAATTATACAATAAAAAATAATTATTTTCATTCTACGCATTATCCGTTTATTTATTGCCTATGTCACTGACGTTTCTTCCGTAATTCACGAGCAAATGTTCTATTTAGGTAGCGAGCGCGGCATGTTTAGCGATGTTGGTATTTGAGATCAGTGATAGTTCCACTTTCTTAGTTCCACAACCGACGAGAGTATCTCGACATTGGGGCCGTTACCGACCGATCCCAGCACCCACCTGGCACTAGGCCTGCAGCCAAGCTCGCACATGCGAGCCGAGCTCGGGTCCAGTCGAGCCGGGACTCGCTTTTCGAGTCGAGTCGAGTACTCGCACGATGCGAGCTGCTCGCAACGAAGCGAACGGCTCGAAATAAAATCAGGCGTAAAATGACATGATGCGAGTTACAGCAGGAAGATCAGCACATTGATATTATCAAGCATTTTAGTATATTGACAATGCTAAATGTTTGCGATGTTTTATTATATATTTTGATAGTGAAATGTTGATTCAGAATTTGTATAACCCTTATTGAAAATAATTATGCAATAACAACTATTTAGATTTATGTAAATAACTAGATGTGATCTGTAAAGAACGGTATTTTATATATTCCTTTACATTATACTCCGGTTCACTGTACAGTCGTAAAAATGTGTTGTCGCAAAATTGTTTATAATGTTGAAAATTAACGTGAAACCAAGTTGGAAGTTGGAAGTTCCAACAGCCTGTCATTCGGTACTGTGCAAGTATAGGTGATAAGATTTAAAAGGGCATAGCCGATTAAGATGGTCAAAACAATTGGAACCGCAAAAAGATTCCATTTCAAACAGTATTGATTTCTTGATTTTCTGGAAATGACAGACGTAGAGTTCAAAATTCTTTTCACGGAATCTTACCAATTTTCACAAGCAATTTCATATCTGGCGGAAATCGTAGACGAACACAATAATATAAATATTCATTGCCTAATCAATGTTACTTCAATATTTTTAAAACATTAAAAAAATATTGTTAAAATCGCACGAATAAATAATATAAGAAATTGAAAAAATAAAGATGATGTATGGGAAAAAACATTTACCACCGACGGGATAAGAACCCCAGCGTATCCGCTCCTTAGTTCGACACGTCCGGCGATGTTACAAAACTTTACGAACATTCTGGTATATATCACACAAAATACAATTTATTCTTTCTCTTAAATCACATTTCTTACGTCAAAGAATTACTTGTTTCAATTTAATAATGCTAAAAATTACTTAATATATAGCTGCGATAAAACCAACAAGTGTAACTTTCCTCCTAATAGCAAAAACGTCGAAAAAATTCGGTTTTTATTGTTTTTTGACGATGATGTCCCACAACAAAAAATCTAAAAAAAATTGACGACACTGCCTGTTATAGTACTTTAACAAGGAACTAAACAGTAGAATAGCATGTTTTCAAATTTTTGAGAAATCTGCATTTTTCCGATTTTTTGGAGGTTTTTCATTTTTTTTACGACCACAGTTTGTAACAAAAAAATCTGAAAGTTTAAACTTTCATACGTGCGCGATTCTCCATCCGTTTACATTGTATGTCGTCTGTCGTCGCTGGGTCTTTGAAGCTCGGCACTCGGCAAAAGTTATTCGAGCATTTATTTGAAGCCTTCGAATAAATGATACAGATGAAAGATGAAAAAATTTCTCGTAGTTTGAATAAATCCGCTTCGAATAAAAAAAAGTATCTTTATTCGTCGGATAAATTCTCGTCGAATAAAATTATTTATTCGATACTCGTCGAATAAGGATACCTTTTTTATTCGAACCTTCGAATAACGAATAAAGATGAAGTATCTTTTATTCGAATCGTTATTTAAATAATTTTTATCTAATAATGCCCAACTCTGGGCACACCAGAATGACTGGCATTCAAAAGGAGAGAATATCCGTCTACGATACATATAATGTTGCACGGAGAAGCGGACAGCGAAACTAGAGAAGCGTCCTCCCCGAGGAGTGGGCCACACATTGTCGGCTATATCGGTGTGAGACCAGAAGACCACTACTAATCCAATCACAAAACTTCTTTATTTTTCGTTATTTTTTTTTTTTTTAACTTTTACCAACATATTCGTGACATTTTTCTGATTAAAATGAAACCAAATATGATATAATTCCGACGATAATTGCTTGTGCAATGAACGATTGATGTTTCGGACGCGAAGAAGGACAGCGTATGGGAAAGAAAGAGCCGCGGAGAGTCGAAGCGTTCGGAAAAGATGAAAGACTGGCGTGAGCTCTGGCCTTTAAATAAAAAAATAAACTTTTTCATTATTAATTATTTTTCTATCGGACTTTCACCAACATACTCGTGGCATTTTTCTAAGGAAAACGGTACCAAATATGACAAAATTCCGATGATATTTACTTGTGTAATGAACGACGGAAGTTTCGGACGCAAAGAAGGACAGCATATGAAAAGAAAGAGACGCGGCGAGTCCTTCCCGTCTCGAGTTCGACAGCTTGGTTTTCGCCGCGGACAAATAGATGTGGTTACTAATGTATATGTATTGACAATTACTCACAGAAAGTTAAATTTAACAATACAATTAATGATTATACATAAAGTTTATTGCTGACAAAATATAAAGAATATTAAATGTAAAGAAACAATTCTATAAGGTATAAAAAATAGCAATCAATACAATTATAATTAAAACTTAAAATGACAGACACTTTTCAAAACTTTTATCTCTAGCTCTATGTTAGGGATACAGAAGCTGAAAATTTCATCGAAATCGGTTGACGGAGAAAAAAACAACGTGCATTGCAAGATATAAGAATCTGTGTATCTGTGTGTCTGTACAAATAGCAATAATACTGCCACCAAATAGCTTTATATGGATAAGATCCGTCGAAAGTTAGTTTCATTACATAACACTTTTATTTCGTTACTACCTTTACTTGAATAATTGCAGTCCAGCATTAGAAGTGGTATTATCGGTTAAATAAGTAAAAAAAATAATTTTCTGTGTTTGTTACTACGGATCACAATAAGAACGATTGAATTTTGTCATTACTTGAATATTGTATTTATTCTTTTTTTTTTTATTCTATAACTATTACAGAATATATTTTGTTGAATAATCATTATTTTATAAATATCGCAATAAGTTCCAAATTAATTAATTTCACCTATAAACTATCGATTATAAAATAATGATTACAATGGTGCACAATATGGAAAATAAGAAGGCAATAATAGTGTAATGAAATTATACAATAAAAAATAATTATTCTCATTCTACGCATTATCCGTTTATTTATTGCCTATGTCACTGACGTTTCTTCCGTAATTCACGAGCAAATGTTCTATTTAGGTAGCGAGCGCGGCATGTTTAGCGATGTTGGTATTTGAGATCAGTGATAGTTCCACCTTCTTAGTTCCACAACCGACGAGAGTATCTCGACATTGGGGCCGTTACCGACCGATCCCAGCACCCACCTGGCACTAGGCCTGCAGCCAAGCTCGCACATGCGAGCCGAGCTCGGGTCCAGTCGAGCCGGGACTCGCTTTTCGAGTCGAGTCGAGTACTCGCACGATGCGAGCTGCTCGCAACGAAGCGAACGGCTCGAAATAAAATCAGGCGTAAAATGACATGATGCGAGTTACAGCAGGAAGATCAGCACATTGATATTATCAAGCATTTTAGTATATTGACAATGCTAAATGTTTGCGATGTTTTATTATATATTTTGATAGTGAAATGTTGATTCAGAATTTGTATAACCCTTATTGAAAATAATTATGCAATAACAACTATTTAGATTTATGTAAATAACTAGATGTGATCTGTAAAGAACGGATTTTATATATTCCTTTATATTATACTCCGGTTCACTGTACAGTCGTAAAAATGTGTTGTCGCAAAATTGTTTATAATGTTGAAAATTAACGTGAAACCAAGTTGGAAGTTGGAAGTTCCAACAGCCTGTCATTCGGTACTGTGCAAGTATAGGTGATAAGATTTAAAAGGGCATAGCCGATTAAGATGGTCAAAACAATTGGAACCGCAAAAAGATTCCATTTCAAACAGTATTGATTTCTTGATTTTCTGGAAATGACAGACGTAGAGTTCAAAATTCTTTTCACGGAATCTTACCAATTTTCACAAGCAATTTTCATATCTGGCGGAAATCGTAGACGAACACAATAATATAAATATTCATTGCCTAATCAATGTTACTTCAATATTTTTAAAACATTAAAAAAATATTGTTAAAATCACATGAATAAATAATATAAGAAATTGAAAAAATAAAGATGATGTATGGGAAAAAACATTTACCACCGACGGGATAAGAACCCCAGCGTATCCGCTCCTTAGTTCGACACACGTCCGGCGATGTTACAAAACTTTACGAACATTCTGGTATATATCACACAAAATACAATTTATTCTTTCTCTTAAATCACATTTCTTAGGTCAAAGAATTACTTGTTTCAATTTAATAATGCTAAAAATTACTTAATATATAGCTGCGATAAAACCAACAAGTGTAACTTTCCTCCTAATAGCAAAAACGTCGAAAAAATTCGGTTTTTATTGTTTTTTGACGATGATGTCCCACAACAAAAAATCTAAAAAAAATTGACGACACTGCCTGTTATAGTACTTTAACAAGGAACTAAACAGTAGAATAGCATGTTTTCAAATTTTTGAGAAATCTGCATTTTTCCGATTTTTTGGAGGTTTTTCATTTTTTTTTACGACCACAGTTTGTAACAAAAAAATCTGAAAGTTTAAACTTTCATACGTGCGCGATTCTCCATCCGTTTACATTGTATGTCGTCTGTCGTCGCTGGGTCTTTGAAGCTCGGCACTCGGCAAAAGTTATTCGAGCATTTATTTGAAGCCTTCGAATAAATGATACAGATGAAAGATGAAAAAATTTCTCGTAGTTCGAATAAATCCGCTTCGAATAAAAAAAAGTATCTTTATTCGTCGGATAAATTCTCGTCGAATAAAATTATTTATTCGATACTCGTCGAATAAGGATACCTTTTTTATTCGAACCTTCGAATAACGAATAAAGATGAAGTATCTTTTATTCGAATCGTTATTTAAATAATTTTTATCTAATAATGCCCAACTCTGGGCACACCAGAATGACTGGCATTCAAAAGGAGAGAATATCCGTCTACGATACATATAATGTTGCACGGAGAAGCGGACAGCGAAACTAGAGAAGCGTCCTCCCCGAGGAGTGGGCCACACATTGTCGGCTATATCGGTGTGAGACCAGAAGACCACTACTAATCCAATCACAAAACTTCTTTATTTTTCGTTATTTTTTTTTTTTTTAACTTTTACCAACATATTCGTGACATTTTTCTGATTAAAATGAAACCAAATATGATATAATTCCGACGATAATTGCTTGTGCAATGAACGATTGATGTTTCGGACGCGAAGAAGGACAGCGTATGGGAAAGAAAGAGCCGCGGAGAGTCGAAGCGTTCGGAAAAGATGAAAGACTGGCGTGAGCTCTGGCCTTTAAATAAAAAAATAAACTTTTTCATTATTAATTATTTTTCTATCGGACTTTCACCAACATACTCGTGGCATTTTTCTAAGGAAAACGGTACCAAATATGACAAAATTCCGATGATATTTACTTGTGTAATGAACGACGGAAGTTTCGGACGCAAAGAAGGACAGCATATGAAAAGAAAGAGACGCGGCGAGTCCTTCCCGTCTCGAGTTCGACAGCTTGGTTTTCGCCGCGGACAAATAGATGTGGTTACTAATGTATATGTATTGACAATTACTCACAGAAAGTTAAATTTAAACAATACAATTAATGATTATACATAAAGTTTATTGCTGATAAAATATAAAGAATATTAAATGTAAAGAAACAATTCTATATGGTATAAAAAATAGCAATCAATACAATTATAATTAAAACTTAAAATGACAGACACTTTTCAAAACTTTTATCTCTAGCTCTATGTTAGGGATACAGAAGCTGAAAATTTCATCGAAATCGGTTGACGGAGAAAAAAACAACGTGCATTGCAAGATATAAGAATCTGTGTATCTGTGTGTCTGTACAAATAGCAATAATACTGCCACCAAATAGCTTTATATGGATAAGATCCGTCGAAAGTTAGTTTCATTACATAACACTTTTATTTCGTTACTACCTTTACTTGAATAATTGCAGTCCAGCATTAGAAGTGGTATTATCGGTTAAATAAGTAAAAAAATAATTTTCTGTGTTTGTTACTACGGATCACAATAAGAACGATTGAATTTTGTCATTACTTGAATATTGTATTTATTCTTTTTTTTTTATTCTATAACTATTACAGAATATATTTTGTTGAATAATCATTATTTTATAAATATCGCAATAAGTTCCAAATTAATTAATTTCACCTATAAACTATCGATTATAAAATAATGATTACAATGGTGCACAATATGGAAAATAAGAAGGCAATAATAGTGTAATGAAATTATACAATAAAAAATAATTATTCTCATTCTACGCATTATCCGTTTATTTATTGCCTATGTCACTGACGTTTCTTCCGTAATTCACGAGCAAATGTTCTATTTAGGTAGCGAGCGCGGCATGTTTAGCGATGTTGGTATTTGAGATCAGTGATAGTTCCACCTTCTTAGTTCCACAACCGACGAGAGTATCTCGACATTGGGGCCGTTACCGACCGATCCCAGCACCCACCTGGCACTAGGCCTGCAGCCAAGCTCGCATATGCGAGCCGAGCTCGGGTCCAGTCGAGCCGGGACTCGCTTTTCGAGTCGAGTCGAGTACTCGCACGATGCGAGCTGCTCGCAACGAAGCGAACGGCTCGAAATAAAATCAGGCGTAAAATGACATGATGCGAGTTACAGCAGGAAGATCAGCACATTGATATTATCAAGCATTTTAGTATATTGACAATGCTAAATGTTTGCGATGTTTTATTATATATTTTGATAGTGAAATGTTGATTCAGAATTTGTATAACCCTTATTGAAAATAATTATGCAATAACAACTATTTAGATTTATGTAAATAACTAGATGTGATCTGTAAAGAACGGATTTTATATATTCCTTTATATTATACTCCGGTTCACTGTACAGTCGTAAAAATGTGTTGTCGCAAAATTGTTTATAATGTTGAAAATTAACGTGAAACCAAGTTGGAAGTTGGAAGTTCCAACAGCCTGTCATTCGGTACTGTGCAAGTATAGGTGATAAGATTTAAAAGGGCATAGCCGATTAAGATGGTCAAAACAATTGGAACCGCAAAAAGATTCCATTTCAAACAGTATTGATTTCTTGATTTTCTGGAAATGACAGACGTAGAGTTCAAAATTCTTTTCACGGAATCTTACCAATTTTCACAAGCAATTTCATATCTGGCGGAAATCGTAGACGAACACAATAATATAAATATTCATTGCCTAATCAATGTTACTTCAATATTTTTAAAACATTAAAAAAATATTGTTAAAATCACATGAATAAATAATATAAGAAATTGAAAAAATAAAGATGATGTATGGGAAAAAACATTTACCACCGACGGGATAAGAACCCCAGCGTATCCGCTCCTTAGTTCGACACACGTCCGGCGATGTTACAAAACTTTACGAACATTCTGGTATATATCACACAAAATACAATTTATTCTTTCTCTTAAATCACATTTCTTAGGTCAAAGAATTACTTGTTTCAATTTAATAATGCTAAAAATTACTTAATATATAGCTGCGATAAAACCAACAAGTGTAACTTTCCTCCTAATAGCAAAAACGTCGAAAAAATTCGGTTTTTATTGTTTTTTGACGATGATGTCCCACAACAAAAAATCTAAAAAAAATTGACGACACTGCCTGTTATAGTACTTTAACAAGGAACTAAACAGTAGAATAGCATGTTTTCAAATTTTTGAGAAATCTGCATTTTTCCGATTTTTTGGAGGTTTTTCATTTTTTTTTACGACCACAATTTGTAACAAAAAAATCTGAAAGTTTAAACTTTCATACGTGCGCGATTCTCCATCCGTTTACATTGTATGTCGTCTGTCGTCGCTGGGTCTTTGAAGCTCGGCACTCGGCAAAAGTTATTCGAGCATTTATTTGAAGCCTTCGAATAAATGATACAGATGAAAGATGAAAAAATTTCTCGTAGTTCGAATAAATCCGCTTCGAATAAAAAAAAGTATCTTTATTCGTCGGATAAATTCTCGTCGAATAAAATTATTTATTCGATACTCGTCGAATAAGGATACCTTTTTTATTCGAACCTTCGAATAACGAATAAAGATGAAGTATCTTTTATTCGAATCGTTATTTAAATAATTTTTATCTAATAATGCCCAACTCTGGGCACACCAGAATGACTGGCATTCAAAAGGAGAGAATATCCGTCTACGATACATATAATGTTGCACGGAGAAGCGGACAGCGAAACTAGAGAAGCGTCCTCCCCGAGGAGTGGGCCACACATTGTCGGCTATATCGGTGTGAGACCAGAAGACCACTACTAATCCAATCACAAAACTTCTTTATTTTTCGTTATTTTTTTTTTTTTTAACTTTTACCAACATATTCGTGACATTTTTCTGATTAAAATGAAACCAAATATGATATAATTCCGACGATAATTGCTTGTGCAATGAACGATTGATGTTTCGGACGCGAAGAAGGACAGCGTATGGGAAAGAAAGAGCCGCGGAGAGTCGAAGCGTTCGGAAAAGATGAAAGACTGGCGTGAGCTCTGGCCTTTAAATAAAAAAATAAACTTTTTCATTATTAATTATTTTTCTATCGGACTTTCACCAACATACTCGTGGCATTTTTCTAAGGAAAACGGTACCAAATATGACAAAATTCCGATGATATTTACTTGTGTAATGAACGACGGAAGTTTCGGACGCAAAGAAGGACAGCATATGAAAAGAAAGAGACGCGGCGAGTCCTTCCCGTCTCGAGTTCGACAGCTTGGTTTTCGCCGCGGACAAATAGATGTGGTTACTAATGTATATGTATTGACAATTACTCACAGAAAGTTAAATTTAAACAATACAATTAATGATTATACATAAAGTTTATTGCTGATAAAATATAAAGAATATTAAATGTAAAGAAACAATTCTATATGGTATAAAAAATAGCAATCAATACAATTATAATTAAAACTTAAAATGACAGACACTTTTCAAAACTTTTATCTCTAGCTCTATGTTAGGGATACAGAAGCTGAAAATTTCATCGAAATCGGTTGACGGAGAAAAAAACAACGTGCATTGCAAGATATAAGAATCTGTGTATCTGTGTGTCTGTACAAATAGCAATAATACTGCCACCAAATAGCTTTATATGGATAAGATCCGTCGAAAGTTAGTTTCATTACATAACACTTTTATTTCGTTACTACCTTTACTTGAATAATTGCAGTCCAGCATTAGAAGTGGTATTATCGGTTAAATAAGTAATAAAATAATTTTCTGTGTTTGTTACTACGGATCACAATAAGAACGATTGAATTTTGTCATTACTTGAATATTGTATTTATTCTTTTTTTTTTTATTCTATAACTATTACAGAATATATTTTGTTGAATAATCATTATTTTATAAATATCGCAATAAGTTCCAAATTAATTAATTTCACCTATAAACTATCGATTATAAAATAATGATTACAATGGTGCACAATATGGAAAATAAGAAGGCAATAATAGTGTAATGAAATTATACAATAAAAAATAATTATTCTCATTCTACGCATTATCCGTTTATTTATTGCCTATGTCACTGACGTTTCTTCCGTAATTCACGAGCAAATGTTCTATTTAGGTAGCGAGCGCGGCATGTTTAGCGATGTTGGTATTTGAGATCAGTGATAGTTCCACCTTCTTAGTTCCACAACCGACGAGAGTATCTCGACATTGGGGCCGTTACCGACCGATCCCAGCACCCACCTGGCACTAGGCCTGCAGCCAAGCTCGCATATGCGAGCCGAGCTCGGGTCCAGTCGAGCCGGGACTCGCTTTTCGAGTCGAGTCGAGTACTCGCACGATGCGAGCTGCTCGCAACGAAGCGAACGGCTCGAAATAAAATCAGGCGTAAAATGACATGATGCGAGTTACAGCAGGAAGATCAGCACATTGATATTATCAAGCATTTTAGTATATTGACAATGCTAAATGTTTGCGATGTTTTATTATATATTTTGATAGTGAAATGTTGATTCAGAATTTGTATAACCCTTATTGAAAATAATTATGCAATAACAACTATTTAGATTTATGTAAATAACTAGATGTGATCTGTAAAGAACGGTATTTTATATATTCCTTTATATTATACTCCGGTTCACTGTACCGTGTAGTCGTAAAAATGTGTTGTCGCAAAATTGTTTATAATGTTGAAAATTAACGTGAAACCAAGTTGGAAGTTGGAAGTTCCAACAGCCTGTCATTCGGTACTGTGCAAGTATAGGTGATAAGATTTAAAAGGGCATAGCCGATTAAGATGGTCAAAACAATTGGAACCGCAAAAAGATTCCATTTCAAACAGTATTGATTTCTTGATTTTCTGGAAATGACAGACGTAGAGTTCAAAATTCTTTTCACGGAATCTTACCAATTTTCACAAGCAATTTCATATCTGGCGGAAATCGTAGACGAACACAATAATATAAATATTCATTGCCTAATCAATGTTACTTCAATATTTTTAAAACATTAAAAAAATATTGTTAAAATCACATGAATAAATAATATAAGAAATTGAAAAAATAAAGATGATGTATGGGAAAAAACATTTACCACCGACGGGATAAGAACCCCAGCGTATCCGCTCCTTAGTTCGACACACGTCCGGCGATGTTACAAAACTTTACGAACATTCTGGTATATATCACACAAAATACAATTTATTCTTTCTCTTAAATCACATTTCTTAGGTCAAAGAATTACTTGTTTCAATTTAATAATGCTAAAAATTACTTAATATATAGCTGCGATAAAACCAACAAGTGTAACTTTCCTCCTAATAGCAAAAACGTCGAAAAAATTCGGTTTTTATTGTTTTTTGACGATGATGTCCCACAACAAAAAATCTAAAAAAAATTGACGACACTGCCTGTTATAGTACTTTAACAAGGAACTAAACAGTAGAATAGCATGTTTTCAAATTTTTGAGAAATCTGCATTTTTCCGATTTTTTGGAGGTTTTTCATTTTTTTTTACGACCACAGTTTGTAACAAAAAAATCTGAAAGTTTAAACTTTCATACGTGCGCGATTCTCCATCCGTTTACATTGTATGTCGTCTGTCGTCGCTGGGTCTTTGAAGCTCGGCACTCGGCAAAAGTTATTCGAGCATTTATTTGAAGCCTTCGAATAAATGATACAGATGAAAGATGAAAAAATTTCTCGTAGTTTGAATAAATCCGCTTCGAATAAAAAAAAGTATCTTTATTCGTCGGATAAATTCTCGTCGAATAAAATTATTTATTCGATACTCGTCGAATAAGGATACCTTTTTTATTCGAACCTTCGAATAACGAATAAAGATGAAGTATCTTTTATTCGAATCGTTATTTAAATAATTTTTATCTAATAATGCCCAACTCTGGGCACACCAGAATGACTGGCATTCAAAAGGAGAGAATATCCGTCTACGATACATATAATGTTGCACGGAGAAGCGGACAGCGAAACTAGAGAAGCGTCCTCCCCGAGGAGTGGGCCACACATTGTCGGCTATATCGGTGTGAGACCAGAAGACCACTACTAATCCAATCACAAAACTTCTTTATTTTTCGTTATTTTTTTTTTTTTAACTTTTACCAACATATTCGTGACATTTTTCTGATTAAAATGAAACCAAATATGATATAATTCCGACGATAATTGCTTGTGCAATGAACGATTGATGTTTCGGACGCGAAGAAGGACAGCGTATGGGAAAGAAAGAGCCGCGGAGAGTCGAAGCGTTCGGAAAAGATGAAAGACTGGCGTGAGCTCTGGCCTTTAAATAAAAAAATAAACTTTTTCATTATTAATTATTTTTCTATCGGACTTTCACCAACATACTCGTGGCATTTTTCTAAGGAAAACGGTACCAAATATGACAAAATTCCGATGATATTTACTTGTGTAATGAACGACGGAAGTTTCGGACGCAAAGAAGGACAGCATATGAAAAGAAAGAGACGCGGCGAGTCCTTCCCGTCTCGAGTTCGACAGCTTGGTTTTCGCCGCGGACAAATAGATGTGGTTACTAATGTATATGTATTGACAATTACTCACAGAAAGTTAAATTTAACAATACAATTAATGATTATACATAAAGTTTATTGCTGACAAAATATAAAGAATATTAAATGTAAAGAAACAATTCTATAAGGTATAAAAAATAGCAATCAATACAATTATAATTAAAACTTAAAATGACAGACACTTTTCAAAACTTTTATCTCTAGCTCTATGTTAGGGATACAGAAGCTGAAAATTTCATCGAAATCGGTTGACGGAGAAAAAAACAACGTGCATTGCAAGATATAAGAATCTGTGTATCTGTGTGTCTGTACAAATAGCAATAATACTGCCACCAAATAGCTTTATATGGATAAGATCCGTCGAAAGTTAGTTTCATTACATAACACTTTTATTTCGTTACTACCTTTACTTGAATAATTGCAGTCCAGCATTAGAAGTGGTATTATCGGTTAAATAAGTAAAAAAAATAATTTTCTGTGTTTGTTACTACGGATCACAATAAGAACGATTGAATTTTGTCATTACTTGAATATTGTATTTATTCTTTTTTTTTTTATTCTATAACTATTACAGAATATATTTTGTTGAATAATCATTATTTTATAAATATCGCAATAAGTTCCAAATTAATTAATTTCACCTATAAACTATCGATTATAAAATAATGATTACAATGGTGCACAATATGGAAAATAAGAAGGCAATAATAGTGTAATGAAATTATACAATAAAAAATAATTATTCTCATTCTACGCATTATCCGTTTATTTATTGCCTATGTCACTGACGTTTCTTCCGTAATTCACGAGCAAATGTTCTATTTAGGTAGCGAGCGCGGCATGTTTAGCGATGTTGGTATTTGAGATCAGTGATAGTTCCACCTTCTTAGTTCCACAACCGACGAGAGTATCTCGACATTGGGGCCGTTACCGACCGATCCCAGCACCCACCTGGCACTAGGCCTGCAGCCAAGCTCGCACATGCGAGCCGAGCTCGGGTCCAGTCGAGCCGGGACTCGCTTTTCGAGTCGAGTCGAGTACTCGCACGATGCGAGCTGCTCGCAACGAAGCGAACGGCTCGAAATAAAATCAGGCGTAAAATGACATGATGCGAGTTACAGCAGGAAGATCAGCACATTGATATTATCAAGCATTTTAGTATATTGACAATGCTAAATGTTTGCGATGTTTTATTATATATTTTGATAGTGAAATGTTGATTCAGAATTTGTATAACCCTTATTGAAAATAATTATGCAATAACAACTATTTAGATTTATGTAAATAACTAGATGTGATCTGTAAAGAACGGATTTTATATATTCCTTTATATTATACTCCGGTTCACTGTACAGTCGTAAAAATGTGTTGTCGCAAAATTGTTTATAATGTTGAAAATTAACGTGAAACCAAGTTGGAAGTTGGAAGTTCCAACAGCCTGTCATTCGGTACTGTGCAAGTATAGGTGATAAGATTTAAAAGGGCATAGCCGATTAAGATGGTCAAAACAATTGGAACCGCAAAAAGATTCCATTTCAAACAGTATTGATTTCTTGATTTTCTGGAAATGACAGACGTAGAGTTCAAAATTCTTTTCACGGAATCTTACCAATTTTCACAAGCAATTTCATATCTGGCGGAAATCGTAGACGAACACAATAATATAAATATTCATTGCCTAATCAATGTTACTTCAATATTTTTAAAACATTAAAAAAATATTGTTAAAATCACATGAATAAATAATATAAGAAATTGAAAAAATAAAGATGATGTATGGGAAAAAACATTTACCACCGACGGGATAAGAACCCCAGCGTATCCGCTCCTTAGTTCGACACACGTCCGGCGATGTTACAAAACTTTACGAACATTCTGGTATATATCACACAAAATACAATTTATTCTTTCTCTTAAATCACATTTCTTAGGTCAAAGAATTACTTGTTTCAATTTAATAATGCTAAAAATTACTTAATATATAGCTGCGATAAAACCAACAAGTGTAACTTTCCTCCTAATAGCAAAAACGTCGAAAAAATTCGGTTTTTATTGTTTTTTGACGATGATGTCCCACAACAAAAAATCTAAAAAAAATTGACGACACTGCCTGTTATAGTACTTTAACAAGGAACTAAACAGTAGAATAGCATGTTTTCAAATTTTTGAGAAATCTGCATTTTTCCGATTTTTTGGAGGTTTTTCATTTTTTTTTACGACCACAGTTTGTAACAAAAAAATCTGAAAGTTTAAACTTTCATACGTGCGCGATTCTCCATCCGTTTACATTGTATGTCGTCTGTCGTCGCTGGGTCTTTGAAGCTCGGCACTCGGCAAAAGTTATTCGAGCATTTATTTGAAGCCTTCGAATAAATGATACAGATGAAAGATGAAAAAATTTCTCGTAGTTCGAATAAATCCGCTTCGAATAAAAAAAAGTATCTTTATTCGTCGGATAAATTCTCGTCGAATAAAATTATTTATTCGATACTCGTCGAATAAGGATACCTTTTTTATTCGAACCTTCGAATAACGAATAAAGATGAAGTATCTTTTATTCGAATCGTTATTTAAATAATTTTTATCTAATAATGCCCAACTCTGGGCACACCAGAATGACTGGCATTCAAAAGGAGAGAATATCCGTCTACGATACATATAATGTTGCACGGAGAAGCGGACAGCGAAACTAGAGAAGCGTCCTCCCCGAGGAGTGGGCCACACATTGTCGGCTATATCGGTGTGAGACCAGAAGACCACTACTAATCCAATCACAAAACTTCTTTATTTTTCGTTATTTTTTTTTTTTTTAACTTTTACCAACATATTCGTGACATTTTTCTGATTAAAATGAAACCAAATATGATATAATTCCGACGATAATTGCTTGTGCAATGAACGATTGATGTTTCGGACGCGAAGAAGGACAGCGTATGGGAAAGAAAGAGCCGCGGAGAGTCGAAGCGTTCGGAAAAGATGAAAGACTGGCGTGAGCTCTGGCCTTTAAATAAAAAAATAAACTTTTTCATTATTAATTATTTTTCTATCGGACTTTCACCAACATACTCGTGGCATTTTTCTAAGGAAAACGGTACCAAATATGACAAAATTCCGATGATATTTACTTGTGTAATGAACGACGGAAGTTTCGGACGCAAAGAAGGACAGCATATGAAAAGAAAGAGACGCGGCGAGTCCTTCCCGTCTCGAGTTCGACAGCTTGGTTTTCGCCGCGGACAAATAGATGTGGTTACTAATGTATATGTATTGACAATTACTCACAGAAAGTTAAATTTAAACAATACAATTAATGATTATACATAAAGTTTATTGCTGATAAAATATAAAGAATATTAAATGTAAAGAAACAATTCTATATGGTATAAAAAATAGCAATCAATACAATTATAATTAAAACTTAAAATGACAGACACTTTTCAAAACTTTTATCTCTAGCTCTATGTTAGGGATACAGAAGCTGAAAATTTCATCGAAATCGGTTGACGGAGAAAAAAACAACGTGCATTGCAAGATATAAGAATCTGTGTATCTGTGTGTCTGTACAAATAGCAATAATACTGCCACCAAATAGCTTTATATGGATAAGATCCGTCGAAAGTTAGTTTCATTACATAACACTTTTATTTCGTTACTACCTTTACTTGAATAATTGCAGTCCAGCATTAGAAGTGGTATTATCGGTTAAATAAGTAAAAAAATAATTTTCTGTGTTTGTTACTACGGATCACAATAAGAACGATTGAATTTTGTCATTACTTGAATATTGTATTTATTCTTTTTTTTTTATTCTATAACTATTACAGAATATATTTTGTTGAATAATCATTATTTTATAAATATCGCAATAAGTTCCAAATTAATTAATTTCACCTATAAACTATCGATTATAAAATAATGATTACAATGGTGCACAATATGGAAAATAAGAAGGCAATAATAGTGTAATGAAATTATACAATAAAAAATAATTATTCTCATTCTACGCATTATCCGTTTATTTATTGCCTATGTCACTGACGTTTCTTCCGTAATTCACGAGCAAATGTTCTATTTAGGTAGCGAGCGCGGCATGTTTAGCGATGTTGGTATTTGAGATCAGTGATAGTTCCACCTTCTTAGTTCCACAACCGACGAGAGTATCTCGACATTGGGGCCGTTACCGACCGATCCCAGCACCCACCTGGCACTAGGCCTGCAGCCAAGCTCGCATATGCGAGCCGAGCTCGGGTCCAGTCGAGCCGGGACTCGCTTTTCGAGTCGAGTCGAGTACTCGCACGATGCGAGCTGCTCGCAACGAAGCGAACGGCTCGAAATAAAATCAGGCGTAAAATGACATGATGCGAGTTACAGCAGGAAGATCAGCACATTGATATTATCAAGCATTTTAGTATATTGACAATGCTAAATGTTTGCGATGTTTTATTATATATTTTGATAGTGAAATGTTGATTCAGAATTTGTATAACCCTTATTGAAAATAATTATGCAATAACAACTATTTAGATTTATGTAAATAACTAGATGTGATCTGTAAAGAACGGATTTTATATATTCCTTTATATTATACTCCGGTTCACTGTACAGTCGTAAAAATGTGTTGTCGCAAAATTGTTTATAATGTTGAAAATTAACGTGAAACCAAGTTGGAAGTTGGAAGTTCCAACAGCCTGTCATTCGGTACTGTGCAAGTATAGGTGATAAGATTTAAAAGGGCATAGCCGATTAAGATGGTCAAAACAATTGGAACCGCAAAAAGATTCCATTTCAAACAGTATTGATTTCTTGATTTTCTGGAAATGACAGACGTAGAGTTCAAAATTCTTTTCACGGAATCTTACCAATTTTCACAAGCAATTTCATATCTGGCGGAAATCGTAGACGAACACAATAATATAAATATTCATTGCCTAATCAATGTTACTTCAATATTTTTAAAACATTAAAAAAATATTGTTAAAATCACATGAATAAATAATATAAGAAATTGAAAAAATAAAGATGATGTATGGGAAAAAACATTTACCACCGACGGGATAAGAACCCCAGCGTATCCGCTCCTTAGTTCGACACACGTCCGGCGATGTTACAAAACTTTACGAACATTCTGGTATATATCACACAAAATACAATTTATTCTTTCTCTTAAATCACATTTCTTAGGTCAAAGAATTACTTGTTTCAATTTAATAATGCTAAAAATTACTTAATATATAGCTGCGATAAAACCAACAAGTGTAACTTTCCTCCTAATAGCAAAAACGTCGAAAAAATTCGGTTTTTATTGTTTTTTGACGATGATGTCCCACAACAAAAAATCTAAAAAAAATTGACGACACTGCCTGTTATAGTACTTTAACAAGGAACTAAACAGTAGAATAGCATGTTTTCAAATTTTTGAGAAATCTGCATTTTTCCGATTTTTTGGAGGTTTTTCATTTTTTTTTACGACCACAATTTGTAACAAAAAAATCTGAAAGTTTAAACTTTCATACGTGCGCGATTCTCCATCCGTTTACATTGTATGTCGTCTGTCGTCGCTGGGTCTTTGAAGCTCGGCACTCGGCAAAAGTTATTCGAGCATTTATTTGAAGCCTTCGAATAAATGATACAGATGAAAGATGAAAAAATTTCTCGTAGTTCGAATAAATCCGCTTCGAATAAAAAAAAGTATCTTTATTCGTCGGATAAATTCTCGTCGAATAAAATTATTTATTCGATACTCGTCGAATAAGGATACCTTTTTTATTCGAACCTTCGAATAACGAATAAAGATGAAGTATCTTTTATTCGAATCGTTATTTAAATAATTTTTATCTAATAATGCCCAACTCTGGGCACACCAGAATGACTGGCATTCAAAAGGAGAGAATATCCGTCTACGATACATATAATGTTGCACGGAGAAGCGGACAGCGAAACTAGAGAAGCGTCCTCCCCGAGGAGTGGGCCACACATTGTCGGCTATATCGGTGTGAGACCAGAAGACCACTACTAATCCAATCACAAAACTTCTTTATTTTTCGTTATTTTTTTTTTTTTTTAACTTTTACCAACATATTCGTGACATTTTTCTGATTAAAATGAAACCAAATATGATATAATTCCGACGATAATTGCTTGTGCAATGAACGATTGATGTTTCGGACGCGAAGAAGGACAGCGTATGGGAAAGAAAGAGCCGCGGAGAGTCGAAGCGTTCGGAAAAGATGAAAGACTGGCGTGAGCTCTGGCCTTTAAATAAAAAAATAAACTTTTTCATTATTAATTATTTTTCTATCGGACTTTCACCAACATACTCGTGGCATTTTTCTAAGGAAAACGGTACCAAATATGACAAAATTCCGATGATATTTACTTGTGTAATGAACGACGGAAGTTTCGGACGCAAAGAAGGACAGCATATGAAAAGAAAGAGACGCGGCGAGTCCTTCCCGTCTCGAGTTCGACAGCTTGGTTTTCGCCGCGGACAAATAGATGTGGTTACTAATGTATATGTATTGACAATTACTCACAGAAAGTTAAATTCAAACAATACAATTAATGATTATACATAAAGTTTATTGCTGATAAAATATAAAGAATATTAAATGTAAAGAAACAATTCTATATGGTATAAAAAATAGCAATCAATACAATTATAATTAAAACTTAAAATGACAGACACTTTTCAAAACTTTTATCTCTACCTCTATGTTAGGGATACAGAAGCTGAAAATTTCATCGAAATCGGTTGACGGAGAAAAAAACAACGTGCATTGCAAGATATAAGAATCTGTGTATCTGCGTGTCTGTACAAATAGCAATAATACTGCCACCAAATAGCTTTATATGGATAAGATCCGTCGAAAGTTAGTTTCATTACATAACACTTTTATTTCGTTACTACCTTTACTTGAATAATTGCAGTCCAGCATTAGAAGTGGTATTATCGGTTAAATAAGTAAAAAAATAATTTTCTGTGTTTGTTACTACGGATCACAATAAGAACGATTGAATTTTGTCATTACTTGAATATTGTATTTATTCTTTTTGTTTATTCTATAACTATTACAGAATATATTTTGTTGAATAATCATTATTTTATAAATATCGCAATACGTTCCAAATTAATTAATTTCACCTATAAACTATCGATTATAAAATAATGATTACAATGGTGAATAATACGGAAAATAAGAAGGCAATAATAGTGTAATGAAATTATACAATAAAAAATAATTATTCTCATTCTACGCATTATCCGTTTATTTATTGCCTATGTCACTGACGTTTCTTCCGTAATTCACGAGCAAATGTTCTATTTAGGTAGCGAGCGCGGCATGTTTAGCGATGTTGGTATTTGAGATCAGTGATAGTTCCACTTTCTTAGTTCCACAACCGACGAGAGTATCTCGACATTGGGGCCGTTACCGACCGATCCCAGCACCCACCTGGCACTAGGCCTGCAGCCAAGCTCGCATATGCGAGCCGAGCTCGGGTCCAGTCGAGCCGGGACTCGCTTTTCGAGTCGAGTCGAGTACTCGCACGATGCGAGCTGCTCGCAACGAAGCGAACGGCTCGAAATAAAATCAGGCGTAAAATGACATGATGCGAGTTACAGCAGGAAGATCAGCACATTGATATTATCAAGCATTTTAGTATATTGACAATGCTAAATGTTTGCGATGTTTTATTATATATTTTGATAGTGAAATGTTGATTCAGAATTTGTATAACCCTTATTGAAAATAATTATGCAATAACAACTATTTAGATTTATGTAAATAACTAGATGTGATCTGTAAAGAACGGTATTTTATATATTCCTTTATATTATACTCCGGTTCACTGTACAGTCGTAAAAATGTGTTGTCGCAAAATTGTTTATAATGTTGAAAATTAACGTGAAACCAAGTTGGAAGTTGGAAGTTCCAACAGCCTGTCATTCGGTACTGTGCAAGTATAGGTGATAAGATTTAAAAGGGCATAGCCGATTAAGATGGTCAAAACAATTGGAACCGCAAAAAGATTCCATTTCAAACAGTATTGATTTCTTGATTTTCTGGAAATGACAGACGTAGAGTTCAAAATTCTTTTCACGGAATCTTACCAATTTTCACAAGCAATTTCATATCTGGCGGAAATCGTAGACGAACACAATAATATAAATATTCATTGCCTAATCAATGTTACTTCAATATTTTTAAAACATTAAAAAAATATTGTTAAAATCACATGAATAAATAATATAAGAAATTGAAAAAATAAAGATGATGTATGGGAAAAAACATTTACCACCGACGGGATAAGAACCCCAGCGTATCCGCTCCTTAGTTCGACACGTCCGGCGATGTTACAAAACTTTACGAACATTCTGGTATATATCACACAAAATACAATTTATTCTTTCTCTTAAATCACATTTCTTAGGTCAAAGAATTACTTGTTTCAATTTAATAATGCTAAAAATTACTTAATATATAGCTGCGATAAAACCAACAAGTGTAACTTTCCTCCTAATAGCAAAAACGTCGAAAAAATTCGGTTTTTATTGTTTTTTGACGATGATGTCCCACAACAAAAAATCTAAAAAAAATTGACGACACTGCCTGTTATAGTACTTTAACAAGGAACTAAACAGTAGAATAGCATGTTTTCAAATTTTTGAGAAATCTGCATTTTTCCGATTTTTTGGAGGTTTTTCATTTTTTTTTTACGACCACAGTTTGTAACAAAAAAATCGGAAAAAATTATCAAAAATCAGCCTTAGAATCCAAAATATGTCACATTTTTTTCAGAATTTTAGAAAGCATCAGAGTGCGGGAAATACGCGGAGAAGCGCGAAATCTAATTTACCCTGTAACTAACCTCATGGGCAAGATAGGGGGTTGAAATTTTACTCAGAGGGGTTTTTCCTCTAAGGGCAGTTTTGACCATAAATCGGCTAGGCCCTTTTAAAAGGATCTGATGTCTACGTTCAACACTCGTCATACTTTCTGTTTAGTTAATATTTTAATCTAAATCTTTTTTCAATTTGCAATTGTTGGCTCTTCTCCATGGATAACAGTCGATCTTTTATACGATGGTCCAAAATCATGCTAACTACCAAATAATTCGTAGTGGCAGCAAAGTTAAATCTACTTCCTAGCTCGACAATTAACGCAATTATATAACGCAATTTTTCCTGCGTTTTCATTACATGTCATCTAGTAAATTAATCTATCTAGCTTGGCAGAACAGCTGAAGTCGTTTGGTCGATTTATAAAAAAAGTTATTCTGATTTATAGTGTCTGCCATCAATTATGAGACTGACTGCATAATGTATAACGAGAAGCGGCCGCACGTTTCTCGCTAAGCAACCTGCGCTATCTCCATGTTTATAATTGTGCAGTGTGAAAATGGTTTACTGCCTTTTTGGTTCGTTATCTCGGCCATTTCTTCTAAAAAGTGTACTTCCGTACAATGGGACAGTAGGGCTCTCATCAGCGAGCTAAGGTTTATGACCGGCTCTCGCCTGCACTCGCCCACTTAGGTCACCCGCTCTGAGTATTTAATCTACCGGCACGCGTATGCGTTTTGCTCTTCCTCCCTCCCCATCGAGCCACTAGCTTAGTTATTCATTATCGAAAAATATAAAAGTCTAAGACAATCTATTCTCAGGTTAGTTAGCTCAGATTCTGTCAAACAGTTTTTCTCAGCTTACCAGAATTCAGTCTTTTGACCTTTGGTGCGAGTACCAGTGTGGCGGCCTGTGCAAAGAGCACGCCGACGAACCGCCAGCATACACATTGTAGACGCGGCGGCGACCTCGTATAAATACACATCAATATTATACAATATTGTTTATATACCCATTCCTTTCAAAAACTATTTAACGAAGCTTAACGTTAATTTTTAACATTATAAACAATTTTGCAACAACACATTTTTACGACTGTACACTGAACCCCGGAGTATAATATAAAGGAATATATAAAATACCGTTCTTTACAGATCACAGCTAGTTATTTACATAAATCTAGGAAATAGTTGTTATTGCATAATTATTTTCAATAAGGGTTATACAAATTCTGAATCAACATTTCACTATCAAAATATATAATAAAACATCGCAAACATTTAGCATTGTCAATATACTAAAATGCTTGATAATATCGATGTGCTGATCTTCCCGCTGTAACTCGCATCATGTCATTTTACGCCTGATTTTATTTCGAGCAGCTCGCATCGGTGCGGATAGCTCGCATCGGTGCGGGTAGCTCGCATCGGTGCGGGTAGCTCGCATCGTGCGAGTACTCGACTCGACTCGCACAATTGAGCCGAGCTAAGCTCAACCAGAGTTGGGCAAAATATTTATCTAAATAAAAATTTCGAGTAACGAATAAAAGATAAAAAAAATTTTTATTTCCTTTTGGTATGTGTTGTGGTTTGGGTGTTCAGTAAAGGATTCACCCAATATAACAATAACCATTTATTAAATAAGCAACAAAAACTCAACGACGTAACAAGGAACAAAGAAAATGAAATAACAATGAAACAAGAACTACGGATAAACGACTATACGAACAACTGACGGCGAATGACGACTTCTCACAACGACTGACTGACTTGAACTGACTGACTGACTGACCCTGTCATCCGTCAGAATCCGCGCTTATATCCTCCAGGAATTTCCTTCGAACAAGAAAACTTCTGGAGTGGGGATGTCGCTTCCTGTACGTGCCCCTTGGAGAAAGTTCGTGTCCTTGCACCGAACATCCGTGTCCTGGCGAAAGTCAAGGGTTGGCGGCCAAATGTGCACGCCAAGGAAAAACCCCGAACCTGGTCGCCAAATGTGCACCCCAGGTAGGAACAGACTTCCGGCGACTAAGTGTGCGCTCGGGAAGAGCTTGGGCCTGGCGACCAAGTGCGTCCAAGGTCCCAGCCCGCAGACGACGCTCCTACCTGGGTCCGATCAACCCTTCTCCAAGGGGTCCGCCACATTACTTGAATATTGTATTTATTCTTTTTTTTTATTCTATAACTATTACAGAATATATTTTGTTGAATAATCATTATTTTATAAATATCGCAAGAAGTTCCAAATTAATTAATTACACCTATAAATTATCGATTATAAAATAATGATTACAATGGTGAACAATATGGAAAATAAGAAGGCAATAAGAGTGTAATGAAATTATACAATAAAAGATAATTATTTTCATTCTACGCATTATACGTTTATTTATTGCCTCTGTCACTGACGTTTTTTCCATAATTCACGAGCAAATGTTCTTTTAGTTCCACAACCGACGAGAGTATCTCGACATTAGGGCCGTTACCGACCGCTCCCAGCACCCAACTGGCACCCACTTTGAGACTCGCAGTTTAACACGGGGGCTGGCAGTCTTTATATATATATATATATATCTCGTGGGTGCACTGATCCACCGACGAGATATATATAAAGGCTGACAGCCTTACGGGAGAATGTGTCGCTCGAAAAATACGGTGTTGTCTACCGCTCTCTAGGATAGATTTTGGCTGGAGTAAGAAACAGAAGGCCAACGACGGTATCTCGTCGGTGCAGAAGACCACTAAGGAACTTCTCGTCGCTGAGAAGGTGAATCATCACGGACCCATATCGATTATCAAATGTTACATTCTCCGACAAACGTATTCAAATTAAAAAGATATTTTTTTTTAGTGTTGCTTTTTAAGATCTAAAATATTAAAAGTAAAACTAATATCAAGGACGAAAAATTCGTCAAAATATTTTACGTAAGAAATTATTAAAGCATAATTTTAGGAAAATCAATTTCTACTTCCATATGAGATACCTTAATTTGTAATTTAAAAATATTTCATGAACAAGCATTATTTCCTTACACTTTTTTTTTATAGATAATTGTTCCAAGAATCGATCTGTGGGAACAGAAATATGTTGAAAACCAGAGTAGCGTTTATTTAACGTACTATTCCGAATAGTATAGAGTTTGAGAGAGAATCACGTGGATGAATTAATATAATATAAAATAATATAATTGTAGAAGCAAAGATGGGCAAATTTTTATTGAAATAGACATTTCAAACAGCGAATAAAAGATAAAAAATGATTTGTTACGCGTCAAATAAAAATAATTATGTTATCTCTATTCCGCACGTAATGAATTTATTCGACGAATAAAGATTTTTTTATAAAGACCGACCAACAGCCTACAATGTAAGCAGATGGAGAATCCAACATTATTGGCAATTTATGCTTTTATGTTTTTAATCAGAACAATATTGTTAATACGAATGAGTTGTAGAGCTCATCCCGATCAAAATGAGTCTAAACACGACATCATTTGGACTGTCTTTAATGAGATTGTAATTTTTATCGTAACATTACGTATCAGTGAAACTTGGTCGATTACACCCGAATTTCACCTCATTTTCATCAGGAAAATCCCCTCCATTCGCTCGTCACAATTTCATGAGGATATATTGCACAATCTAAAAGTTTAAACTTTCATTCGTGCGCGATTCTCCATCCGTTTACATTGTATGTCGTCTGTCGTCGCTGGGTCTTTGAAGCTCGGCACTCGGCAAAAGTTATTCGAGCATTTATTTGAAGCCTTCGAATAAATGATACAGATGAAAGATGAAAAAATTTCTCGTAGTTTGAATAAATCCGCTTCGAATAAAAAAAAGTATCTTTATTCGTCGGATAAATTCTCGTCGAATAAAATTATTTATTCGATACTCGTCGAATAAGGATACCTTTTTTATTCGAACCTTCGAATAACGAATAAAGATGAAGTATCTTTTATTCGAATCGTTATTTAAATAATTTTTATCTAATAATGCCCAACTCTGGGCACACCAGAATGACTGGCATTCAAAAGGAGAGAATATCCGTCTACGATACATATAATGTTGCACGGAGAAGCGGACAGCGAAACTAGAGAAGCGTCCTCCCCGAGGAGTGGGCCACACATTGTCGGCTATATCGGTGTGAGACCAGAAGACCACTACTAATCCAATCACAAAGCTTCTTTATTTTTCGTTATTTTTTTTTTTTTTAACTTTTACCAACATATTCGTGACATTTTTCTGATTAAAATGAAACCAAATATGATATAATTCCGACGATAATTGCTTGTGTAATGAACGATTGATGTTTCGGACGCGAAAAAGGACAGCGTATGGGAAAGAAAGAGCCCCGGAGAGTCGAAGCGTTCGGAAAAGATGAAAGACTGGCGTGAGCTCAGGCCTTTAAATAAAAAAATAAACTTTTTCATTATTAATTATTTTTCTATCGGACTTTCACCAACATACTCGTGGCATTTTTCTAAGGAAAACGGTACCAAATATGACAAAATTCCGATGATATTTACTTGTGTAATGAACGACGGAAGTTTCGGACGCAAAGAAGGACAGCATATGAAAAGAAAGAGACGCGGCGAGTCCTTCCCGTCTCGAGTTCGACAGCTTGGTTTTCGCCGCGGACAAATAGATGTGGTTACTAATGTATATGTATTGACAATTACTCACAGAAAGTTAAATTTAAACAATACAATTAATGATTATACATAAAGTTTATTGCTGATAAAATATAAAGAATATTAAATGTAAAGAAACAATTCTATAAGGTATAAAAAATAGCAATCAATACAATTATAATTAAAACTTAAAATGACAGACACTTTTCAAAACTTTTATCTCTACCTCTATGTTAGGGATACAGAAGCTGAAAATTTCATCGAAATCGGTTGACGGAGAAAAAAACAACGTGCATTGCAAGATATAAGAATCTGTGTATCTGTGTGTCTGTACAAATAGCAATAATACTGCCACCAAATAGCTTTATATGGATAAGATCCGTCGAAAGTTAGTTTCATTACATAACACTTTTATTTCGTTACTACCTTTACTTGAATAATTGCAGTCCAGCATTAGAAGTGGTATTATCGGTTAAATAAGTAAAAAAATAATTTTCTGTGTTTGTTACTACGGATCACAATAAGAACGATTGAATTTTGTCATTACTTGAATATTGTATTTATTCTTTTTGTTTATTCTATAACTATTACAGAATATATTTTGTTGAATAATCATTATTTTATAAATATCGCAATAAGTTCCAAATTAATTAATTTCACCTATAAACTATCGATTATAAAATAATGATTACAATGGTGCACAATATGGAAAATAAGAAGGCAATAATAGTGTAATGAAATTATACAATAAAAAATAATTATTCTCATTCTACGCATTATCCGTTTATTTATTGCCTATGTCACTGACGTTTCTTCCGTAATTCACGAGCAAATGTTCTATTTAGGTAGCGAGCGCGGCATGTTTAGCGATGTTGGTATTTGAGATCAGTGATAGTTCCACCTTCTTAGTTCCACAACCGACGAGAGTATCTCGACATTGGGGCCGTTACCGACCGATCCCAGCACCCACCTGGCACTAGGCCTGCAGCCAAGCTCGCACATGCGAGCCGAGCTCGGGTCCAGTCGAGCCGGGACTCGCTTTTCGAGTCGAGTCGAGTACTCGCACGATGCGAGCTGCTCGCAACGAAGCGAACGGCTCGAAATAAAATCAGGCGTAAAATGACATGATGCGAGTTACAGCAGGAAGATCAGCACATTGATATTATCAAGCATTTTAGTATATTGACAATGCTAAATGTTTGCGATGTTTTATTATATATTTTGATAGTGAAATGTTGATTCAGAATTTGTATAACCCTTATTGAAAATAATTATGCAATAACAACTATTTAGATTTATGTAAATAACTAGATGTGATCTGTAAAGAACGGTATTTTATATATTCCTTTACATTATACTCCGGTTCACTGTACAGTCGTAAAAATGTGTTGTCGCAAAATTGTTTATAATGTTGAAAATTAACGTGAAACCAAGTTGGAAGTTGGAAGTTCCAACAGCCTGTCATTCGGTACTGTGCAAGTATAGGTGATAAGATTTAAAAGGGCATAGCCGATTAAGATGGTCAAAACAATTGGAACCGCAAAAAGATTCCATTTCAAACAGTATTGATTTCTTGATTTTCTGGAAATGACAGACGTAGAGTTCAAAATTCTTTTCACGGAATCTTACCAATTTTCACAAGCAATTTCATATCTGGCGGAAATCGTAGACGAACACAATAATATAAATATTCATTGCCTAATCAATGTTACTTCAATATTTTTAAAACATTAAAAAAATATTGTTAAAATCGCACGAATAAATAATATAAGAAATTGAAAAAATAAAGATGATGTATGGGAAAAAACATTTACCACCGACGGGATAAGAACCCCAGCGTATCCGCTCCTTAGTTCGACACGTCCGGCGATGTTACAAAACTTTACGAACATTCTGGTATATATCACACAAAATACAATTTATTCTTTCTCTTAAATCACATTTCTTACGTCAAAGAATTACTTGTTTCAATTTAATAATGCTAAAAATTACTTAATATATAGCTGCGATAAAACCAACAAGTGTAACTTTCCTCCTAATAGCAAAAACGTCGAAAAAATTCGGTTTTTATTGTTTTTTGACGATGATGTCCCACAACAAAAAATCTAAAAAAAATTGACGACACTGCCTGTTATAGTACTTTAACAAGGAACTAAACAGTAGAATAGCATGTTTTCAAATTTTTGAGAAATCTGCATTTTTCCGATTTTTTGGAGGTTTTTCATTTTTTTTACGACCACAGTTTGTAACAAAAAAATCTGAAAGTTTAAACTTTCATACGTGCGCGATTCTCCATCCGTTTACATTGTATGTCGTCTGTCGTCGCTGGGTCTTTGAAGCTCGGCACTCGGCAAAAGTTATTCGAGCATTTATTTGAAGCCTTCGAATAAATGATACAGATGAAAGATGAAAAAATTTCTCGTAGTTTGAATAAATCCGCTTCGAATAAAAAAAAGTATCTTTATTCGTCGGATAAATTCTCGTCGAATAAAATTATTTATTCGATACTCGTCGAATAAGGATACCTTTTTTATTCGAACCTTCGAATAACGAATAAAGATGAAGTATCTTTTATTCGAATCGTTATTTAAATAATTTTTATCTAATAATGCCCAACTCTGGGCACACCAGAATGACTGGCATTCAAAAGGAGAGAATATCCGTCTACGATACATATAATGTTGCACGGAGAAGCGGACAGCGAAACTAGAGAAGCGTCCTCCCCGAGGAGTGGGCCACACATTGTCGGCTATATCGGTGTGAGACCAGAAGACCACTACTAATCCAATCACAAAACTTCTTTATTTTTCGTTATTTTTTTTTTTTTTAACTTTTACCAACATATTCGTGACATTTTTCTGATTAAAATGAAACCAAATATGATATAATTCCGACGATAATTGCTTGTGCAATGAACGATTGATGTTTCGGACGCGAAGAAGGACAGCGTATGGGAAAGAAAGAGCCGCGGAGAGTCGAAGCGTTCGGAAAAGATGAAAGACTGGCGTGAGCTCTGGCCTTTAAATAAAAAAATAAACTTTTTCATTATTAATTATTTTTCTATCGGACTTTCACCAACATACTCGTGGCATTTTTCTAAGGAAAACGGTACCAAATATGACAAAATTCCGATGATATTTACTTGTGTAATGAACGACGGAAGTTTCGGACGCAAAGAAGGACAGCATATGAAAAGAAAGAGACGCGGCGAGTCCTTCCCGTCTCGAGTTCGACAGCTTGGTTTTCGCCGCGGACAAATAGATGTGGTTACTAATGTATATGTATTGACAATTACTCACAGAAAGTTAAATTTAACAATACAATTAATGATTATACATAAAGTTTATTGCTGACAAAATATAAAGAATATTAAATGTAAAGAAACAATTCTATAAGGTATAAAAAATAGCAATCAATACAATTATAATTAAAACTTAAAATGACAGACACTTTTCAAAACTTTTATCTCTAGCTCTATGTTAGGGATACAGAAGCTGAAAATTTCATCGAAATCGGTTGACGGAGAAAAAAACAACGTGCATTGCAAGATATAAGAATCTGTGTATCTGTGTGTCTGTACAAATAGCAATAATACTGCCACCAAATAGCTTTATATGGATAAGATCCGTCGAAAGTTAGTTTCATTACATAACACTTTTATTTCGTTACTACCTTTACTTGAATAATTGCAGTCCAGCATTAGAAGTGGTATTATCGGTTAAATAAGTAAAAAAAATAATTTTCTGTGTTTGTTACTACGGATCACAATAAGAACGATTGAATTTTGTCATTACTTGAATATTGTATTTATTCTTTTTTTTTTTATTCTATAACTATTACAGAATATATTTTGTTGAATAATCATTATTTTATAAATATCGCAATAAGTTCCAAATTAATTAATTTCACCTATAAACTATCGATTATAAAATAATGATTACAATGGTGCACAATATGGAAAATAAGAAGGCAATAATAGTGTAATGAAATTATACAATAAAAAATAATTATTCTCATTCTACGCATTATCCGTTTATTTATTGCCTATGTCACTGACGTTTCTTCCGTAATTCACGAGCAAATGTTCTATTTAGGTAGCGAGCGCGGCATGTTTAGCGATGTTGGTATTTGAGATCAGTGATAGTTCCACCTTCTTAGTTCCACAACCGACGAGAGTATCTCGACATTGGGGCCGTTACCGACCGATCCCAGCACCCACCTGGCACTAGGCCTGCAGCCAAGCTCGCACATGCGAGCCGAGCTCGGGTCCAGTCGAGCCGGGACTCGCTTTTCGAGTCGAGTCGAGTACTCGCACGATGCGAGCTGCTCGCAACGAAGCGAACGGCTCGAAATAAAATCAGGCGTAAAATGACATGATGCGAGTTACAGCAGGAAGATCAGCACATTGATATTATCAAGCATTTTAGTATATTGACAATGCTAAATGTTTGCGATGTTTTATTATATATTTTGATAGTGAAATGTTGATTCAGAATTTGTATAACCCTTATTGAAAATAATTATGCAATAACAACTATTTAGATTTATGTAAATAACTAGATGTGATCTGTAAAGAACGGATTTTATATATTCCTTTATATTATACTCCGGTTCACTGTACAGTCGTAAAAATGTGTTGTCGCAAAATTGTTTATAATGTTGAAAATTAACGTGAAACCAAGTTGGAAGTTGGAAGTTCCAACAGCCTGTCATTCGGTACTGTGCAAGTATAGGTGATAAGATTTAAAAGGGCATAGCCGATTAAGATGGTCAAAACAATTGGAACCGCAAAAAGATTCCATTTCAAACAGTATTGATTTCTTGATTTTCTGGAAATGACAGACGTAGAGTTCAAAATTCTTTTCACGGAATCTTACCAATTTTCACAAGCAATTTCATATCTGGCGGAAATCGTAGACGAACACAATAATATAAATATTCATTGCCTAATCAATGTTACTTCAATATTTTTAAAACATTAAAAAAATATTGTTAAAATCACATGAATAAATAATATAAGAAATTGAAAAAATAAAGATGATGTATGGGAAAAAACATTTACCACCGACGGGATAAGAACCCCAGCGTATCCGCTCCTTAGTTCGACACACGTCCGGCGATGTTACAAAACTTTACGAACATTCTGGTATATATCACACAAAATACAATTTATTCTTTCTCTTAAATCACATTTCTTAGGTCAAAGAATTACTTGTTTCAATTTAATAATGCTAAAAATTACTTAATATATAGCTGCGATAAAACCAACAAGTGTAACTTTCCTCCTAATAGCAAAAACGTCGAAAAAATTCGGTTTTTATTGTTTTTTGACGATGATGTCCCACAACAAAAAATCTAAAAAAAATTGACGACACTGCCTGTTATAGTACTTTAACAAGGAACTAAACAGTAGAATAGCATGTTTTCAAATTTTTGAGAAATCTGCATTTTTCCGATTTTTTGGAGGTTTTTCATTTTTTTTTACGACCACAGTTTGTAACAAAAAAATCTGAAAGTTTAAACTTTCATACGTGCGCGATTCTCCATCCGTTTACATTGTATGTCGTCTGTCGTCGCTGGGTCTTTGAAGCTCGGCACTCGGCAAAAGTTATTCGAGCATTTATTTGAAGCCTTCGAATAAATGATACAGATGAAAGATGAAAAAATTTCTCGTAGTTCGAATAAATCCGCTTCGAATAAAAAAAAGTATCTTTATTCGTCGGATAAATTCTCGTCGAATAAAATTATTTATTCGATACTCGTCGAATAAGGATACCTTTTTTATTCGAACCTTCGAATAACGAATAAAGATGAAGTATCTTTTATTCGAATCGTTATTTAAATAATTTTTATCTAATAATGCCCAACTCTGGGCACACCAGAATGACTGGCATTCAAAAGGAGAGAATATCCGTCTACGATACATATAATGTTGCACGGAGAAGCGGACAGCGAAACTAGAGAAGCGTCCTCCCCGAGGAGTGGGCCACACATTGTCGGCTATATCGGTGTGAGACCAGAAGACCACTACTAATCCAATCACAAAACTTCTTTATTTTTCGTTATTTTTTTTTTTTTTTAACTTTTACCAACATATTCGTGACATTTTTCTGATTAAAATGAAACCAAATATGATATAATTCCGACGATAATTGCTTGTGCAATGAACGATTGATGTTTCGGACGCGAAGAAGGACAGCGTATGGGAAAGAAAGAGCCGCGGAGAGTCGAAGCGTTCGGAAAAGATGAAAGACTGGCGTGAGCTCTGGCCTTTAAATAAAAAAATAAACTTTTTCATTATTAATTATTTTTCTATCGGACTTTCACCAACATACTCGTGGCATTTTTCTAAGGAAAACGGTACCAAATATGACAAAATTCCGATGATATTTACTTGTGTAATGAACGACGGAAGTTTCGGACGCAAAGAAGGACAGCATATGAAAAGAAAGAGACGCGGCGAGTCCTTCCCGTCTCGAGTTCGACAGCTTGGTTTTCGCCGCGGACAAATAGATGTGGTTACTAATGTATATGTATTGACAATTACTCACAGAAAGTTAAATTTAAACAATACAATTAATGATTATACATAAAGTTTATTGCTGATAAAATATAAAGAATATTAAATGTAAAGAAACAATTCTATAAGGTATAAAAAATAGCAATCAATACAATTATAATTAAAACTTAAAATGACAGACACTTTTCAAAACTTTTATCTCTACCTCTATGTTAGGGATACAGAAGCTGAAAATTTCATCGAAATCGGTTGACGGAGAAAAAAACAACGTGCATTGCAAGATATAAGAATCTGTGTATCTGTGTGTCTGTACAAATAGCAATAATACTGCCACCAAATAGCTTTATATGGATAAGATCCGTCGAAAGTTAGTTTCATTACATAACACTTTTATTTCGTTACTACCTTTACTTGAATAATTGCAGTCCAGCATTAGAAGTGGTATTATCGGTTAAATAAGTAAAAAAATAATTTTCTGTGTTTGTTACTACGGATCACAATAAGAACGATTGAATTTTGTCATTACTTGAATATTGTATTTATTCTTTTTGTTTATTCTATAACTATTACAGAATATATTTTGTTGAATAATCATTATTTTATAAATATCGCAATAAGTTCCAAATTAATTAATTTCACCTATAAACTATCGATTATAAAATAATGATTACAATGGTGCACAATATGGAAAATAAGAAGGCAATAATAGTGTAATGAAATTATACAATAAAAAATAATTATTCTCATTCTACGCATTATCCGTTTATTTATTGCCTATGTCACTGACGTTTCTTCCGTAATTCACGAGCAAATGTTCTATTTAGGTAGCGAGCGCGGCATGTTTAGCGATGTTGGTATTTGAGATCAGTGATAGTTCCACCTTCTTAGTTCCACAACCGACGAGAGTATCTCGACATTGGGGCCGTTACCGACCGATCCCAGCACCCACCTGGCACTAGGCCTGCAGCCAAGCTCGCACATGCGAGCCGAGCTCGGGTCCAGTCGAGCCGGGACTCGCTTTTCGAGTCGAGTCGAGTACTCGCACGATGCGAGCTGCTCGCAACGAAGCGAACGGCTCGAAATAAAATCAGGCGTAAAATGACATGATGCGAGTTACAGCAGGAAGATCAGCACATTGATATTATCAAGCATTTTAGTATATTGACAATGCTAAATGTTTGCGATGTTTTATTATATATTTTGATAGTGAAATGTTGATTCAGAATTTGTATAACCCTTATTGAAAATAATTATGCAATAACAACTATTTAGATTTATGTAAATAACTAGATGTGATCTGTAAAGAACGGTATTTTATATATTCCTTTACATTATACTCCGGTTCACTGTACAGTCGTAAAAATGTGTTGTCGCAAAATTGTTTATAATGTTGAAAATTAACGTGAAACCAAGTTGGAAGTTGGAAGTTCCAACAGCCTGTCATTCGGTACTGTGCAAGTATAGGTGATAAGATTTAAAAGGGCATAGCCGATTAAGATGGTCAAAACAATTGGAACCGCAAAAAGATTCCATTTCAAACAGTATTGATTTCTTGATTTTCTGGAAATGACAGACGTAGAGTTCAAAATTCTTTTCACGGAATCTTACCAATTTTCACAAGCAATTTCATATCTGGCGGAAATCGTAGACGAACACAATAATATAAATATTCATTGCCTAATCAATGTTACTTCAATATTTTTAAAACATTAAAAAAATATTGTTAAAATCGCACGAATAAATAATATAAGAAATTGAAAAAATAAAGATGATGTATGGGAAAAAACATTTACCACCGACGGGATAAGAACCCCAGCGTATCCGCTCCTTAGTTCGACACGTCCGGCGATGTTACAAAACTTTACGAACATTCTGGTATATATCACACAAAATACAATTTATTCTTTCTCTTAAATCACATTTCTTACGTCAAAGAATTACTTGTTTCAATTTAATAATGCTAAAAATTACTTAATATATAGCTGCGATAAAACCAACAAGTGTAACTTTCCTCCTAATAGCAAAAACGTCGAAAAAATTCGGTTTTTATTGTTTTTTGACGATGATGTCCCACAACAAAAAATCTAAAAAAAATTGACGACACTGCCTGTTATAGTACTTTAACAAGGAACTAAACAGTAGAATAGCATGTTTTCAAATTTTTGAGAAATCTGCATTTTTCCGATTTTTTGGAGGTTTTTCATTTTTTTTACGACCACAGTTTGTAACAAAAAAATCTGAAAGTTTAAACTTTCATACGTGCGCGATTCTCCATCCGTTTACATTGTATGTCGTCTGTCGTCGCTGGGTCTTTGAAGCTCGGCACTCGGCAAAAGTTATTCGAGCATTTATTTGAAGCCTTCGAATAAATGATACAGATGAAAGATGAAAAAATTTCTCGTAGTTTGAATAAATCCGCTTCGAATAAAAAAAAGTATCTTTATTCGTCGGATAAATTCTCGTCGAATAAAATTATTTATTCGATACTCGTCGAATAAGGATACCTTTTTTATTCGAACCTTCGAATAACGAATAAAGATGAAGTATCTTTTATTCGAATCGTTATTTAAATAATTTTTATCTAATAATGCCCAACTCTGGGCACACCAGAATGACTGGCATTCAAAAGGAGAGAATATCCGTCTACGATACATATAATGTTGCACGGAGAAGCGGACAGCGAAACTAGAGAAGCGTCCTCCCCGAGGAGTGGGCCACACATTGTCGGCTATATCGGTGTGAGACCAGAAGACCACTACTAATCCAATCACAAAACTTCTTTATTTTTCGTTATTTTTTTTTTTTTTAACTTTTACCAACATATTCGTGACATTTTTCTGATTAAAATGAAACCAAATATGATATAATTCCGACGATAATTGCTTGTGCAATGAACGATTGATGTTTCGGACGCGAAGAAGGACAGCGTATGGGAAAGAAAGAGCCGCGGAGAGTCGAAGCGTTCGGAAAAGATGAAAGACTGGCGTGAGCTCTGGCCTTTAAATAAAAAAATAAACTTTTTCATTATTAATTATTTTTCTATCGGACTTTCACCAACATACTCGTGGCATTTTTCTAAGGAAAACGGTACCAAATATGACAAAATTCCGATGATATTTACTTGTGTAATGAACGACGGAAGTTTCGGACGCAAAGAAGGACAGCATATGAAAAGAAAGAGACGCGGCGAGTCCTTCCCGTCTCGAGTTCGACAGCTTGGTTTTCGCCGCGGACAAATAGATGTGGTTACTAATGTATATGTATTGACAATTACTCACAGAAAGTTAAATTTAACAATACAATTAATGATTATACATAAAGTTTATTGCTGACAAAATATAAAGAATATTAAATGTAAAGAAACAATTCTATAAGGTATAAAAAATAGCAATCAATACAATTATAATTAAAACTTAAAATGACAGACACTTTTCAAAACTTTTATCTCTAGCTCTATGTTAGGGATACAGAAGCTGAAAATTTCATCGAAATCGGTTGACGGAGAAAAAAACAACGTGCATTGCAAGATATAAGAATCTGTGTATCTGTGTGTCTGTACAAATAGCAATAATACTGCCACCAAATAGCTTTATATGGATAAGATCCGTCGAAAGTTAGTTTCATTACATAACACTTTTATTTCGTTACTACCTTTACTTGAATAATTGCAGTCCAGCATTAGAAGTGGTATTATCGGTTAAATAAGTAAAAAAAATAATTTTCTGTGTTTGTTACTACGGATCACAATAAGAACGATTGAATTTTGTCATTACTTGAATATTGTATTTATTCTTTTTTTTTTTATTCTATAACTATTACAGAATATATTTTGTTGAATAATCATTATTTTATAAATATCGCAATAAGTTCCAAATTAATTAATTTCACCTATAAACTATCGATTATAAAATAATGATTACAATGGTGCACAATATGGAAAATAAGAAGGCAATAATAGTGTAATGAAATTATACAATAAAAAATAATTATTCTCATTCTACGCATTATCCGTTTATTTATTGCCTATGTCACTGACGTTTCTTCCGTAATTCACGAGCAAATGTTCTATTTAGGTAGCGAGCGCGGCATGTTTAGCGATGTTGGTATTTGAGATCAGTGATAGTTCCACCTTCTTAGTTCCACAACCGACGAGAGTATCTCGACATTGGGGCCGTTACCGACCGATCCCAGCACCCACCTGGCACTAGGCCTGCAGCCAAGCTCGCACATGCGAGCCGAGCTCGGGTCCAGTCGAGCCGGGACTCGCTTTTCGAGTCGAGTCGAGTACTCGCACGATGCGAGCTGCTCGCAACGAAGCGAACGGCTCGAAATAAAATCAGGCGTAAAATGACATGATGCGAGTTACAGCAGGAAGATCAGCACATTGATATTATCAAGCATTTTAGTATATTGACAATGCTAAATGTTTGCGATGTTTTATTATATATTTTGATAGTGAAATGTTGATTCAGAATTTGTATAACCCTTATTGAAAATAATTATGCAATAACAACTATTCTAGATTTATGTAAATAACTAGATGTGATCTGTAAAGAACGGTATTTTATATATTCCTTTATATTATACTCCGGTTCACTGTACAGTCGTAAAAATGTGTTGTCGCAAAATTGTTTATAATGTTGAAAATTAACGTGAAACCAAGTTGGAAGTTGGAAGTTCCAACAGCCTGTCATTCGGTACTGTGCAAGTATAGGTGATAAGATTTAAAAGGGCATAGCCGATTAAGATGGTCAAAACAATTGGAACCGCAAAAAGATTCCATTTCAAACAGTATTGATTTCTTGATTTTCTGGAAATGACAGACGTAGAGTTCAAAATTCTTTTCACGGAATCTTACCAATTTTCACAAGCAATTTCATATCTGGCGGAAATCGTAGACGAACACAATAATATAAATATTCATTGCCTAATCAATGTTACTTCAATATTTTTAAAACATTAAAAAAATATTGTTAAAATCACATGAATAAATAATATAAGAAATTGAAAAAATAAAGATGATGTATGGGAAAAAACATTTACCACCGACGGGATAAGAACCCCAGCGTATCCGCTCCTTAGTTCGACACGTCCGGCGATGTTACAAAACTTTACGAACATTCTGGTATATATCACACAAAATACAATTTATTCTTTCTCTTAAATCACATTTCTTAGGTCAAAGAATTACTTGTTTCAATTTAATAATGCTAAAAATTACTTAATATATAGCTGCGATAAAACCAACAAGTGTAACTTTCCTCCTAATAGCAAAAACGTCGAAAAAATTCGGTTTTTATTGTTTTTTGACGATGATGTCCCACAACAAAAAATCTAAAAAAAATTGACGACACTGCCTGTTATAGTACTTTAACAAGGAACTAAACAGTAGAATAGCATGTTTTCAAATTTTTGAGAAATCTGCATTTTTCCGATTTTTTGGAGGTTTTTCATTTTTTTTTTACGACCACAGTTTGTAACAAAAAAATCGGAAAAAATTATCAAAAATCAGCCTTAGAATCCAAAATATGTCACATTTTTTTCAGAATTTTAGAAAGCATCAGAGTGCGGGAAATACGCGGAGAAGCGCGAAATCTAATTTACCCTGTAACTAACCTCATGGGCAAGATAGGGGGTTGAAATTTTACTCAGAGGGGTTTTTCCTCTAAGGGCAGTTTTGACCATAAATCGGCTAGGCCCTTTTAAAAGGATCTGATGTCTACGTTCAACACTCGTCATACTTTCTGTTTAGTTAATATTTTAATCTAAATCTTTTTTCAATTTGCAATTGTTGGCTCTTCTCCATGGATAACAGTCGATCTTTTATACGATGGTCCAAAATCATGCTAACTACCAAATAATTCGTAGTGGCAGCAAAGTTAAATCTACTTCCTAGCTCGACAATTAACGCAATTATATAACGCAATTTTTCCTGCGTTTTCATTACATGTCATCTAGTAAATTAATCTATCTAGCTTGGCAGAACAGCTGAAGTCGTTTGGTCGATTTATAAAAAAAGTTATTCTGATTTATAGTGTCTGCCATCAATTATGAGACTGACTGCATAATGTATAACGAGAAGCGGCCGCACGTTTCTCGCTAAGCAACCTGCGCTATCTCCATGTTTATAATTGTGCAGTGTGAAAATGGTTTACTGCCTTTTTGGTTCGTTATCTCGGCCATTTCTTCTAAAAAGTGTACTTCCGTACAATGGGACAGTAGGGCTCTCATCAGCGAGCTAAGGTTTATGACCGGCTCTCGCCTGCACTCGCCCACTTAGGTCACCCGCTCTGAGTATTTAATCTACCGGCACGCGTATGCGTTTTGCTCTTCCTCCCTCCCCATCGAGCCACTAGCTTAGTTATTCATTATCGAAAAATATAAAAGTCTAAGACAATCTATTCTCAGGTTAGTTAGCTCAGATTCTGTCAAACAGTTTTTCTCAGCTTACCAGAATTCAGTCTTTTGACCTTTGGTGCGAGTACCAGTGTGGCGGCCTGTGCAAAGAGCACGCCGACGAACCGCCAGCATACACATTGTAGACGCGGCGGCGACCTCGTATAAATACACATCAATATTATACAATATTGTTTATATACCCATTCCTTTCAAAAACTATTTAACGAAGCTTAACGTTAATTTTTAACATTATAAACAATTTTGCAACAACACATTTTTACGACTGTACACTGAACCCCGGAGTATAATATAAAGGAATATATAAAATACCGTTCTTTACAGATCACAGCTAGTTATTTACATAAATCTAGGAAATAGTTGTTATTGCATAATTATTTTCAATAAGGGTTATACAAATTCTGAATCAACATTTCACTATCAAAATATATAATAAAACATCGCAAACATTTAGCATTGTCAATATACTAAAATGCTTGATAATATCGATGTGCTGATCTTCCCGCTGTAACTCGCATCATGTCATTTTACGCCTGATTTTATTTCGAGCAGCTCGCATCGGTGCGGATAGCTCGCATCGGTGCGGGTAGCTCGCATCGGTGCGGGTAGCTCGCATCGTGCGAGTACTCGACTCGACTCGCACAATTGAGCCGAGCTAAGCTCAACCAGAGTTGGGCAAAATATTTATCTAAATAAAAATTTCGAGTAACGAATAAAAGATAAAAAAAATTTTTATTTCCTTTTGGTATGTGTTGTGGTTTGGGTGTTCAGTAAAGGATTCACCCAATATAACAATAACCATTTATTAAATAAGCAACAAAAACTCAACGACGTAACAAGGAACAAAGAAAATGAAATAACAATGAAACAAGAACTACGGATAAACGACTATACGAACAACTGACGGCGAATGACGACTTCTCACAACGACTGACTGACTTGAACTGACTGACTGACTGACCCTGTCATCCGTCAGAATCCGCGCTTATATCCTCCAGGAATTTCCTTCGAACAAGAAAACTTCTGGAGTGGGGATGTCGCTTCCTGTACGTGCCCCTTGGAGAAAGTTCGTGTCCTTGCACCGAACATCCGTGTCCTGGCGAAAGTCAAGGGTTGGCGGCCAAATGTGCACGCCAAGGAAAAACCCCGAACCTGGTCGCCAAATGTGCACCCCAGGTAGGAACAGACTTCCGGCGACTAAGTGTGCGCTCGGGAAGAGCTTGGGCCTGGCGACCAAGTGCGTCCAAGGTCCCAGCCCGCAGACGACGCTCCTACCTGGGTCCGATCAACCCTTCTCCAAGGGGTCCGCCACATTACTTGAATATTGTATTTATTCTTTTTTTTTATTCTATAACTATTACAGAATATATTTTGTTGAATAATCATTATTTTATAAATATCGCAAGAAGTTCCAAATTAATTAATTACACCTATAAATTATCGATTATAAAATAATGATTACAATGGTGAACAATATGGAAAATAAGAAGGCAATAAGAGTGTAATGAAATTATACAATAAAAGATAATTATTTTCATTCTACGCATTATACGTTTATTTATTGCCTCTGTCACTGACGTTTTTTCCATAATTCACGAGCAAATGTTCTTTTAGTTCCACAACCGACGAGAGTATCTCGACATTAGGGCCGTTACCGACCGCTCCCAGCACCCAACTGGCACCCACTTTGAGACTCGCAGTTTAACACGGGGGCTGGCAGTCTTTATATATATATATATATATCTCGTGGGTGCACTGATCCACCGACGAGATATATATAAAGGCTGACAGCCTTACGGGAGAATGTGTCGCTCGAAAAATACGGTGTTGTCTACCGCTCTCTAGGATAGATTTTGGCTGGAGTAAGAAACAGAAGGCCAACGACGGTATCTCGTCGGTGCAGAAGACCACTAAGGAACTTCTCGTCGCTGAGAAGGTGAATCATCACGGACCCATATCGATTATCAAATGTTACATTCTCCGACAAACGTATTCAAATTAAAAAGATATTTTTTTTTAGTGTTGCTTTTTAAGATCTAAAATATTAAAAGTAAAACTAATATCAAGGACGAAAAATTCGTCAAAATATTTTACGTAAGAAATTATTAAAGCATAATTTTAGGAAAATCAATTTCTACTTCCATATGAGATACCTTAATTTGTAATTTAAAAATATTTCATGAACAAGCATTATTTCCTTACACTTTTTTTTTATAGATAATTGTTCCAAGAATCGATCTGTGGGAACAGAAATATGTTGAAAACCAGAGTAGCGTTTATTTAACGTACTATTCCGAATAGTATAGAGTTTGAGAGAGAATCACGTGGATGAATTAATATAATATAAAATAATATAATTGTAGAAGCAAAGATGGGCAAATTTTTATTGAAATAGACATTTCAAACAGCGAATAAAAGATAAAAAATGATTTGTTACGCGTCAAATAAAAATAATTATGTTATCTCTATTCCGCACGTAATGAATTTATTCGACGAATAAAGATTTTTTTATAAAGACCGACCAACAGCCTACAATGTAAGCAGATGGAGAATCCAACATTATTGGCAATTTATGCTTTTATGTTTTTAATCAGAACAATATTGTTAATACGAATGAGTTGTAGAGCTCATCCCGATCAAAATGAGTCTAAACACGACATCATTTGGACTGTCTTTAATGAGATTGTAATTTTTATCGTAACATTACGTATCAGTGAAACTTGGTCGATTACACCCGAATTTCACCTCATTTTCATCAGGAAAATCCCCTCCATTCGCTCGTCACAATTTCATGAGGATATATTGCACAATCTAAAAGTTTAAACTTTCATTCGTGCGCGATTCTCCATCCGTTTACATTGTATGTCGTCTGTCGTCGCTGGGTCTTTGAAGCTCGGCACTCGGCAAAAGTTATTCGAGCATTTATTTGAAGCCTTCGAATAAATGATACAGATGAAAGATGAAAAAATTTCTCGTAGTTTGAATAAATCCGCTTCGAATAAAAAAAAGTATCTTTATTCGTCGGATAAATTCTCGTCGAATAAAATTATTTATTCGATACTCGTCGAATAAGGATACCTTTTTTATTCGAACCTTCGAATAACGAATAAAGATGAAGTATCTTTTATTCGAATCGTTATTTAAATAATTTTTATCTAATAATGCCCAACTCTGGGCACACCAGAATGACTGGCATTCAAAAGGAGAGAATATCCGTCTACGATACATATAATGTTGCACGGAGAAGCGGACAGCGAAACTAGAGAAGCGTCCTCCCCGAGGAGTGGGCCACACATTGTCGGCTATATCGGTGTGAGACCAGAAGACCACTACTAATCCAATCACAAAGCTTCTTTATTTTTCGTTATTTTTTTTTTTTTTAACTTTTACCAACATATTCGTGACATTTTTCTGATTAAAATGAAACCAAATATGATATAATTCCGACGATAATTGCTTGTGTAATGAACGATTGATGTTTCGGACGCGAAAAAGGACAGCGTATGGGAAAGAAAGAGCCCCGGAGAGTCGAAGCGTTCGGAAAAGATGAAAGACTGGCGTGAGCTCAGGCCTTTAAATAAAAAAATAAACTTTTTCATTATTAATTATTTTTCTATCGGACTTTCACCAACATACTCGTGGCATTTTTCTAAGGAAAACGGTACCAAATATGACAAAATTCCGATGATATTTACTTGTGTAATGAACGACGGAAGTTTCGGACGCAAAGAAGGACAGCATATGAAAAGAAAGAGACGCGGCGAGTCCTTCCCGTCTCGAGTTCGACAGCTTGGTTTTCGCCGCGGACAAATAGATGTGGTTACTAATGTATATGTATTGACAATTACTCACAGAAAGTTAAATTTAAACAATACAATTAATGATTATACATAAAGTTTATTGCTGATAAAATATAAAGAATATTAAATGTAAAGAAACAATTCTATAAGGTATAAAAAATAGCAATCAATACAATTATAATTAAAACTTAAAATGACAGACACTTTTCAAAACTTTTATCTCTACCTCTATGTTAGGGATACAGAAGCTGAAAATTTCATCGAAATCGGTTGACGGAGAAAAAAACAACGTGCATTGCAAGATATAAGAATCTGTGTATCTGTGTGTCTGTACAAATAGCAATAATACTGCCACCAAATAGCTTTATATGGATAAGATCCGTCGAAAGTTAGTTTCATTACATAACACTTTTATTTCGTTACTACCTTTACTTGAATAATTGCAGTCCAGCATTAGAAGTGGTATTATCGGTTAAATAAGTAAAAAAATAATTTTCTGTGTTTGTTACTACGGATCACAATAAGAACGATTGAATTTTGTCATTACTTGAATATTGTATTTATTCTTTTTGTTTATTCTATAACTATTACAGAATATATTTTGTTGAATAATCATTATTTTATAAATATCGCAATAAGTTCCAAATTAATTAATTTCACCTATAAACTATCGATTATAAAATAATGATTACAATGGTGCACAATATGGAAAATAAGAAGGCAATAATAGTGTAATGAAATTATACAATAAAAAATAATTATTCTCATTCTACGCATTATCCGTTTATTTATTGCCTATGTCACTGACGTTTCTTCCGTAATTCACGAGCAAATGTTCTATTTAGGTAGCGAGCGCGGCATGTTTAGCGATGTTGGTATTTGAGATCAGTGATAGTTCCACCTTCTTAGTTCCACAACCGACGAGAGTATCTCGACATTGGGGCCGTTACCGACCGATCCCAGCACCCACCTGGCACTAGGCCTGCAGCCAAGCTCGCACATGCGAGCCGAGCTCGGGTCCAGTCGAGCCGGGACTCGCTTTTCGAGTCGAGTCGAGTACTCGCACGATGCGAGCTGCTCGCAACGAAGCGAACGGCTCGAAATAAAATCAGGCGTAAAATGACATGATGCGAGTTACAGCAGGAAGATCAGCACATTGATATTATCAAGCATTTTAGTATATTGACAATGCTAAATGTTTGCGATGTTTTATTATATATTTTGATAGTGAAATGTTGATTCAGAATTTGTATAACCCTTATTGAAAATAATTATGCAATAACAACTATTTAGATTTATGTAAATAACTAGATGTGATCTGTAAAGAACGGTATTTTATATATTCCTTTACATTATACTCCGGTTCACTGTACAGTCGTAAAAATGTGTTGTCGCAAAATTGTTTATAATGTTGAAAATTAACGTGAAACCAAGTTGGAAGTTGGAAGTTCCAACAGCCTGTCATTCGGTACTGTGCAAGTATAGGTGATAAGATTTAAAAGGGCATAGCCGATTAAGATGGTCAAAACAATTGGAACCGCAAAAAGATTCCATTTCAAACAGTATTGATTTCTTGATTTTCTGGAAATGACAGACGTAGAGTTCAAAATTCTTTTCACGGAATCTTACCAATTTTCACAAGCAATTTCATATCTGGCGGAAATCGTAGACGAACACAATAATATAAATATTCATTGCCTAATCAATGTTACTTCAATATTTTTAAAACATTAAAAAAATATTGTTAAAATCGCACGAATAAATAATATAAGAAATTGAAAAAATAAAGATGATGTATGGGAAAAAACATTTACCACCGACGGGATAAGAACCCCAGCGTATCCGCTCCTTAGTTCGACACGTCCGGCGATGTTACAAAACTTTACGAACATTCTGGTATATATCACACAAAATACAATTTATTCTTTCTCTTAAATCACATTTCTTACGTCAAAGAATTACTTGTTTCAATTTAATAATGCTAAAAATTACTTAATATATAGCTGCGATAAAACCAACAAGTGTAACTTTCCTCCTAATAGCAAAAACGTCGAAAAAATTCGGTTTTTATTGTTTTTTGACGATGATGTCCCACAACAAAAAATCTAAAAAAAATTGACGACACTGCCTGTTATAGTACTTTAACAAGGAACTAAACAGTAGAATAGCATGTTTTCAAATTTTTGAGAAATCTGCATTTTTCCGATTTTTTGGAGGTTTTTCATTTTTTTTACGACCACAGTTTGTAACAAAAAAATCTGAAAGTTTAAACTTTCATACGTGCGCGATTCTCCATCCGTTTACATTGTATGTCGTCTGTCGTCGCTGGGTCTTTGAAGCTCGGCACTCGGCAAAAGTTATTCGAGCATTTATTTGAAGCCTTCGAATAAATGATACAGATGAAAGATGAAAAAATTTCTCGTAGTTTGAATAAATCCGCTTCGAATAAAAAAAAGTATCTTTATTCGTCGGATAAATTCTCGTCGAATAAAATTATTTATTCGATACTCGTCGAATAAGGATACCTTTTTTATTCGAACCTTCGAATAACGAATAAAGATGAAGTATCTTTTATTCGAATCGTTATTTAAATAATTTTTATCTAATAATGCCCAACTCTGGGCACACCAGAATGACTGGCATTCAAAAGGAGAGAATATCCGTCTACGATACATATAATGTTGCACGGAGAAGCGGACAGCGAAACTAGAGAAGCGTCCTCCCCGAGGAGTGGGCCACACATTGTCGGCTATATCGGTGTGAGACCAGAAGACCACTACTAATCCAATCACAAAACTTCTTTATTTTTCGTTATTTTTTTTTTTTTTAACTTTTACCAACATATTCGTGACATTTTTCTGATTAAAATGAAACCAAATATGATATAATTCCGACGATAATTGCTTGTGCAATGAACGATTGATGTTTCGGACGCGAAGAAGGACAGCGTATGGGAAAGAAAGAGCCGCGGAGAGTCGAAGCGTTCGGAAAAGATGAAAGACTGGCGTGAGCTCTGGCCTTTAAATAAAAAAATAAACTTTTTCATTATTAATTATTTTTCTATCGGACTTTCACCAACATACTCGTGGCATTTTTCTAAGGAAAACGGTACCAAATATGACAAAATTCCGATGATATTTACTTGTGTAATGAACGACGGAAGTTTCGGACGCAAAGAAGGACAGCATATGAAAAGAAAGAGACGCGGCGAGTCCTTCCCGTCTCGAGTTCGACAGCTTGGTTTTCGCCGCGGACAAATAGATGTGGTTACTAATGTATATGTATTGACAATTACTCACAGAAAGTTAAATTTAACAATACAATTAATGATTATACATAAAGTTTATTGCTGACAAAATATAAAGAATATTAAATGTAAAGAAACAATTCTATAAGGTATAAAAAATAGCAATCAATACAATTATAATTAAAACTTAAAATGACAGACACTTTTCAAAACTTTTATCTCTAGCTCTATGTTAGGGATACAGAAGCTGAAAATTTCATCGAAATCGGTTGACGGAGAAAAAAACAACGTGCATTGCAAGATATAAGAATCTGTGTATCTGTGTGTCTGTACAAATAGCAATAATACTGCCACCAAATAGCTTTATATGGATAAGATCCGTCGAAAGTTAGTTTCATTACATAACACTTTTATTTCGTTACTACCTTTACTTGAATAATTGCAGTCCAGCATTAGAAGTGGTATTATCGGTTAAATAAGTAAAAAAAATAATTTTCTGTGTTTGTTACTACGGATCACAATAAGAACGATTGAATTTTGTCATTACTTGAATATTGTATTTATTCTTTTTTTTTTTATTCTATAACTATTACAGAATATATTTTGTTGAATAATCATTATTTTATAAATATCGCAATAAGTTCCAAATTAATTAATTTCACCTATAAACTATCGATTATAAAATAATGATTACAATGGTGCACAATATGGAAAATAAGAAGGCAATAATAGTGTAATGAAATTATACAATAAAAAATAATTATTCTCATTCTACGCATTATCCGTTTATTTATTGCCTATGTCACTGACGTTTCTTCCGTAATTCACGAGCAAATGTTCTATTTAGGTAGCGAGCGCGGCATGTTTAGCGATGTTGGTATTTGAGATCAGTGATAGTTCCACCTTCTTAGTTCCACAACCGACGAGAGTATCTCGACATTGGGGCCGTTACCGACCGATCCCAGCACCCACCTGGCACTAGGCCTGCAGCCAAGCTCGCACATGCGAGCCGAGCTCGGGTCCAGTCGAGCCGGGACTCGCTTTTCGAGTCGAGTCGAGTACTCGCACGATGCGAGCTGCTCGCAACGAAGCGAACGGCTCGAAATAAAATCAGGCGTAAAATGACATGATGCGAGTTACAGCAGGAAGATCAGCACATTGATATTATCAAGCATTTTAGTATATTGACAATGCTAAATGTTTGCGATGTTTTATTATATATTTTGATAGTGAAATGTTGATTCAGAATTTGTATAACCCTTATTGAAAATAATTATGCAATAACAACTATTTAGATTTATGTAAATAACTAGATGTGATCTGTAAAGAACGGATTTTATATATTCCTTTATATTATACTCCGGTTCACTGTACAGTCGTAAAAATGTGTTGTCGCAAAATTGTTTATAATGTTGAAAATTAACGTGAAACCAAGTTGGAAGTTGGAAGTTCCAACAGCCTGTCATTCGGTACTGTGCAAGTATAGGTGATAAGATTTAAAAGGGCATAGCCGATTAAGATGGTCAAAACAATTGGAACCGCAAAAAGATTCCATTTCAAACAGTATTGATTTCTTGATTTTCTGGAAATGACAGACGTAGAGTTCAAAATTCTTTTCACGGAATCTTACCAATTTTCACAAGCAATTTCATATCTGGCGGAAATCGTAGACGAACACAATAATATAAATATTCATTGCCTAATCAATGTTACTTCAATATTTTTAAAACATTAAAAAAATATTGTTAAAATCACATGAATAAATAATATAAGAAATTGAAAAAATAAAGATGATGTATGGGAAAAAACATTTACCACCGACGGGATAAGAACCCCAGCGTATCCGCTCCTTAGTTCGACACACGTCCGGCGATGTTACAAAACTTTACGAACATTCTGGTATATATCACACAAAATACAATTTATTCTTTCTCTTAAATCACATTTCTTAGGTCAAAGAATTACTTGTTTCAATTTAATAATGCTAAAAATTACTTAATATATAGCTGCGATAAAACCAACAAGTGTAACTTTCCTCCTAATAGCAAAAACGTCGAAAAAATTCGGTTTTTATTGTTTTTTGACGATGATGTCCCACAACAAAAAATCTAAAAAAAATTGACGACACTGCCTGTTATAGTACTTTAACAAGGAACTAAACAGTAGAATAGCATGTTTTCAAATTTTTGAGAAATCTGCATTTTTCCGATTTTTTGGAGGTTTTTCATTTTTTTTTACGACCACAGTTTGTAACAAAAAAATCTGAAAGTTTAAACTTTCATACGTGCGCGATTCTCCATCCGTTTACATTGTATGTCGTCTGTCGTCGCTGGGTCTTTGAAGCTCGGCACTCGGCAAAAGTTATTCGAGCATTTATTTGAAGCCTTCGAATAAATGATACAGATGAAAGATGAAAAAATTTCTCGTAGTTCGAATAAATCCGCTTCGAATAAAAAAAAGTATCTTTATTCGTCGGATAAATTCTCGTCGAATAAAATTATTTATTCGATACTCGTCGAATAAGGATACCTTTTTTATTCGAACCTTCGAATAACGAATAAAGATGAAGTATCTTTTATTCGAATCGTTATTTAAATAATTTTTATCTAATAATGCCCAACTCTGGGCACACCAGAATGACTGGCATTCAAAAGGAGAGAATATCCGTCTACGATACATATAATGTTGCACGGAGAAGCGGACAGCGAAACTAGAGAAGCGTCCTCCCCGAGGAGTGGGCCACACATTGTCGGCTATATCGGTGTGAGACCAGAAGACCACTACTAATCCAATCACAAAACTTCTTTATTTTTCGTTATTTTTTTTTTTTTTTAACTTTTACCAACATATTCGTGACATTTTTCTGATTAAAATGAAACCAAATATGATATAATTCCGACGATAATTGCTTGTGCAATGAACGATTGATGTTTCGGACGCGAAGAAGGACAGCGTATGGGAAAGAAAGAGCCGCGGAGAGTCGAAGCGTTCGGAAAAGATGAAAGACTGGCGTGAGCTCTGGCCTTTAAATAAAAAAATAAACTTTTTCATTATTAATTATTTTTCTATCGGACTTTCACCAACATACTCGTGGCATTTTTCTAAGGAAAACGGTACCAAATATGACAAAATTCCGATGATATTTACTTGTGTAATGAACGACGGAAGTTTCGGACGCAAAGAAGGACAGCATATGAAAAGAAAGAGACGCGGCGAGTCCTTCCCGTCTCGAGTTCGACAGCTTGGTTTTCGCCGCGGACAAATAGATGTGGTTACTAATGTATATGTATTGACAATTACTCACAGAAAGTTAAATTTAAACAATACAATTAATGATTATACATAAAGTTTATTGCTGATAAAATATAAAGAATATTAAATGTAAAGAAACAATTCTATAAGGTATAAAAAATAGCAATCAATACAATTATAATTAAAACTTAAAATGACAGACACTTTTCAAAACTTTTATCTCTACCTCTATGTTAGGGATACAGAAGCTGAAAATTTCATCGAAATCGGTTGACGGAGAAAAAAACAACGTGCATTGCAAGATATAAGAATCTGTGTATCTGTGTGTCTGTACAAATAGCAATAATACTGCCACCAAATAGCTTTATATGGATAAGATCCGTCGAAAGTTAGTTTCATTACATAACACTTTTATTTCGTTACTACCTTTACTTGAATAATTGCAGTCCAGCATTAGAAGTGGTATTATCGGTTAAATAAGTAAAAAAATAATTTTCTGTGTTTGTTACTACGGATCACAATAAGAACGATTGAATTTTGTCATTACTTGAATATTGTATTTATTCTTTTTGTTTATTCTATAACTATTACAGAATATATTTTGTTGAATAATCATTATTTTATAAATATCGCAATAAGTTCCAAATTAATTAATTTCACCTATAAACTATCGATTATAAAATAATGATTACAATGGTGCACAATATGGAAAATAAGAAGGCAATAATAGTGTAATGAAATTATACAATAAAAAATAATTATTCTCATTCTACGCATTATCCGTTTATTTATTGCCTATGTCACTGACGTTTCTTCCGTAATTCACGAGCAAATGTTCTATTTAGGTAGCGAGCGCGGCATGTTTAGCGATGTTGGTATTTGAGATCAGTGATAGTTCCACCTTCTTAGTTCCACAACCGACGAGAGTATCTCGACATTGGGGCCGTTACCGACCGATCCCAGCACCCACCTGGCACTAGGCCTGCAGCCAAGCTCGCACATGCGAGCCGAGCTCGGGTCCAGTCGAGCCGGGACTCGCTTTTCGAGTCGAGTCGAGTACTCGCACGATGCGAGCTGCTCGCAACGAAGCGAACGGCTCGAAATAAAATCAGGCGTAAAATGACATGATGCGAGTTACAGCAGGAAGATCAGCACATTGATATTATCAAGCATTTTAGTATATTGACAATGCTAAATGTTTGCGATGTTTTATTATATATTTTGATAGTGAAATGTTGATTCAGAATTTGTATAACCCTTATTGAAAATAATTATGCAATAACAACTATTTAGATTTATGTAAATAACTAGATGTGATCTGTAAAGAACGGTATTTTATATATTCCTTTACATTATACTCCGGTTCACTGTACAGTCGTAAAAATGTGTTGTCGCAAAATTGTTTATAATGTTGAAAATTAACGTGAAACCAAGTTGGAAGTTGGAAGTTCCAACAGCCTGTCATTCGGTACTGTGCAAGTATAGGTGATAAGATTTAAAAGGGCATAGCCGATTAAGATGGTCAAAACAATTGGAACCGCAAAAAGATTCCATTTCAAACAGTATTGATTTCTTGATTTTCTGGAAATGACAGACGTAGAGTTCAAAATTCTTTTCACGGAATCTTACCAATTTTCACAAGCAATTTCATATCTGGCGGAAATCGTAGACGAACACAATAATATAAATATTCATTGCCTAATCAATGTTACTTCAATATTTTTAAAACATTAAAAAAATATTGTTAAAATCGCACGAATAAATAATATAAGAAATTGAAAAAATAAAGATGATGTATGGGAAAAAACATTTACCACCGACGGGATAAGAACCCCAGCGTATCCGCTCCTTAGTTCGACACGTCCGGCGATGTTACAAAACTTTACGAACATTCTGGTATATATCACACAAAATACAATTTATTCTTTCTCTTAAATCACATTTCTTACGTCAAAGAATTACTTGTTTCAATTTAATAATGCTAAAAATTACTTAATATATAGCTGCGATAAAACCAACAAGTGTAACTTTCCTCCTAATAGCAAAAACGTCGAAAAAATTCGGTTTTTATTGTTTTTTGACGATGATGTCCCACAACAAAAAATCTAAAAAAAATTGACGACACTGCCTGTTATAGTACTTTAACAAGGAACTAAACAGTAGAATAGCATGTTTTCAAATTTTTGAGAAATCTGCATTTTTCCGATTTTTTGGAGGTTTTTCATTTTTTTTACGACCACAGTTTGTAACAAAAAAATCTGAAAGTTTAAACTTTCATACGTGCGCGATTCTCCATCCGTTTACATTGTATGTCGTCTGTCGTCGCTGGGTCTTTGAAGCTCGGCACTCGGCAAAAGTTATTCGAGCATTTATTTGAAGCCTTCGAATAAATGATACAGATGAAAGATGAAAAAATTTCTCGTAGTTTGAATAAATCCGCTTCGAATAAAAAAAAGTATCTTTATTCGTCGGATAAATTCTCGTCGAATAAAATTATTTATTCGATACTCGTCGAATAAGGATACCTTTTTTATTCGAACCTTCGAATAACGAATAAAGATGAAGTATCTTTTATTCGAATCGTTATTTAAATAATTTTTATCTAATAATGCCCAACTCTGGGCACACCAGAATGACTGGCATTCAAAAGGAGAGAATATCCGTCTACGATACATATAATGTTGCACGGAGAAGCGGACAGCGAAACTAGAGAAGCGTCCTCCCCGAGGAGTGGGCCACACATTGTCGGCTATATCGGTGTGAGACCAGAAGACCACTACTAATCCAATCACAAAACTTCTTTATTTTTCGTTATTTTTTTTTTTTTTAACTTTTACCAACATATTCGTGACATTTTTCTGATTAAAATGAAACCAAATATGATATAATTCCGACGATAATTGCTTGTGCAATGAACGATTGATGTTTCGGACGCGAAGAAGGACAGCGTATGGGAAAGAAAGAGCCGCGGAGAGTCGAAGCGTTCGGAAAAGATGAAAGACTGGCGTGAGCTCTGGCCTTTAAATAAAAAAATAAACTTTTTCATTATTAATTATTTTTCTATCGGACTTTCACCAACATACTCGTGGCATTTTTCTAAGGAAAACGGTACCAAATATGACAAAATTCCGATGATATTTACTTGTGTAATGAACGACGGAAGTTTCGGACGCAAAGAAGGACAGCATATGAAAAGAAAGAGACGCGGCGAGTCCTTCCCGTCTCGAGTTCGACAGCTTGGTTTTCGCCGCGGACAAATAGATGTGGTTACTAATGTATATGTATTGACAATTACTCACAGAAAGTTAAATTTAACAATACAATTAATGATTATACATAAAGTTTATTGCTGACAAAATATAAAGAATATTAAATGTAAAGAAACAATTCTATAAGGTATAAAAAATAGCAATCAATACAATTATAATTAAAACTTAAAATGACAGACACTTTTCAAAACTTTTATCTCTAGCTCTATGTTAGGGATACAGAAGCTGAAAATTTCATCGAAATCGGTTGACGGAGAAAAAAACAACGTGCATTGCAAGATATAAGAATCTGTGTATCTGTGTGTCTGTACAAATAGCAATAATACTGCCACCAAATAGCTTTATATGGATAAGATCCGTCGAAAGTTAGTTTCATTACATAACACTTTTATTTCGTTACTACCTTTACTTGAATAATTGCAGTCCAGCATTAGAAGTGGTATTATCGGTTAAATAAGTAAAAAAAATAATTTTCTGTGTTTGTTACTACGGATCACAATAAGAACGATTGAATTTTGTCATTACTTGAATATTGTATTTATTCTTTTTTTTTTTATTCTATAACTATTACAGAATATATTTTGTTGAATAATCATTATTTTATAAATATCGCAATAAGTTCCAAATTAATTAATTTCACCTATAAACTATCGATTATAAAATAATGATTACAATGGTGCACAATATGGAAAATAAGAAGGCAATAATAGTGTAATGAAATTATACAATAAAAAATAATTATTCTCATTCTACGCATTATCCGTTTATTTATTGCCTATGTCACTGACGTTTCTTCCGTAATTCACGAGCAAATGTTCTATTTAGGTAGCGAGCGCGGCATGTTTAGCGATGTTGGTATTTGAGATCAGTGATAGTTCCACCTTCTTAGTTCCACAACCGACGAGAGTATCTCGACATTGGGGCCGTTACCGACCGATCCCAGCACCCACCTGGCACTAGGCCTGCAGCCAAGCTCGCACATGCGAGCCGAGCTCGGGTCCAGTCGAGCCGGGACTCGCTTTTCGAGTCGAGTCGAGTACTCGCACGATGCGAGCTGCTCGCAACGAAGCGAACGGCTCGAAATAAAATCAGGCGTAAAATGACATGATGCGAGTTACAGCAGGAAGATCAGCACATTGATATTATCAAGCATTTTAGTATATTGACAATGCTAAATGTTTGCGATGTTTTATTATATATTTTGATAGTGAAATGTTGATTCAGAATTTGTATAACCCTTATTGAAAATAATTATGCAATAACAACTATTTAGATTTATGTAAATAACTAGATGTGATCTGTAAAGAACGGATTTTATATATTCCTTTATATTATACTCCGGTTCACTGTACAGTCGTAAAAATGTGTTGTCGCAAAATTGTTTATAATGTTGAAAATTAACGTGAAACCAAGTTGGAAGTTGGAAGTTCCAACAGCCTGTCATTCGGTACTGTGCAAGTATAGGTGATAAGATTTAAAAGGGCATAGCCGATTAAGATGGTCAAAACAATTGGAACCGCAAAAAGATTCCATTTCAAACAGTATTGATTTCTTGATTTTCTGGAAATGACAGACGTAGAGTTCAAAATTCTTTTCACGGAATCTTACCAATTTTCACAAGCAATTTCATATCTGGCGGAAATCGTAGACGAACACAATAATATAAATATTCATTGCCTAATCAATGTTACTTCAATATTTTTAAAACATTAAAAAAATATTGTTAAAATCACATGAATAAATAATATAAGAAATTGAAAAAATAAAGATGATGTATGGGAAAAAACATTTACCACCGACGGGATAAGAACCCCAGCGTATCCGCTCCTTAGTTCGACACACGTCCGGCGATGTTACAAAACTTTACGAACATTCTGGTATATATCACACAAAATACAATTTATTCTTTCTCTTAAATCACATTTCTTAGGTCAAAGAATTACTTGTTTCAATTTAATAATGCTAAAAATTACTTAATATATAGCTGCGATAAAACCAACAAGTGTAACTTTCCTCCTAATAGCAAAAACGTCGAAAAAATTCGGTTTTTATTGTTTTTTGACGATGATGTCCCACAACAAAAAATCTAAAAAAAATTGACGACACTGCCTGTTATAGTACTTTAACAAGGAACTAAACAGTAGAATAGCATGTTTTCAAATTTTTGAGAAATCTGCATTTTTCCGATTTTTTGGAGGTTTTTCATTTTTTTTTACGACCACAGTTTGTAACAAAAAAATCTGAAAGTTTAAACTTTCATACGTGCGCGATTCTCCATCCGTTTACATTGTATGTCGTCTGTCGTCGCTGGGTCTTTGAAGCTCGGCACTCGGCAAAAGTTATTCGAGCATTTATTTGAAGCCTTCGAATAAATGATACAGATGAAAGATGAAAAAATTTCTCGTAGTTCGAATAAATCCGCTTCGAATAAAAAAAAGTATCTTTATTCGTCGGATAAATTCTCGTCGAATAAAATTATTTATTCGATACTCGTCGAATAAGGATACCTTTTTTATTCGAACCTTCGAATAACGAATAAAGATGAAGTATCTTTTATTCGAATCGTTATTTAAATAATTTTTATCTAATAATGCCCAACTCTGGGCACACCAGAATGACTGGCATTCAAAAGGAGAGAATATCCGTCTACGATACATATAATGTTGCACGGAGAAGCGGACAGCGAAACTAGAGAAGCGTCCTCCCCGAGGAGTGGGCCACACATTGTCGGCTATATCGGTGTGAGACCAGAAGACCACTACTAATCCAATCACAAAACTTCTTTATTTTTCGTTATTTTTTTTTTTTTTTAACTTTTACCAACATATTCGTGACATTTTTCTGATTAAAATGAAACCAAATATGATATAATTCCGACGATAATTGCTTGTGCAATGAACGATTGATGTTTCGGACGCGAAGAAGGACAGCGTATGGGAAAGAAAGAGCCGCGGAGAGTCGAAGCGTTCGGAAAAGATGAAAGACTGGCGTGAGCTCTGGCCTTTAAATAAAAAAATAAACTTTTTCATTATTAATTATTTTTCTATCGGACTTTCACCAACATACTCGTGGCATTTTTCTAAGGAAAACGGTACCAAATATGACAAAATTCCGATGATATTTACTTGTGTAATGAACGACGGAAGTTTCGGACGCAAAGAAGGACAGCATATGAAAAGAAAGAGACGCGGCGAGTCCTTCCCGTCTCGAGTTCGACAGCTTGGTTTTCGCCGCGGACAAATAGATGTGGTTACTAATGTATATGTATTGACAATTACTCACAGAAAGTTAAATTTAAACAATACAATTAATGATTATACATAAAGTTTATTGCTGATAAAATATAAAGAATATTAAATGTAAAGAAACAATTCTATATGGTATAAAAAATAGCAATCAATACAATTATAATTAAAACTTAAAATGACAGACACTTTTCAAAACTTTTATCTCTAGCTCTATGTTAGGGATACAGAAGCTGAAAATTTCATCGAAATCGGTTGACGGAGAAAAAAACAACGTGCATTGCAAGATATAAGAATCTGTGTATCTGTGTGTCTGTACAAATAGCAATAATACTGCCACCAAATAGCTTTATATGGATAAGATCCGTCGAAAGTTAGTTTCATTACATAACACTTTTATTTCGTTACTACCTTTACTTGAATAATTGCAGTCCAGCATTAGAAGTGGTATTATCGGTTAAATAAGTAAAAAAATAATTTTCTGTGTTTGTTACTACGGATCACAATAAGAACGATTGAATTTTGTCATTACTTGAATATTGTATTTATTCTTTTTTTTTTATTCTATAACTATTACAGAATATATTTTGTTGAATAATCATTATTTTATAAATATCGCAATAAGTTCCAAATTAATTAATTTCACCTATAAACTATCGATTATAAAATAATGATTACAATGGTGCACAATATGGAAAATAAGAAGGCAATAATAGTGTAATGAAATTATACAATAAAAAATAATTATTCTCATTCTACGCATTATCCGTTTATTTATTGCCTATGTCACTGACGTTTCTTCCGTAATTCACGAGCAAATGTTCTATTTAGGTAGCGAGCGCGGCATGTTTAGCGATGTTGGTATTTGAGATCAGTGATAGTTCCACCTTCTTAGTTCCACAACCGACGAGAGTATCTCGACATTGGGGCCGTTACCGACCGATCCCAGCACCCACCTGGCACTAGGCCTGCAGCCAAGCTCGCATATGCGAGCCGAGCTCGGGTCCAGTCGAGCCGGGACTCGCTTTTCGAGTCGAGTCGAGTACTCGCACGATGCGAGCTGCTCGCAACGAAGCGAACGGCTCGAAATAAAATCAGGCGTAAAATGACATGATGCGAGTTACAGCAGGAAGATCAGCACATTGATATTATCAAGCATTTTAGTATATTGACAATGCTAAATGTTTGCGATGTTTTATTATATATTTTGATAGTGAAATGTTGATTCAGAATTTGTATAACCCTTATTGAAAATAATTATGCAATAACAACTATTTAGATTTATGTAAATAACTAGATGTGATCTGTAAAGAACGGATTTTATATATTCCTTTATATTATACTCCGGTTCACTGTACAGTCGTAAAAATGTGTTGTCGCAAAATTGTTTATAATGTTGAAAATTAACGTGAAACCAAGTTGGAAGTTGGAAGTTCCAACAGCCTGTCATTCGGTACTGTGCAAGTATAGGTGATAAGATTTAAAAGGGCATAGCCGATTAAGATGGTCAAAACAATTGGAACCGCAAAAAGATTCCATTTCAAACAGTATTGATTTCTTGATTTTCTGGAAATGACAGACGTAGAGTTCAAAATTCTTTTCACGGAATCTTACCAATTTTCACAAGCAATTTCATATCTGGCGGAAATCGTAGACGAACACAATAATATAAATATTCATTGCCTAATCAATGTTACTTCAATATTTTTAAAACATTAAAAAAATATTGTTAAAATCACATGAATAAATAATATAAGAAATTGAAAAAATAAAGATGATGTATGGGAAAAAACATTTACCACCGACGGGATAAGAACCCCAGCGTATCCGCTCCTTGTCCGGCGATGTTACAAAACTTTACGAACATTCTGGTATATATCACACAAAATACAATTTATTCTTTCTCTTAAATCACATTTCTTAGGTCAAAGAATTACTTGTTTCAATTTAATAATGCTAAAAATTACTTAATATATAGCTGCGATAAAACCAACAAGTGTAACTTTCCTCCTAATAGCAAAAACGTCGAAAAAATTCGGTTTTTATTGTTTTTTGACGATGATGTCCCACAACAAAAAATCTAAAAAAAATTGACGACACTGCCTGTTATAGTACTTTAACAAGGAACTAAACAGTAGAATAGCATGTTTTCAAATTTTTGAGAAATCTGCATTTTTCCGATTTTTTGGAGGTTTTTCATTTTTTTTTACGACCACAGTTTGTAACAAAAAAATCTGAAAGTTTAAACTTTCATACGTGCGCGATTCTCCATCCGTTTACATTGTATGTCGTCTGTCGTCGCTGGGTCTTTGAAGCTCGGCACTCGGCAAAAGTTATTCGAGCATTTATTTGAAGCCTTCGAATAAATGATACAGATGAAAGATGAAAAAATTTCTCGTAGTTTGAATAAATCCGCTTCGAATAAAAAAAAGTATCTTTATTCGTCGGATAAATTCTCGTCGAATAAAATTATTTATTCGATACTCGTCGAATAAGGATACCTTTTTTATTCGAACCTTCGAATAACGAATAAAGATGAAGTATCTTTTATTCGAATCGTTATTTAAATAATTTTTATCTAATAATGCCCAACTCTGGGCACACCAGAATGACTGGCATTCAAAAGGAGAGAATATCCGTCTACGATACATATAATGTTGCACGGAGAAGCGGACAGCGAAACTAGAGAAGCGTCCTCCCCGAGGAGTGGGCCACACATTGTCGGCTATATCGGTGTGAGACCAGAAGACCACTACTAATCCAATCACAAAACTTCTTTATTTTTCGTTATTTTTTTTTTTTTTAACTTTTACCAACATATTCGTGACATTTTTCTGATTAAAATGAAACCAAATATGATATAATTCCGACGATAATTGCTTGTGCAATGAACGATTGATGTTTCGGACGCGAAGAAGGACAGCGTATGGGAAAGAAAGAGCCGCGGAGAGTCGAAGCGTTCGGAAAAGATGAAAGACTGGCGTGAGCTCTGGCCTTTAAATAAAAAAATAAACTTTTTCATTATTAATTATTTTTCTATCGGACTTTCACCAACATACTCGTGGCATTTTTCTAAGGAAAACGGTACCAAATATGACAAAATTCCGATGATATTTACTTGTGTAATGAACGACGGAAGTTTCGGACGCAAAGAAGGACAGCATATGAAAAGAAAGAGACGCGGCGAGTCCTTCCCGTCTCGAGTTCGACAGCTTGGTTTTCGCCGCGGACAAATAGATGTGGTTACTAATGTATATGTATTGACAATTACTCACAGAAAGTTAAATTTAACAATACAATTAATGATTATACATAAAGTTTATTGCTGACAAAATATAAAGAATATTAAATGTAAAGAAACAATTCTATAAGGTATAAAAAATAGCAATCAATACAATTATAATTAAAACTTAAAATGACAGACACTTTTCAAAACTTTTATCTCTAGCTCTATGTTAGGGATACAGAAGCTGAAAATTTCATCGAAATCGGTTGACGGAGAAAAAAACAACGTGCATTGCAAGATATAAGAATCTGTGTATCTGTGTGTCTGTACAAATAGCAATAATACTGCCACCAAATAGCTTTATATGGATAAGATCCGTCGAAAGTTAGTTTCATTACATAACACTTTTATTTCGTTACTACCTTTACTTGAATAATTGCAGTCCAGCATTAGAAGTGGTATTATCGGTTAAATAAGTAAAAAAAATAATTTTCTGTGTTTGTTACTACGGATCACAATAAGAACGATTGAATTTTGTCATTACTTGAATATTGTATTTATTCTTTTTTTTTTTATTCTATAACTATTACAGAATATATTTTGTTGAATAATCATTATTTTATAAATATCGCAATAAGTTCCAAATTAATTAATTTCACCTATAAACTATCGATTATAAAATAATGATTACAATGGTGCACAATATGGAAAATAAGAAGGCAATAATAGTGTAATGAAATTATACAATAAAAAATAATTATTCTCATTCTACGCATTATCCGTTTATTTATTGCCTATGTCACTGACGTTTCTTCCGTAATTCACGAGCAAATGTTCTATTTAGGTAGCGAGCGCGGCATGTTTAGCGATGTTGGTATTTGAGATCAGTGATAGTTCCACCTTCTTAGTTCCACAACCGACGAGAGTATCTCGACATTGGGGCCGTTACCGACCGATCCCAGCACCCACCTGGCACTAGGCCTGCAGCCAAGCTCGCACATGCGAGCCGAGCTCGGGTCCAGTCGAGCCGGGACTCGCTTTTCGAGTCGAGTCGAGTACTCGCACGATGCGAGCTGCTCGCAACGAAGCGAACGGCTCGAAATAAAATCAGGCGTAAAATGACATGATGCGAGTTACAGCAGGAAGATCAGCACATTGATATTATCAAGCATTTTAGTATATTGACAATGCTAAATGTTTGCGATGTTTTATTATATATTTTGATAGTGAAATGTTGATTCAGAATTTGTATAACCCTTATTGAAAATAATTATGCAATAACAACTATTTAGATTTATGTAAATAACTAGATGTGATCTGTAAAGAACGGATTTTATATATTCCTTTATATTATACTCCGGTTCACTGTACAGTCGTAAAAATGTGTTGTCGCAAAATTGTTTATAATGTTGAAAATTAACGTGAAACCAAGTTGGAAGTTGGAAGTTCCAACAGCCTGTCATTCGGTACTGTGCAAGTATAGGTGATAAGATTTAAAAGGGCATAGCCGATTAAGATGGTCAAAACAATTGGAACCGCAAAAAGATTCCATTTCAAACAGTATTGATTTCTTGATTTTCTGGAAATGACAGACGTAGAGTTCAAAATTCTTTTCACGGAATCTTACCAATTTTCACAAGCAATTTCATATCTGGCGGAAATCGTAGACGAACACAATAATATAAATATTCATTGCCTAATCAATGTTACTTCAATATTTTTAAAACATTAAAAAAATATTGTTAAAATCACATGAATAAATAATATAAGAAATTGAAAAAATAAAGATGATGTATGGGAAAAAACATTTACCACCGACGGGATAAGAACCCCAGCGTATCCGCTCCTTAGTTCGACACACGTCCGGCGATGTTACAAAACTTTACGAACATTCTGGTATATATCACACAAAATACAATTTATTCTTTCTCTTAAATCACATTTCTTAGGTCAAAGAATTACTTGTTTCAATTTAATAATGCTAAAAATTACTTAATATATAGCTGCGATAAAACCAACAAGTGTAACTTTCCTCCTAATAGCAAAAACGTCGAAAAAATTCGGTTTTTATTGTTTTTTGACGATGATGTCCCACAACAAAAAATCTAAAAAAAATTGACGACACTGCCTGTTATAGTACTTTAACAAGGAACTAAACAGTAGAATAGCATGTTTTCAAATTTTTGAGAAATCTGCATTTTTCCGATTTTTTGGAGGTTTTTCATTTTTTTTTACGACCACAGTTTGTAACAAAAAAATCTGAAAGTTTAAACTTTCATACGTGCGCGATTCTCCATCCGTTTACATTGTATGTCGTCTGTCGTCGCTGGGTCTTTGAAGCTCGGCACTCGGCAAAAGTTATTCGAGCATTTATTTGAAGCCTTCGAATAAATGATACAGATGAAAGATGAAAAAATTTCTCGTAGTTTGAATAAATCCGCTTCGAATAAAAAAAAGTATCTTTATTCGTCGGATAAATTCTCGTCGAATAAAATTATTTATTCGATACTCGTCGAATAAGGATACCTTTTTTATTCGAACCTTCGAATAACGAATAAAGATGAAGTATCTTTTATTCGAATCGTTATTTAAATAATTTTTATCTAATAATGCCCAACTCTGGGCACACCAGAATGACTGGCATTCAAAAGGAGAGAATATCCGTCTACGATACATATAATGTTGCACGGAGAAGCGGACAGCGAAACTAGAGAAGCGTCCTCCCCGAGGAGTGGGCCACACATTGTCGGCTATATCGGTGTGAGACCAGAAGACCACTACTAATCCAATCACAAAACTTCTTTATTTTTCGTTATTTTTTTTTTTTTTAACTTTTACCAACATATTCGTGACATTTTTCTGATTAAAATGAAACCAAATATGATATAATTCCGACGATAATTGCTTGTGCAATGAACGATTGATGTTTCGGACGCGAAGAAGGACAGCGTATGGGAAAGAAAGAGCCGCGGAGAGTCGAAGCGTTCGGAAAAGATGAAAGACTGGCGTGAGCTCTGGCCTTTAAATAAAAAAATAAACTTTTTCATTATTAATTATTTTTCTATCGGACTTTCACCAACATACTCGTGGCATTTTTCTAAGGAAAACGGTACCAAATATGACAAAATTCCGATGATATTTACTTGTGTAATGAACGACGGAAGTTTCGGACGCAAAGAAGGACAGCATATGAAAAGAAAGAGACGCGGCGAGTCCTTCCCGTCTCGAGTTCGACAGCTTGGTTTTCGCCGCGGACAAATAGATGTGGTTACTAATGTATATGTATTGACAATTACTCACAGAAAGTTAAATTTAAACAATACAATTAATGATTATACATAAAGTTTATTGCTGATAAAATATAAAGAATATTAAATGTAAAGAAACAATTCTATATGGTATAAAAAATAGCAATCAATACAATTATAATTAAAACTTAAAATGACAGACACTTTTCAAAACTTTTATCTCTAGCTCTATGTTAGGGATACAGAAGCTGAAAATTTCATCGAAATCGGTTGACGGAGAAAAAAACAACGTGCATTGCAAGATATAAGAATCTGTGTATCTGTGTGTCTGTACAAATAGCAATAATACTGCCACCAAATAGCTTTATATGGATAAGATACGTCGAAAGTTAGTTTCATTACATAACACTTTTATTTCGTTACTACCTTTACTTGAATAATTGCAGTCCAGCATTAGAAGTGGTATTATCGGTTAAATAAGTAATAAAATAATTTTCTGTGTTTGTTACTACGGATCACAATAAGAACGATTGAATTTTGTCATTACTTGAATATTGTATTTATTCTTTTTTTTTTTATTCTATAACTATTACAGAATATATTTTGTTGAATAATCATTATTTTATAAATATCGCAATAAGTTCCAAATTAATTAATTTCACCTATAAACTATCGATTATAAAATAATGATTACAATGGTGCACAATATGGAAAATAAGAAGGCAATAATAGTGTAATGAAATTATACAATAAAAAATAATTATTCTCATTCTACGCATTATCCGTTTATTTATTGCCTATGTCACTGACGTTTCTTCCGTAATTCACGAGCAAATGTTCTATTTAGGTAGCGAGCGCGGCATGTTTAGCGATGTTGGTATTTGAGATCAGTGATAGTTCCACCTTCTTAGTTCCACAACCGACGAGAGTATCTCGACATTGGGGCCGTTACCGACCGATCCCAGCACCCACCTGGCACTAGGCCTGCAGCCAAGCTCGCATATGCGAGCCGAGCTCGGGTCCAGTCGAGCCGGGACTCGCTTTTCGAGTCGAGTCGAGTACTCGCACGATGCGAGCTGCTCGCAACGAAGCGAACGGCTCGAAATAAAATCAGGCGTAAAATGACATGATGCGAGTTACAGCAGGAAGATCAGCACATTGATATTATCAAGCATTTTAGTATATTGACAATGCTAAATGTTTGCGATGTTTTATTATATATTTTGATAGTGAAATGTTGATTCAGAATTTGTATAACCCTTATTGAAAATAATTATGCAATAACAACTATTTAGATTTATGTAAATAACTAGATGTGATCTGTAAAGAACGGTATTTTATATATTCCTTTATATTATACTCCGGTTCACTGTACCGTGTAGTCGTAAAAATGTGTTGTCGCAAAATTGTTTATAATGTTGAAAATTAACGTGAAACCAAGTTGGAAGTTGGAAGTTCCAACAGCCTGTCATTCGGTACTGTGCAAGTATAGGTGATAAGATTTAAAAGGGCATAGCCGATTAAGATGGTCAAAACAATTGGAACCGCAAAAAGATTCCATTTCAAACAGTATTGATTTCTTGATTTTCTGGAAATGACAGACGTAGAGTTCAAAATTCTTTTCACGGAATCTTACCAATTTTCACAAGCAATTTCATATCTGGCGGAAATCGTAGACGAACACAATAATATAAATATTCATTGCCTAATCAATGTTACTTCAATATTTTTAAAACATTAAAAAAATATTGTTAAAATCACATGAATAAATAATATAAGAAATTGAAAAAATAAAGATGATGTATGGGAAAAAACATTTACCACCGACGGGATAAGAACCCCAGCGTATCCGCTCCTTAGTTCGACACACGTCCGGCGATGTTACAAAACTTTACGAACATTCTGGTATATATCACACAAAATACAATTTATTCTTTCTCTTAAATCACATTTCTTAGGTCAAAGAATTACTTGTTTCAATTTAATAATGCTAAAAATTACTTAATATATAGCTGCGATAAAACCAACAAGTGTAACTTTCCTCCTAATAGCAAAAACGTCGAAAAAATTCGGTTTTTATTGTTTTTTGACGATGATGTCCCACAACAAAAAATCTAAAAAAAATTGACGACACTGCCTGTTATAGTACTTTAACAAGGAACTAAACAGTAGAATAGCATGTTTTCAAATTTTTGAGAAATCTGCATTTTTCCGATTTTTTGGAGGTTTTTCATTTTTTTTTACGACCACAGTTTGTAACAAAAAAATCTGAAAGTTTAAACTTTCATACGTGCGCGATTCTCCATCCGTTTACATTGTATGTCGTCTGTCGTCGCTGGGTCTTTGAAGCTCGGCACTCGGCAAAAGTTATTCGAGCATTTATTTGAAGCCTTCGAATAAATGATACAGATGAAAGATGAAAAAATTTCTCGTAGTTTGAATAAATCCGCTTCGAATAAAAAAAAGTATCTTTATTCGTCGGATAAATTCTCGTCGAATAAAATTATTTATTCGATACTCGTCGAATAAGGATACCTTTTTTATTCGAACCTTCGAATAACGAATAAAGATGAAGTATCTTTTATTCGAATCGTTATTTAAATAATTTTTATCTAATAATGCCCAACTCTGGGCACACCAGAATGACTGGCATTCAAAAGGAGAGAATATCCGTCTACGATACATATAATGTTGCACGGAGAAGCGGACAGCGAAACTAGAGAAGCGTCCTCCCCGAGGAGTGGGCCACACATTGTCGGCTATATCGGTGTGAGACCAGAAGACCACTACTAATCCAATCACAAAACTTCTTTATTTTTCGTTATTTTTTTTTTTTTTAACTTTTACCAACATATTCGTGACATTTTTCTGATTAAAATGAAACCAAATATGATATAATTCCGACGATAATTGCTTGTGCAATGAACGATTGATGTTTCGGACGCGAAGAAGGACAGCGTATGGGAAAGAAAGAGCCGCGGAGAGTCGAAGCGTTCGGAAAAGATGAAAGACTGGCGTGAGCTCTGGCCTTTAAATAAAAAAATAAACTTTTTCATTATTAATTATTTTTCTATCGGACTTTCACCAACATACTCGTGGCATTTTTCTAAGGAAAACGGTACCAAATATGACAAAATTCCGATGATATTTACTTGTGTAATGAACGACGGAAGTTTCGGACGCAAAGAAGGACAGCATATGAAAAGAAAGAGACGCGGCGAGTCCTTCCCGTCTCGAGTTCGACAGCTTGGTTTTCGCCGCGGACAAATAGATGTGGTTACTAATGTATATGTATTGACAATTACTCACAGAAAGTTAAATTTAAACAATACAATTAATGATTATACATAAAGTTTATTGCTGATAAAATATAAAGAATATTAAATGTAAAGAAACAATTCTATATGGTATAAAAAATAGCAATCAATACAATTATAATTAAAACTTAAAATGACAGACACTTTTCAAAACTTTTATCTCTAGCTCTATGTTAGGGATACAGAAGCTGAAAATTTCATCGAAATCGGTTGACGGAGAAAAAAACAACGTGCATTGCAAGATATAAGAATCTGTGTATCTGTGTGTCTGTACAAATAGCAATAATACTGCCACCAAATAGCTTTATATGGATAAGATACGTCGAAAGTTAGTTTCATTACATAACACTTTTATTTCGTTACTACCTTTACTTGAATAATTGCAGTCCAGCATTAGAAGTGGTATTATCGGTTAAATAAGTAATAAAATAATTTTCTGTGTTTGTTACTACGGATCACAATAAGAACGATTGAATTTTGTCATTACTTGAATATTGTATTTATTCTTTTTTTTTTTATTCTATAACTATTACAGAATATATTTTGTTGAATAATCATTATTTTATAAATATCGCAATAAGTTCCAAATTAATTAATTTCACCTATAAACTATCGATTATAAAATAATGATTACAATGGTGCACAATATGGAAAATAAGAAGGCAATAATAGTGTAATGAAATTATACAATAAAAAATAATTATTCTCATTCTACGCATTATCCGTTTATTTATTGCCTATGTCACTGACGTTTCTTCCGTAATTCACGAGCAAATGTTCTATTTAGGTAGCGAGCGCGGCATGTTTAGCGATGTTGGTATTTGAGATCAGTGATAGTTCCACCTTCTTAGTTCCACAACCGACGAGAGTATCTCGACATTGGGGCCGTTACCGACCGATCCCAGCACCCACCTGGCACTAGGCCTGCAGCCAAGCTCGCATATGCGAGCCGAGCTCGGGTCCAGTCGAGCCGGGACTCGCTTTTCGAGTCGAGTCGAGTACTCGCACGATGCGAGCTGCTCGCAACGAAGCGAACGGCTCGAAATAAAATCAGGCGTAAAATGACATGATGCGAGTTACAGCAGGAAGATCAGCACATTGATATTATCAAGCATTTTAGTATATTGACAATGCTAAATGTTTGCGATGTTTTATTATATATTTTGATAGTGAAATGTTGATTCAGAATTTGTATAACCCTTATTGAAAATAATTATGCAATAACAACTATTTAGATTTATGTAAATAACTAGATGTGATCTGTAAAGAACGGTATTTTATATATTCCTTTATATTATACTCCGGTTCACTGTACCGTGTAGTCGTAAAAATGTGTTGTCGCAAAATTGTTTATAATGTTGAAAATTAACGTGAAACCAAGTTGGAAGTTGGAAGTTCCAACAGCCTGTCATTCGGTACTGTGCAAGTATAGGTGATAAGATTTAAAAGGGCATAGCCGATTAAGATGGTCAAAACAATTGGAACCGCAAAAAGATTCCATTTCAAACAGTATTGATTTCTTGATTTTCTGGAAATGACAGACGTAGAGTTCAAAATTCTTTTCACGGAATCTTACCAATTTTCACAAGCAATTTCATATCTGGCGGAAATCGTAGACGAACACAATAATATAAATATTCATTGCCTAATCAATGTTACTTCAATATTTTTAAAACATTAAAAAAATATTGTTAAAATCACATGAATAAATAATATAAGAAATTGAAAAAATAAAGATGATGTATGGGAAAAAACATTTACCACCGACGGGATAAGAACCCCAGCGTATCCGCTCCTTAGTTCGACACACGTCCGGCGATGTTACAAAACTTTACGAACATTCTGGTATATATCACACAAAATACAATTTATTCTTTCTCTTAAATCACATTTCTTAGGTCAAAGAATTACTTGTTTCAATTTAATAATGCTAAAAATTACTTAATATATAGCTGCGATAAAACCAACAAGTGTAACTTTCCTCCTAATAGCAAAAACGTCGAAAAAATTCGGTTTTTATTGTTTTTTGACGATGATGTCCCACAACAAAAAATCTAAAAAAAATTGACGACACTGCCTGTTATAGTACTTTAACAAGGAACTAAACAGTAGAATAGCATGTTTTCAAATTTTTGAGAAATCTGCATTTTTCCGATTTTTTGGAGGTTTTTCATTTTTTTTTACGACCACAGTTTGTAACAAAAAAATCTGAAAGTTTAAACTTTCATACGTGCGCGATTCTCCATCCGTTTACATTGTATGTCGTCTGTCGTCGCTGGGTCTTTGAAGCTCGGCACTCGGCAAAAGTTATTCGAGCATTTATTTGAAGCCTTCGAATAAATGATACAGATGAAAGATGAAAAAATTTCTCGTAGTTCGAATAAATCCGCTTCGAATAAAAAAAAGTATCTTTATTCGTCGGATAAATTCTCGTCGAATAAAATTATTTATTCGATACTCGTCGAATAAGGATACCTTTTTTATTCGAACCTTCGAATAACGAATAAAGATGAAGTATCTTTTATTCGAATCGTTATTTAAATAATTTTTATCTAATAATGCCCAACTCTGGGCACACCAGAATGACTGGCATTCAAAAGGAGAGAATATCCGTCTACGATACATATAATGTTGCACGGAGAAGCGGACAGCGAAACTAGAGAAGCGTCCTCCCCGAGGAGTGGGCCACACATTGTCGGCTATATCGGTGTGAGACCAGAAGACCACTACTAATCCAATCACAAAACTTCTTTATTTTTCGTTATTTTTTTTTTTTTAACTTTTACCAACATATTCGTGACATTTTTCTGATTAAAATGAAACCAAATATGATATAATTCCGACGATAATTGCTTGTGCAATGAACGATTGATGTTTCGGACGCGAAGAAGGACAGCGTATGGGAAAGAAAGAGCCGCGGAGAGTCGAAGCGTTCGGAAAAGATGAAAGACTGGCGTGAGCTCTGGCCTTTAAATAAAAAAATAAACTTTTTCATTATTAATTATTTTTCTATCGGACTTTCACCAACATACTCGTGGCATTTTTCTAAGGAAAACGGTACCAAATATGACAAAATTCCGATGATATTTACTTGTGTAATGAACGACGGAAGTTTCGGACGCAAAGAAGGACAGCATATGAAAAGAAAGAGACGCGGCGAGTCCTTCCCGTCTCGAGTTCGACAGCTTGGTTTTCGCCGCGGACAAATAGATGTGGTTACTAATGTATATGTATTGACAATTACTCACAGAAAGTTAAATTTAAACAATACAATTAATGATTATACATAAAGTTTATTGCTGATAAAATATAAAGAATATTAAATGTAAAGAAACAATTCTATATGGTATAAAAAATAGCAATCAATACAATTATAATTAAAACTTAAAATGACAGACACTTTTCAAAACTTTTATCTCTAGCTCTATGTTAGGGATACAGAAGCTGAAAATTTCATCGAAATCGGTTGACGGAGAAAAAAACAACGTGCATTGCAAGATATAAGAATCTGTGTATCTGTGTGTCTGTACAAATAGCAATAATACTGCCACCAAATAGCTTTATATGGATAAGATCCGTCGAAAGTTAGTTTCATTACATAACACTTTTATTTCGTTACTACCTTTACTTGAATAATTGCAGTCCAGCATTAGAAGTGGTATTATCGGTTAAATAAGTAAAAAAATAATTTTCTGTGTTTGTTACTACGGATCACAATAAGAACGATTGAATTTTGTCATTACTTGAATATTGTATTTATTCTTTTTTTTTTATTCTATAACTATTACAGAATATATTTTGTTGAATAATCATTATTTTATAAATATCGCAATAAGTTCCAAATTAATTAATTTCACCTATAAACTATCGATTATAAAATAATGATTACAATGGTGCACAATATGGAAAATAAGAAGGCAATAATAGTGTAATGAAATTATACAATAAAAAATAATTATTCTCATTCTACGCATTATCCGTTTATTTATTGCCTATGTCACTGACGTTTCTTCCGTAATTCACGAGCAAATGTTCTATTTAGGTAGCGAGCGCGGCATGTTTAGCGATGTTGGTATTTGAGATCAGTGATAGTTCCACCTTCTTAGTTCCACAACCGACGAGAGTATCTCGACATTGGGGCCGTTACCGACCGATCCCAGCACCCACCTGGCACTAGGCCTGCAGCCAAGCTCGCATATGCGAGCCGAGCTCGGGTCCAGTCGAGCCGGGACTCGCTTTTCGAGTCGAGTCGAGTACTCGCACGATGCGAGCTGCTCGCAACGAAGCGAACGGCTCGAAATAAAATCAGGCGTAAAATGACATGATGCGAGTTACAGCAGGAAGATCAGCACATTGATATTATCAAGCATTTTAGTATATTGACAATGCTAAATGTTTGCGATGTTTTATTATATATTTTGATAGTGAAATGTTGATTCAGAATTTGTATAACCCTTATTGAAAATAATTATGCAATAACAACTATTTAGATTTATGTAAATAACTAGATGTGATCTGTAAAGAACGGATTTTATATATTCCTTTATATTATACTCCGGTTCACTGTACAGTCGTAAAAATGTGTTGTCGCAAAATTGTTTATAATGTTGAAAATTAACGTGAAACCAAGTTGGAAGTTGGAAGTTCCAACAGCCTGTCATTCGGTACTGTGCAAGTATAGGTGATAAGATTTAAAAGGGCATAGCCGATTAAGATGGTCAAAACAATTGGAACCGCAAAAAGATTCCATTTCAAACAGTATTGATTTCTTGATTTTCTGGAAATGACAGACGTAGAGTTCAAAATTCTTTTCACGGAATCTTACCAATTTTCACAAGCAATTTCATATCTGGCGGAAATCGTAGACGAACACAATAATATAAATATTCATTGCCTAATCAATGTTACTTCAATATTTTTAAAACATTAAAAAAATATTGTTAAAATCACATGAATAAATAATATAAGAAATTGAAAAAATAAAGATGATGTATGGGAAAAAACATTTACCACCGACGGGATAAGAACCCCAGCGTATCCGCTCCTTAGTTCGACACACGTCCGGCGATGTTACAAAACTTTACGAACATTCTGGTATATATCACACAAAATACAATTTATTCTTTCTCTTAAATCACATTTCTTAGGTCAAAGAATTACTTGTTTCAATTTAATAATGCTAAAAATTACTTAATATATAGCTGCGATAAAACCAACAAGTGTAACTTTCCTCCTAATAGCAAAAACGTCGAAAAAATTCGGTTTTTATTGTTTTTTGACGATGATGTCCCACAACAAAAAATCTAAAAAAAATTGACGACACTGCCTGTTATAGTACTTTAACAAGGAACTAAACAGTAGAATAGCATGTTTTCAAATTTTTGAGAAATCTGCATTTTTCCGATTTTTTGGAGGTTTTTCATTTTTTTTTACGACCACAGTTTGTAACAAAAAAATCTGAAAGTTTAAACTTTCATACGTGCGCGATTCTCCATCCGTTTACATTGTATGTCGTCTGTCGTCGCTGGGTCTTTGAAGCTCGGCACTCGGCAAAAGTTATTCGAGCATTTATTTGAAGCCTTCGAATAAATGATACAGATGAAAGATGAAAAAATTTCTCGTAGTTCGAATAAATCCGCTTCGAATAAAAAAAAGTATCTTTATTCGTCGGATAAATTCTCGTCGAATAAAATTATTTATTCGATACTCGTCGAATAAGGATACCTTTTTTATTCGAACCTTCGAATAACGAATAAAGATGAAGTATCTTTTATTCGAATCGTTATTTAAATAATTTTTATCTAATAATGCCCAACTCTGGGCACACCAGAATGACTGGCATTCAAAAGGAGAGAATATCCGTCTACGATACATATAATGTTGCACGGAGAAGCGGACAGCGAAACTAGAGAAGCGTCCTCCCCGAGGAGTGGGCCACACATTGTCGGCTATATCGGTGTGAGACCAGAAGACCACTACTAATCCAATCACAAAACTTCTTTATTTTTCGTTATTTTTTTTTTTTTTTAACTTTTACCAACATATTCGTGACATTTTTCTGATTAAAATGAAACCAAATATGATATAATTCCGACGATAATTGCTTGTGCAATGAACGATTGATGTTTCGGACGCGAAGAAGGACAGCGTATGGGAAAGAAAGAGCCGCGGAGAGTCGAAGCGTTCGGAAAAGATGAAAGACTGGCGTGAGCTCTGGCCTTTAAATAAAAAAATAAACTTTTTCATTATTAATTATTTTTCTATCGGACTTTCACCAACATACTCGTGGCATTTTTCTAAGGAAAACGGTACCAAATATGACAAAATTCCGATGATATTTACTTGTGTAATGAACGACGGAAGTTTCGGACGCAAAGAAGGACAGCATATGAAAAGAAAGAGACGCGGCGAGTCCTTCCCGTCTCGAGTTCGACAGCTTGGTTTTCGCCGCGGACAAATAGATGTGGTTACTAATGTATATGTATTGACAATTACTCACAGAAAGTTAAATTCAAACAATACAATTAATGATTATACATAAAGTTTATTGCTGATAAAATATAAAGAATATTAAATGTAAAGAAACAATTCTATATGGTATAAAAAATAGCAATCAATACAATTATAATTAAAACTTAAAATGACAGACACTTTTCAAAACTTTTATCTCTACCTCTATGTTAGGGATACAGAAGCTGAAAATTTCATCGAAATCGGTTGACGGAGAAAAAAACAACGTGCATTGCAAGATATAAGAATCTGTGTATCTGCGTGTCTGTACAAATAGCAATAATACTGCCACCAAATAGCTTTATATGGATAAGATCCGTCGAAAGTTAGTTTCATTACATAACACTTTTATTTCGTTACTACCTTTACTTGAATAATTGCAGTCCAGCATTAGAAGTGGTATTATCGGTTAAATAAGTAAAAAAATAATTTTCTGTGTTTGTTACTACGGATCACAATAAGAACGATTGAATTTTGTCATTACTTGAATATTGTATTTATTCTTTTTGTTTATTCTATAACTATTACAGAATATATTTTGTTGAATAATCATTATTTTATAAATATCGCAATACGTTCCAAATTAATTAATTTCACCTATAAACTATCGATTATAAAATAATGATTACAATGGTGAATAATACGGAAAATAAGAAGGCAATAATAGTGTAATGAAATTATACAATAAAAAATAATTATTCTCATTCTACGCATTATCCGTTTATTTATTGCCTATGTCACTGACGTTTCTTCCGTAATTCACGAGCAAATGTTCTATTTAGGTAGCGAGCGCGGCATGTTTAGCGATGTTGGTATTTGAGATCAGTGATAGTTCCACTTTCTTAGTTCCACAACCGACGAGAGTATCTCGACATTGGGGCCGTTACCGACCGATCCCAGCACCCACCTGGCACTAGGCCTGCAGCCAAGCTCGCATATGCGAGCCGAGCTCGGGTCCAGTCGAGCCGGGACTCGCTTTTCGAGTCGAGTCGAGTACTCGCACGATGCGAGCTGCTCGCAACGAAGCGAACGGCTCGAAATAAAATCAGGCGTAAAATGACATGATGCGAGTTACAGCAGGAAGATCAGCACATTGATATTATCAAGCATTTTAGTATATTGACAATGCTAAATGTTTGCGATGTTTTATTATATATTTTGATAGTGAAATGTTGATTCAGAATTTGTATAACCCTTATTGAAAATAATTATGCAATAACAACTATTTAGATTTATGTAAATAACTAGATGTGATCTGTAAAGAACGGTATTTTATATATTCCTTTATATTATACTCCGGTTCACTGTACAGTCGTAAAAATGTGTTGTCGCAAAATTGTTTATAATGTTGAAAATTAACGTGAAACCAAGTTGGAAGTTGGAAGTTCCAACAGCCTGTCATTCGGTACTGTGCAAGTATAGGTGATAAGATTTAAAAGGGCATAGCCGATTAAGATGGTCAAAACAATTGGAACCGCAAAAAGATTCCATTTCAAACAGTATTGATTTCTTGATTTTCTGGAAATGACAGACGTAGAGTTCAAAATTCTTTTCACGGAATCTTACCAATTTTCACAAGCAATTTCATATCTGGCGGAAATCGTAGACGAACACAATAATATAAATATTCATTGCCTAATCAATGTTACTTCAATATTTTTAAAACATTAAAAAAATATTGTTAAAATCACATGAATAAATAATATAAGAAATTGAAAAAATAAAGATGATGTATGGGAAAAAACATTTACCACCGACGGGATAAGAACCCCAGCGTATCCGCTCCTTAGTTCGACACGTCCGGCGATGTTACAAAACTTTACGAACATTCTGGTATATATCACACAAAATACAATTTATTCTTTCTCTTAAATCACATTTCTTAGGTCAAAGAATTACTTGTTTCAATTTAATAATGCTAAAAATTACTTAATATATAGCTGCGATAAAACCAACAAGTGTAACTTTCCTCCTAATAGCAAAAACGTCGAAAAAATTCGGTTTTTATTGTTTTTTGACGATGATGTCCCACAACAAAAAATCTAAAAAAAATTGACGACACTGCCTGTTATAGTACTTTAACAAGGAACTAAACAGTAGAATAGCATGTTTTCAAATTTTTGAGAAATCTGCATTTTTCCGATTTTTTGGAGGTTTTTCATTTTTTTTTTACGACCACAGTTTGTAACAAAAAAATCGGAAAAAATTATCAAAAATCAGCCTTAGAATCCAAAATATGTCACATTTTTTTCAGAATTTTAGAAAGCATCAGAGTGCGGGAAATACGCGGAGAAGCGCGAAATCTAATTTACCCTGTAACTAACCTCATGGGCAAGATAGGGGGTTGAAATTTTACTCAGAGGGGTTTTTCCTCTAAGGGCAGTTTTGACCATAAATCGGCTAGGCCCTTTTAAAAGGATCTGATGTCTACGTTCAACACTCGTCATACTTTCTGTTTAGTTAATATTTTAATCTAAATCTTTTTTCAATTTGCAATTGTTGGCTCTTCTCCATGGATAACAGTCGATCTTTTATACGATGGTCCAAAATCATGCTAACTACCAAATAATTCGTAGTGGCAGCAAAGTTAAATCTACTTCCTAGCTCGACAATTAACGCAATTATATAACGCAATTTTTCCTGCGTTTTCATTACATGTCATCTAGTAAATTAATCTATCTAGCTTGGCAGAACAGCTGAAGTCGTTTGGTCGATTTATAAAAAAAGTTATTCTGATTTATAGTGTCTGCCATCAATTATGAGACTGACTGCATAATGTATAACGAGAAGCGGCCGCACGTTTCTCGCTAAGCAACCTGCGCTATCTCCATGTTTATAATTGTGCAGTGTGAAAATGGTTTACTGCCTTTTTGGTTCGTTATCTCGGCCATTTCTTCTAAAAAGTGTACTTCCGTACAATGGGACAGTAGGGCTCTCATCAGCGAGCTAAGGTTTATGACCGGCTCTCGCCTGCACTCGCCCACTTAGGTCACCCGCTCTGAGTATTTAATCTACCGGCACGCGTATGCGTTTTGCTCTTCCTCCCTCCCCATCGAGCCACTAGCTTAGTTATTCATTATCGAAAAATATAAAAGTCTAAGACAATCTATTCTCAGGTTAGTTAGCTCAGATTCTGTCAAACAGTTTTTCTCAGCTTACCAGAATTCAGTCTTTTGACCTTTGGTGCGAGTACCAGTGTGGCGGCCTGTGCAAAGAGCACGCCGACGAACCGCCAGCATACACATTGTAGACGCGGCGGCGACCTCGTATAAATACACATCAATATTATACAATATTGTTTATATACCCATTCCTTTCAAAAACTATTTAACGAAGCTTAACGTTAATTTTTAACATTATAAACAATTTTGCAACAACACATTTTTACGACTGTACACTGAACCCCGGAGTATAATATAAAGGAATATATAAAATACCGTTCTTTACAGATCACAGCTAGTTATTTACATAAATCTAGGAAATAGTTGTTATTGCATAATTATTTTCAATAAGGGTTATACAAATTCTGAATCAACATTTCACTATCAAAATATATAATAAAACATCGCAAACATTTAGCATTGTCAATATACTAAAATGCTTGATAATATCGATGTGCTGATCTTCCCGCTGTAACTCGCATCATGTCATTTTACGCCTGATTTTATTTCGAGCAGCTCGCATCGGTGCGGATAGCTCGCATCGGTGCGGGTAGCTCGCATCGGTGCGGGTAGCTCGCATCGTGCGAGTACTCGACTCGACTCGCACAATTGAGCCGAGCTAAGCTCAACCAGAGTTGGGCAAAATATTTATCTAAATAAAAATTTCGAGTAACGAATAAAAGATAAAAAAAATTTTTATTTCCTTTTGGTATGTGTTGTGGTTTGGGTGTTCAGTAAAGGATTCACCCAATATAACAATAACCATTTATTAAATAAGCAACAAAAACTCAACGACGTAACAAGGAACAAAGAAAATGAAATAACAATGAAACAAGAACTACGGATAAACGACTATACGAACAACTGACGGCGAATGACGACTTCTCACAACGACTGACTGACTTGAACTGACTGACTGACTGACCCTGTCATCCGTCAGAATCCGCGCTTATATCCTCCAGGAATTTCCTTCGAACAAGAAAACTTCTGGAGTGGGGATGTCGCTTCCTGTACGTGCCCCTTGGAGAAAGTTCGTGTCCTTGCACCGAACATCCGTGTCCTGGCGAAAGTCAAGGGTTGGCGGCCAAATGTGCACGCCAAGGAAAAACCCCGAACCTGGTCGCCAAATGTGCACCCCAGGTAGGAACAGACTTCCGGCGACTAAGTGTGCGCTCGGGAAGAGCTTGGGCCTGGCGACCAAGTGCGTCCAAGGTCCCAGCCCGCAGACGACGCTCCTACCTGGGTCCGATCAACCCTTCTCCAAGGGGTCCGCCACATTACTTGAATATTGTATTTATTCTTTTTTTTTATTCTATAACTATTACAGAATATATTTTGTTGAATAATCATTATTTTATAAATATCGCAAGAAGTTCCAAATTAATTAATTACACCTATAAATTATCGATTATAAAATAATGATTACAATGGTGAACAATATGGAAAATAAGAAGGCAATAAGAGTGTAATGAAATTATACAATAAAAGATAATTATTTTCATTCTACGCATTATACGTTTATTTATTGCCTCTGTCACTGACGTTTTTTCCATAATTCACGAGCAAATGTTCTTTTAGTTCCACAACCGACGAGAGTATCTCGACATTAGGGCCGTTACCGACCGCTCCCAGCACCCAACTGGCACCCACTTTGAGACTCGCAGTTTAACACGGGGGCTGGCAGTCTTTATATATATATATATATATCTCGTGGGTGCACTGATCCACCGACGAGATATATATAAAGGCTGACAGCCTTACGGGAGAATGTGTCGCTCGAAAAATACGGTGTTGTCTACCGCTCTCTAGGATAGATTTTGGCTGGAGTAAGAAACAGAAGGCCAACGACGGTATCTCGTCGGTGCAGAAGACCACTAAGGAACTTCTCGTCGCTGAGAAGGTGAATCATCACGGACCCATATCGATTATCAAATGTTACATTCTCCGACAAACGTATTCAAATTAAAAAGATATTTTTTTTTAGTGTTGCTTTTTAAGATCTAAAATATTAAAAGTAAAACTAATATCAAGGACGAAAAATTCGTCAAAATATTTTACGTAAGAAATTATTAAAGCATAATTTTAGGAAAATCAATTTCTACTTCCATATGAGATACCTTAATTTGTAATTTAAAAATATTTCATGAACAAGCATTATTTCCTTACACTTTTTTTTTATAGATAATTGTTCCAAGAATCGATCTGTGGGAACAGAAATATGTTGAAAACCAGAGTAGCGTTTATTTAACGTACTATTCCGAATAGTATAGAGTTTGAGAGAGAATCACGTGGATGAATTAATATAATATAAAATAATATAATTGTAGAAGCAAAGATGGGCAAATTTTTATTGAAATAGACATTTCAAACAGCGAATAAAAGATAAAAAATGATTTGTTACGCGTCAAATAAAAATAATTATGTTATCTCTATTCCGCACGTAATGAATTTATTCGACGAATAAAGATTTTTTTATAAAGACCGACCAACAGCCTACAATGTAAGCAGATGGAGAATCCAACATTATTGGCAATTTATGCTTTTATGTTTTTAATCAGAACAATATTGTTAATACGAATGAGTTGTAGAGCTCATCCCGATCAAAATGAGTCTAAACACGACATCATTTGGACTGTCTTTAATGAGATTGTAATTTTTATCGTAACATTACGTATCAGTGAAACTTGGTCGATTACACCCGAATTTCACCTCATTTTCATCAGGAAAATCCCCTCCATTCGCTCGTCACAATTTCATGAGGATATATTGCACAATCTAAAAGTTTAAACTTTCATTCGTGCGCGATTCTCCATCCGTTTACATTGTATGTCGTCTGTCGTCGCTGGGTCTTTGAAGCTCGGCACTCGGCAAAAGTTATTCGAGCATTTATTTGAAGCCTTCGAATAAATGATACAGATGAAAGATGAAAAAATTTCTCGTAGTTTGAATAAATCCGCTTCGAATAAAAAAAAGTATCTTTATTCGTCGGATAAATTCTCGTCGAATAAAATTATTTATTCGATACTCGTCGAATAAGGATACCTTTTTTATTCGAACCTTCGAATAACGAATAAAGATGAAGTATCTTTTATTCGAATCGTTATTTAAATAATTTTTATCTAATAATGCCCAACTCTGGGCACACCAGAATGACTGGCATTCAAAAGGAGAGAATATCCGTCTACGATACATATAATGTTGCACGGAGAAGCGGACAGCGAAACTAGAGAAGCGTCCTCCCCGAGGAGTGGGCCACACATTGTCGGCTATATCGGTGTGAGACCAGAAGACCACTACTAATCCAATCACAAAGCTTCTTTATTTTTCGTTATTTTTTTTTTTTTTAACTTTTACCAACATATTCGTGACATTTTTCTGATTAAAATGAAACCAAATATGATATAATTCCGACGATAATTGCTTGTGTAATGAACGATTGATGTTTCGGACGCGAAAAAGGACAGCGTATGGGAAAGAAAGAGCCCCGGAGAGTCGAAGCGTTCGGAAAAGATGAAAGACTGGCGTGAGCTCAGGCCTTTAAATAAAAAAATAAACTTTTTCATTATTAATTATTTTTCTATCGGACTTTCACCAACATACTCGTGGCATTTTTCTAAGGAAAACGGTACCAAATATGACAAAATTCCGATGATATTTACTTGTGTAATGAACGACGGAAGTTTCGGACGCAAAGAAGGACAGCATATGAAAAGAAAGAGACGCGGCGAGTCCTTCCCGTCTCGAGTTCGACAGCTTGGTTTTCGCCGCGGACAAATAGATGTGGTTACTAATGTATATGTATTGACAATTACTCACAGAAAGTTAAATTTAACAATACAATTAATGATTATACATAAAGTTTATTGCTGACAAAATATAAAGAATATTAAATGTAAAGAAACAATTCTATAAGGTATAAAAAATAGCAATCAATACAATTATAATTAAAACTTAAAATGACAGACACTTTTCAAAACTTTTATCTCTAGCTCTATGTTAGGGATACAGAAGCTGAAAATTTCATCGAAATCGGTTGACGGAGAAAAAAACAACGTGCATTGCAAGATATAAGAATCTGTGTATCTGTGTGTCTGTACAAATAGCAATAATACTGCCACCAAATAGCTTTATATGGATAAGATCCGTCGAAAGTTAGTTTCATTACATAACACTTTTATTTCGTTACTACCTTTACTTGAATAATTGCAGTCCAGCATTAGAAGTGGTATTATCGGTTAAATAAGTAAAAAAAATAATTTTCTGTGTTTGTTACTACGGATCACAATAAGAACGATTGAATTTTGTCATTACTTGAATATTGTATTTATTCTTTTTTTTTTTATTCTATAACTATTACAGAATATATTTTGTTGAATAATCATTATTTTATAAATATCGCAATAAGTTCCAAATTAATTAATTTCACCTATAAACTATCGATTATAAAATAATGATTACAATGGTGCACAATATGGAAAATAAGAAGGCAATAATAGTGTAATGAAATTATACAATAAAAAATAATTATTCTCATTCTACGCATTATCCGTTTATTTATTGCCTATGTCACTGACGTTTCTTCCGTAATTCACGAGCAAATGTTCTATTTAGGTAGCGAGCGCGGCATGTTTAGCGATGTTGGTATTTGAGATCAGTGATAGTTCCACCTTCTTAGTTCCACAACCGACGAGAGTATCTCGACATTGGGGCCGTTACCGACCGATCCCAGCACCCACCTGGCACTAGGCCTGCAGCCAAGCTCGCACATGCGAGCCGAGCTCGGGTCCAGTCGAGCCGGGACTCGCTTTTCGAGTCGAGTCGAGTACTCGCACGATGCGAGCTGCTCGCAACGAAGCGAACGGCTCGAAATAAAATCAGGCGTAAAATGACATGATGCGAGTTACAGCAGGAAGATCAGCACATTGATATTATCAAGCATTTTAGTATATTGACAATGCTAAATGTTTGCGATGTTTTATTATATATTTTGATAGTGAAATGTTGATTCAGAATTTGTATAACCCTTATTGAAAATAATTATGCAATAACAACTATTTAGATTTATGTAAATAACTAGATGTGATCTGTAAAGAACGGATTTTATATATTCCTTTATATTATACTCCGGTTCACTGTACAGTCGTAAAAATGTGTTGTCGCAAAATTGTTTATAATGTTGAAAATTAACGTGAAACCAAGTTGGAAGTTGGAAGTTCCAACAGCCTGTCATTCGGTACTGTGCAAGTATAGGTGATAAGATTTAAAAGGGCATAGCCGATTAAGATGGTCAAAACAATTGGAACCGCAAAAAGATTCCATTTCAAACAGTATTGATTTCTTGATTTTCTGGAAATGACAGACGTAGAGTTCAAAATTCTTTTCACGGAATCTTACCAATTTTCACAAGCAATTTCATATCTGGCGGAAATCGTAGACGAACACAATAATATAAATATTCATTGCCTAATCAATGTTACTTCAATATTTTTAAAACATTAAAAAAATATTGTTAAAATCACATGAATAAATAATATAAGAAATTGAAAAAATAAAGATGATGTATGGGAAAAAACATTTACCACCGACGGGATAAGAACCCCAGCGTATCCGCTCCTTAGTTCGACACACGTCCGGCGATGTTACAAAACTTTACGAACATTCTGGTATATATCACACAAAATACAATTTATTCTTTCTCTTAAATCACATTTCTTAGGTCAAAGAATTACTTGTTTCAATTTAATAATGCTAAAAATTACTTAATATATAGCTGCGATAAAACCAACAAGTGTAACTTTCCTCCTAATAGCAAAAACGTCGAAAAAATTCGGTTTTTATTGTTTTTTGACGATGATGTCCCACAACAAAAAATCTAAAAAAAATTGACGACACTGCCTGTTATAGTACTTTAACAAGGAACTAAACAGTAGAATAGCATGTTTTCAAATTTTTGAGAAATCTGCATTTTTCCGATTTTTTGGAGGTTTTTCATTTTTTTTTACGACCACAATTTGTAACAAAAAAATCTGAAAGTTTAAACTTTCATACGTGCGCGATTCTCCATCCGTTTACATTGTATGTCGTCTGTCGTCGCTGGGTCTTTGAAGCTCGGCACTCGGCAAAAGTTATTCGAGCATTTATTTGAAGCCTTCGAATAAATGATACAGATGAAAGATGAAAAAATTTCTCGTAGTTCGAATAAATCCGCTTCGAATAAAAAAAAGTATCTTTATTCGTCGGATAAATTCTCGTCGAATAAAATTATTTATTCGATACTCGTCGAATAAGGATACCTTTTTTATTCGAACCTTCGAATAACGAATAAAGATGAAGTATCTTTTATTCGAATCGTTATTTAAATAATTTTTATCTAATAATGCCCAACTCTGGGCACACCAGAATGACTGGCATTCAAAAGGAGAGAATATCCGTCTACGATACATATAATGTTGCACGGAGAAGCGGACAGCGAAACTAGAGAAGCGTCCTCCCCGAGGAGTGGGCCACACATTGTCGGCTATATCGGTGTGAGACCAGAAGACCACTACTAATCCAATCACAAAACTTCTTTATTTTTCGTTATTTTTTTTTTTTTTAACTTTTACCAACATATTCGTGACATTTTTCTGATTAAAATGAAACCAAATATGATATAATTCCGACGATAATTGCTTGTGCAATGAACGATTGATGTTTCGGACGCGAAGAAGGACAGCGTATGGGAAAGAAAGAGCCGCGGAGAGTCGAAGCGTTCGGAAAAGATGAAAGACTGGCGTGAGCTCTGGCCTTTAAATAAAAAAATAAACTTTTTCATTATTAATTATTTTTCTATCGGACTTTCACCAACATACTCGTGGCATTTTTCTAAGGAAAACGGTACCAAATATGACAAAATTCCGATGATATTTACTTGTGTAATGAACGACGGAAGTTTCGGACGCAAAGAAGGACAGCATATGAAAAGAAAGAGACGCGGCGAGTCCTTCCCGTCTCGAGTTCGACAGCTTGGTTTTCGCCGCGGACAAATAGATGTGGTTACTAATGTATATGTATTGACAATTACTCACAGAAAGTTAAATTCAAACAATACAATTAATGATTATACATAAAGTTTATTGCTGATAAAATATAAAGAATATTAAATGTAAAGAAACAATTCTATATGGTATAAAAAATAGCAATCAATACAATTATAATTAAAACTTAAAATGACAGACACTTTTCAAAACTTTTATCTCTACCTCTATGTTAGGGATACAGAAGCTGAAAATTTCATCGAAATCGGTTGACGGAGAAAAAAACAACGTGCATTGCAAGATATAAGAATCTGTGTATCTGCGTGTCTGTACAAATAGCAATAATACTGCCACCAAATAGCTTTATATGGATAAGATCCGTCGAAAGTTAGTTTCATTACATAACACTTTTATTTCGTTACTACCTTTACTTGAATAATTGCAGTCCAGCATTAGAAGTGGTATTATCGGTTAAATAAGTAAAAAAATAATTTTCTGTGTTTGTTACTACGGATCACAATAAGAACGATTGAATTTTGTCATTACTTGAATATTGTATTTATTCTTTTTGTTTATTCTATAACTATTACAGAATATATTTTGTTGAATAATCATTATTTTATAAATATCGCAATACGTTCCAAATTAATTAATTTCACCTATAAACTATCGATTATAAAATAATGATTACAATGGTGAATAATACGGAAAATAAGAAGGCAATAATAGTGTAATGAAATTATACAATAAAAAATAATTATTCTCATTCTACGCATTATCCGTTTATTTATTGCCTATGTCACTGACGTTTCTTCCGTAATTCACGAGCAAATGTTCTATTTAGGTAGCGAGCGCGGCATGTTTAGCGATGTTGGTATTTGAGATCAGTGATAGTTCCACTTTCTTAGTTCCACAACCGACGAGAGTATCTCGACATTGGGGCCGTTACCGACCGATCCCAGCACCCACCTGGCACTAGGCCTGCAGCCAAGCTCGCATATGCGAGCCGAGCTCGGGTCCAGTCGAGCCGGGACTCGCTTTTCGAGTCGAGTCGAGTACTCGCACGATGCCAGCTGCTCGCAACGAAGCGAACGGCTCGAAATAAAATCAGGCGTAAAATGACATGATGCGAGTTACAGCAGGAAGATCAGCACATTGATATTATCAAGCATTTTAGTATATTGACAATGCTAAATGTTTGCGATGTTTTATTATATATTTTGATAGTGAAATGTTGATTCAGAATTTGTATAACCCTTATTGAAAATAATTATGCAATAACAACTATTTAGATTTATGTAAATAACTAGATGTGATCTGTAAAGAACGGTATTTTATATATTCCTTTATATTATACTCCGGTTCACTGTACCGTGTAGTCGTAAAAATGTGTTGTCGCAAAATTGTTTATAATGTTGAAAATTAACGTGAAACCAAGTTGGAAGTTGGAAGTTCCAACAGCCTGTCATTCGGTACTGTGCAAGTATAGGTGATAAGATTTAAAAGGGCATAGCCGATTAAGATGGTCAAAACAATTGGAACCGCAAAAAGATTCCATTTCAAACAGTATTGATTTCTTGATTTTCTGGAAATGACAGACGTAGAGTTCAAAATTCTTTTCACGGAATCTTACCAATTTTCACAAGCAATTTCATATCTGGCGGAAATCGTAGACGAACACAATAATATAAATATTCATTGCCTAATCAATGTTACTTCAATATTTTTAAAACATTAAAAAAATATTGTTAAAATCACATGAATAAATAATATAAGAAATTGAAAAAATAAAGATGATGTATGGGAAAAAACATTTACCACCGACGGGATAAGAACCCCAGCGTATCCGCTCCTTAGTTCGACACACGTCCGGCGATGTTACAAAACTTTACGAACATTCTGGTATATATCACACAAAATACAATTTATTCTTTCTCTTAAATCACATTTCTTAGGTCAAAGAATTACTTGTTTCAATTTAATAATGCTAAAAATTACTTAATATATAGCTGCGATAAAACCAACAAGTGTAACTTTCCTCCTAATAGCAAAAACGTCGAAAAAATTCGGTTTTTATTGTTTTTTGACGATGATGTCCCACAACAAAAAATCTAAAAAAAATTGACGACACTGCCTGTTATAGTACTTTAACAAGGAACTAAACAGTAGAATAGCATGTTTTCAAATTTTTGAGAAATCTGCATTTTTCCGATTTTTTGGAGGTTTTTCATTTTTTTTTACGACCACAGTTTGTAACAAAAAAATCTGAAAGTTTAAACTTTCATACGTGCGCGATTCTCCATCCGTTTACATTGTATGTCGTCTGTCGTCGCTGGGTCTTTGAAGCTCGGCACTCGGCAAAAGTTATTCGAGCATTTATTTGAAGCCTTCGAATAAATGATACAGATGAAAGATGAAAAAATTTCTCGTAGTTTGAATAAATCCGCTTCGAATAAAAAAAAGTATCTTTATTCGTCGGATAAATTCTCGTCGAATAAAATTATTTATTCGATACTCGTCGAATAAGGATACCTTTTTTATTCGAACCTTCGAATAACGAATAAAGATGAAGTATCTTTTATTCGAATCGTTATTTAAATAATTTTTATCTAATAATGCCCAACTCTGGGCACACCAGAATGACTGGCATTCAAAAGGAGAGAATATCCGTCTACGATACATATAATGTTGCACGGAGAAGCGGACAGCGAAACTAGAGAAGCGTCCTCCCCGAGGAGTGGGCCACACATTGTCGGCTATATCGGTGTGAGACCAGAAGACCACTACTAATCCAATCACAAAACTTCTTTATTTTTCGTTATTTTTTTTTTTTTTAACTTTTACCAACATATTCGTGACATTTTTCTGATTAAAATGAAACCAAATATGATATAATTCCGACGATAATTGCTTGTGCAATGAACGATTGATGTTTCGGACGCGAAGAAGGACAGCGTATGGGAAAGAAAGAGCCGCGGAGAGTCGAAGCGTTCGGAAAAGATGAAAGACTGGCGTGAGCTCTGGCCTTTAAATAAAAAAATAAACTTTTTCATTATTAATTATTTTTCTATCGGACTTTCACCAACATACTCGTGGCATTTTTCTAAGGAAAACGGTACCAAATATGACAAAATTCCGATGATATTTACTTGTGTAATGAACGACGGAAGTTTCGGACGCAAAGAAGGACAGCATATGAAAAGAAAGAGACGCGGCGAGTCCTTCCCGTCTCGAGTTCGACAGCTTGGTTTTCGCCGCGGACAAATAGATGTGGTTACTAATGTATATGTATTGACAATTACTCACAGAAAGTTAAATTTAAACAATACAATTAATGATTATACATAAAGTTTATTGCTGATAAAATATAAAGAATATTAAATGTAAAGAAACAATTCTATATGGTATAAAAAATAGCAATCAATACAATTATAATTAAAACTTAAAATGACAGACACTTTTCAAAACTTTTATCTCTAGCTCTATGTTAGGGATACAGAAGCTGAAAATTTCATCGAAATCGGTTGACGGAGAAAAAAACAACGTGCATTGCAAGATATAAGAATCTGTGTATCTGTGTGTCTGTACAAATAGCAATAATACTGCCACCAAATAGCTTTATATGGATAAGATACGTCGAAAGTTAGTTTCATTACATAACACTTTTATTTCGTTACTACCTTTACTTGAATAATTGCAGTCCAGCATTAGAAGTGGTATTATCGGTTAAATAAGTAATAAAATAATTTTCTGTGTTTGTTACTACGGATCACAATAAGAACGATTGAATTTTGTCATTACTTGAATATTGTATTTATTCTTTTTTTTTTTATTCTATAACTATTACAGAATATATTTTGTTGAATAATCATTATTTTATAAATATCGCAATAAGTTCCAAATTAATTAATTTCACCTATAAACTATCGATTATAAAATAATGATTACAATGGTGCACAATATGGAAAATAAGAAGGCAATAATAGTGTAATGAAATTATACAATAAAAAATAATTATTCTCATTCTACGCATTATCCGTTTATTTATTGCCTATGTCACTGACGTTTCTTCCGTAATTCACGAGCAAATGTTCTATTTAGGTAGCGAGCGCGGCATGTTTAGCGATGTTGGTATTTGAGATCAGTGATAGTTCCACCTTCTTAGTTCCACAACCGACGAGAGTATCTCGACATTGGGGCCGTTACCGACCGATCCCAGCACCCACCTGGCACTAGGCCTGCAGCCAAGCTCGCATATGCGAGCCGAGCTCGGGTCCAGTCGAGCCGGGACTCGCTTTTCGAGTCGAGTCGAGTACTCGCACGATGCGAGCTGCTCGCAACGAAGCGAACGGCTCGAAATAAAATCAGGCGTAAAATGACATGATGCGAGTTACAGCAGGAAGATCAGCACATTGATATTATCAAGCATTTTAGTATATTGACAATGCTAAATGTTTGCGATGTTTTATTATATATTTTGATAGTGAAATGTTGATTCAGAATTTGTATAACCCTTATTGAAAATAATTATGCAATAACAACTATTTAGATTTATGTAAATAACTAGATGTGATCTGTAAAGAACGGTATTTTATATATTCCTTTATATTATACTCCGGTTCACTGTACCGTGTAGTCGTAAAAATGTGTTGTCGCAAAATTGTTTATAATGTTGAAAATTAACGTGAAACCAAGTTGGAAGTTGGAAGTTCCAACAGCCTGTCATTCGGTACTGTGCAAGTATAGGTGATAAGATTTAAAAGGGCATAGCCGATTAAGATGGTCAAAACAATTGGAACCGCAAAAAGATTCCATTTCAAACAGTATTGATTTCTTGATTTTCTGGAAATGACAGACGTAGAGTTCAAAATTCTTTTCACGGAATCTTACCAATTTTCACAAGCAATTTCATATCTGGCGGAAATCGTAGACGAACACAATAATATAAATATTCATTGCCTAATCAATGTTACTTCAATATTTTTAAAACATTAAAAAAATATTGTTAAAATCACATGAATAAATAATATAAGAAATTGAAAAAATAAAGATGATGTATGGGAAAAAACATTTACCACCGACGGGATAAGAACCCCAGCGTATCCGCTCCTTAGTTCGACACACGTCCGGCGATGTTACAAAACTTTACGAACATTCTGGTATATATCACACAAAATACAATTTATTCTTTCTCTTAAATCACATTTCTTAGGTCAAAGAATTACTTGTTTCAATTTAATAATGCTAAAAATTACTTAATATATAGCTGCGATAAAACCAACAAGTGTAACTTTCCTCCTAATAGCAAAAACGTCGAAAAAATTCGGTTTTTATTGTTTTTTGACGATGATGTCCCACAACAAAAAATCTAAAAAAAATTGACGACACTGCCTGTTATAGTACTTTAACAAGGAACTAAACAGTAGAATAGCATGTTTTCAAATTTTTGAGAAATCTGCATTTTTCCGATTTTTTGGAGGTTTTTCATTTTTTTTTACGACCACAGTTTGTAACAAAAAAATCTGAAAGTTTAAACTTTCATACGTGCGCGATTCTCCATCCGTTTACATTGTATGTCGTCTGTCGTCGCTGGGTCTTTGAAGCTCGGCACTCGGCAAAAGTTATTCGAGCATTTATTTGAAGCCTTCGAATAAATGATACAGATGAAAGATGAAAAAATTTCTCGTAGTTTGAATAAATCCGCTTCGAATAAAAAAAAGTATCTTTATTCGTCGGATAAATTCTCGTCGAATAAAATTATTTATTCGATACTCGTCGAATAAGGATACCTTTTTTATTCGAACCTTCGAATAACGAATAAAGATGAAGTATCTTTTATTCGAATCGTTATTTAAATAATTTTTATCTAATAATGCCCAACTCTGGGCACACCAGAATGACTGGCATTCAAAAGGAGAGAATATCCGTCTACGATACATATAATGTTGCACGGAGAAGCGGACAGCGAAACTAGAGAAGCGTCCTCCCCGAGGAGTGGGCCACACATTGTCGGCTATATCGGTGTGAGACCAGAAGACCACTACTAATCCAATCACAAAACTTCTTTATTTTTCGTTATTTTTTTTTTTTTTAACTTTTACCAACATATTCGTGACATTTTTCTGATTAAAATGAAACCAAATATGATATAATTCCGACGATAATTGCTTGTGCAATGAACGATTGATGTTTCGGACGCGAAGAAGGACAGCGTATGGGAAAGAAAGAGCCGCGGAGAGTCGAAGCGTTCGGAAAAGATGAAAGACTGGCGTGAGCTCTGGCCTTTAAATAAAAAAATAAACTTTTTCATTATTAATTATTTTTCTATCGGACTTTCACCAACATACTCGTGGCATTTTTCTAAGGAAAACGGTACCAAATATGACAAAATTCCGATGATATTTACTTGTGTAATGAACGACGGAAGTTTCGGACGCAAAGAAGGACAGCATATGAAAAGAAAGAGACGCGGCGAGTCCTTCCCGTCTCGAGTTCGACAGCTTGGTTTTCGCCGCGGACAAATAGATGTGGTTACTAATGTATATGTATTGACAATTACTCACAGAAAGTTAAATTTAAACAATACAATTAATGATTATACATAAAGTTTATTGCTGATAAAATATAAAGAATATTAAATGTAAAGAAACAATTCTATATGGTATAAAAAATAGCAATCAATACAATTATAATTAAAACTTAAAATGACAGACACTTTTCAAAACTTTTATCTCTAGCTCTATGTTAGGGATACAGAAGCTGAAAATTTCATCGAAATCGGTTGACGGAGAAAAAAACAACGTGCATTGCAAGATATAAGAATCTGTGTATCTGTGTGTCTGTACAAATAGCAATAATACTGCCACCAAATAGCTTTATATGGATAAGATCCGTCGAAAGTTAGTTTCATTACATAACACTTTTATTTCGTTACTACCTTTACTTGAATAATTGCAGTCCAGCATTAGAAGTGGTATTATCGGTTAAATAAGTAAAAAAATAATTTTCTGTGTTTGTTACTACGGATCACAATAAGAACGATTGAATTTTGTCATTACTTGAATATTGTATTTATTCTTTTTTTTTTATTCTATAACTATTACAGAATATATTTTGTTGAATAATCATTATTTTATAAATATCGCAATAAGTTCCAAATTAATTAATTTCACCTATAAACTATCGATTATAAAATAATGATTACAATGGTGCACAATATGGAAAATAAGAAGGCAATAATAGTGTAATGAAATTATACAATAAAAAATAATTATTCTCATTCTACGCATTATCCGTTTATTTATTGCCTATGTCACTGACGTTTCTTCCGTAATTCACGAGCAAATGTTCTATTTAGGTAGCGAGCGCGGCATGTTTAGCGATGTTGGTATTTGAGATCAGTGATAGTTCCACCTTCTTAGTTCCACAACCGACGAGAGTATCTCGACATTGGGGCCGTTACCGACCGATCCCAGCACCCACCTGGCACTAGGCCTGCAGCCAAGCTCGCATATGCGAGCCGAGCTCGGGTCCAGTCGAGCCGGGACTCGCTTTTCGAGTCGAGTCGAGTACTCGCACGATGCGAGCTGCTCGCAACGAAGCGAACGGCTCGAAATAAAATCAGGCGTAAAATGACATGATGCGAGTTACAGCAGGAAGATCAGCACATTGATATTATCAAGCATTTTAGTATATTGACAATGCTAAATGTTTGCGATGTTTTATTATATATTTTGATAGTGAAATGTTGATTCAGAATTTGTATAACCCTTATTGAAAATAATTATGCAATAACAACTATTTAGATTTATGTAAATAACTAGATGTGATCTGTAAAGAACGGATTTTATATATTCCTTTATATTATACTCCGGTTCACTGTACAGTCGTAAAAATGTGTTGTCGCAAAATTGTTTATAATGTTGAAAATTAACGTGAAACCAAGTTGGAAGTTGGAAGTTCCAACAGCCTGTCATTCGGTACTGTGCAAGTATAGGTGATAAGATTTAAAAGGGCATAGCCGATTAAGATGGTCAAAACAATTGGAACCGCAAAAAGATTCCATTTCAAACAGTATTGATTTCTTGATTTTCTGGAAATGACAGACGTAGAGTTCAAAATTCTTTTCACGGAATCTTACCAATTTTCACAAGCAATTTCATATCTGGCGGAAATCGTAGACGAACACAATAATATAAATATTCATTGCCTAATCAATGTTACTTCAATATTTTTAAAACATTAAAAAAATATTGTTAAAATCACATGAATAAATAATATAAGAAATTGAAAAAATAAAGATGATGTATGGGAAAAAACATTTACCACCGACGGGATAAGAACCCCAGCGTATCCGCTCCTTAGTTCGACACACGTCCGGCGATGTTACAAAACTTTACGAACATTCTGGTATATATCACACAAAATACAATTTATTCTTTCTCTTAAATCACATTTCTTAGGTCAAAGAATTACTTGTTTCAATTTAATAATGCTAAAAATTACTTAATATATAGCTGCGATAAAACCAACAAGTGTAACTTTCCTCCTAATAGCAAAAACGTCGAAAAAATTCGGTTTTTATTGTTTTTTGACGATGATGTCCCACAACAAAAAATCTAAAAAAAATTGACGACACTGCCTGTTATAGTACTTTAACAAGGAACTAAACAGTAGAATAGCATGTTTTCAAATTTTTGAGAAATCTGCATTTTTCCGATTTTTTGGAGGTTTTTCATTTTTTTTTACGACCACAATTTGTAACAAAAAAATCTGAAAGTTTAAACTTTCATACGTGCGCGATTCTCCATCCGTTTACATTGTATGTCGTCTGTCGTCGCTGGGTCTTTGAAGCTCGGCACTCGGCAAAAGTTATTCGAGCATTTATTTGAAGCCTTCGAATAAATGATACAGATGAAAGATGAAAAAATTTCTCGTAGTTCGAATAAATCCGCTTCGAATAAAAAAAAGTATCTTTATTCGTCGGATAAATTCTCGTCGAATAAAATTATTTATTCGATACTCGTCGAATAAGGATACCTTTTTTATTCGAACCTTCGAATAACGAATAAAGATGAAGTATCTTTTATTCGAATCGTTATTTAAATAATTTTTATCTAATAATGCCCAACTCTGGGCACACCAGAATGACTGGCATTCAAAAGGAGAGAATATCCGTCTACGATACATATAATGTTGCACGGAGAAGCGGACAGCGAAACTAGAGAAGCGTCCTCCCCGAGGAGTGGGCCACACATTGTCGGCTATATCGGTGTGAGACCAGAAGACCACTACTAATCCAATCACAAAACTTCTTTATTTTTCGTTATTTTTTTTTTTTTTTAACTTTTACCAACATATTCGTGACATTTTTCTGATTAAAATGAAACCAAATATGATATAATTCCGACGATAATTGCTTGTGCAATGAACGATTGATGTTTCGGACGCGAAGAAGGACAGCGTATGGGAAAGAAAGAGCCGCGGAGAGTCGAAGCGTTCGGAAAAGATGAAAGACTGGCGTGAGCTCTGGCCTTTAAATAAAAAAATAAACTTTTTCATTATTAATTATTTTTCTATCGGACTTTCACCAACATACTCGTGGCATTTTTCTAAGGAAAACGGTACCAAATATGACAAAATTCCGATGATATTTACTTGTGTAATGAACGACGGAAGTTTCGGACGCAAAGAAGGACAGCATATGAAAAGAAAGAGACGCGGCGAGTCCTTCCCGTCTCGAGTTCGACAGCTTGGTTTTCGCCGCGGACAAATAGATGTGGTTACTAATGTATATGTATTGACAATTACTCACAGAAAGTTAAATTCAAACAATACAATTAATGATTATACATAAAGTTTATTGCTGATAAAATATAAAGAATATTAAATGTAAAGAAACAATTCTATATGGTATAAAAAATAGCAATCAATACAATTATAATTAAAACTTAAAATGACAGACACTTTTCAAAACTTTTATCTCTACCTCTATGTTAGGGATACAGAAGCTGAAAATTTCATCGAAATCGGTTGACGGAGAAAAAAACAACGTGCATTGCAAGATATAAGAATCTGTGTATCTGCGTGTCTGTACAAATAGCAATAATACTGCCACCAAATAGCTTTATATGGATAAGATCCGTCGAAAGTTAGTTTCATTACATAACACTTTTATTTCGTTACTACCTTTACTTGAATAATTGCAGTCCAGCATTAGAAGTGGTATTATCGGTTAAATAAGTAAAAAAATAATTTTCTGTGTTTGTTACTACGGATCACAATAAGAACGATTGAATTTTGTCATTACTTGAATATTGTATTTATTCTTTTTGTTTATTCTATAACTATTACAGAATATATTTTGTTGAATAATCATTATTTTATAAATATCGCAATACGTTCCAAATTAATTAATTTCACCTATAAACTATCGATTATAAAATAATGATTACAATGGTGAATAATACGGAAAATAAGAAGGCAATAATAGTGTAATGAAATTATACAATAAAAAATAATTATTCTCATTCTACGCATTATCCGTTTATTTATTGCCTATGTCACTGACGTTTCTTCCGTAATTCACGAGCAAATGTTCTATTTAGGTAGCGAGCGCGGCATGTTTAGCGATGTTGGTATTTGAGATCAGTGATAGTTCCACTTTCTTAGTTCCACAACCGACGAGAGTATCTCGACATTGGGGCCGTTACCGACCGATCCCAGCACCCACCTGGCACTAGGCCTGCAGCCAAGCTCGCATATGCGAGCCGAGCTCGGGTCCAGTCGAGCCGGGACTCGCTTTTCGAGTCGAGTCGAGTACTCGCACGATGCGAGCTGCTCGCAACGAAGCGAACGGCTCGAAATAAAATCAGGCGTAAAATGACATGATGCGAGTTACAGCAGGAAGATCAGCACATTGATATTATCAAGCATTTTAGTATATTGACAATGCTAAATGTTTGCGATGTTTTATTATATATTTTGATAGTGAAATGTTGATTCAGAATTTGTATAACCCTTATTGAAAATAATTATGCAATAACAACTATTTAGATTTATGTAAATAACTAGATGTGATCTGTAAAGAACGGTATTTTATATATTCCTTTATATTATACTCCGGTTCACTGTACAGTCGTAAAAATGTGTTGTCGCAAAATTGTTTATAATGTTGAAAATTAACGTGAAACCAAGTTGGAAGTTGGAAGTTCCAACAGCCTGTCATTCGGTACTGTGCAAGTATAGGTGATAAGATTTAAAAGGGCATAGCCGATTAAGATGGTCAAAACAATTGGAACCGCAAAAAGATTCCATTTCAAACAGTATTGATTTCTTGATTTTCTGGAAATGACAGACGTAGAGTTCAAAATTCTTTTCACGGAATCTTACCAATTTTCACAAGCAATTTCATATCTGGCGGAAATCGTAGACGAACACAATAATATAAATATTCATTGCCTAATCAATGTTACTTCAATATTTTTAAAACATTAAAAAAATATTGTTAAAATCACATGAATAAATAATATAAGAAATTGAAAAAATAAAGATGATGTATGGGAAAAAACATTTACCACCGACGGGATAAGAACCCCAGCGTATCCGCTCCTTAGTTCGACACGTCCGGCGATGTTACAAAACTTTACGAACATTCTGGTATATATCACACAAAATACAATTTATTCTTTCTCTTAAATCACATTTCTTAGGTCAAAGAATTACTTGTTTCAATTTAATAATGCTAAAAATTACTTAATATATAGCTGCGATAAAACCAACAAGTGTAACTTTCCTCCTAATAGCAAAAACGTCGAAAAAATTCGGTTTTTATTGTTTTTTGACGATGATGTCCCACAACAAAAAATCTAAAAAAAATTGACGACACTGCCTGTTATAGTACTTTAACAAGGAACTAAACAGTAGAATAGCATGTTTTCAAATTTTTGAGAAATCTGCATTTTTCCGATTTTTTGGAGGTTTTTCATTTTTTTTTTACGACCACAGTTTGTAACAAAAAAATCGGAAAAAATTATCAAAAATCAGCCTTAGAATCCAAAATATGTCACATTTTTTTCAGAATTTTAGAAAGCATCAGAGTGCGGGAAATACGCGGAGAAGCGCGAAATCTAATTTACCCTGTAACTAACCTCATGGGCAAGATAGGGGGTTGAAATTTTACTCAGAGGGGTTTTTCCTCTAAGGGCAGTTTTGACCATAAATCGGCTAGGCCCTTTTAAAAGGATCTGATGTCTACGTTCAACACTCGTCATACTTTCTGTTTAGTTAATATTTTAATCTAAATCTTTTTTCAATTTGCAATTGTTGGCTCTTCTCCATGGATAACAGTCGATCTTTTATACGATGGTCCAAAATCATGCTAACTACCAAATAATTCGTAGTGGCAGCAAAGTTAAATCTACTTCCTAGCTCGACAATTAACGCAATTATATAACGCAATTTTTCCTGCGTTTTCATTACATGTCATCTAGTAAATTAATCTATCTAGCTTGGCAGAACAGCTGAAGTCGTTTGGTCGATTTATAAAAAAAGTTATTCTGATTTATAGTGTCTGCCATCAATTATGAGACTGACTGCATAATGTATAACGAGAAGCGGCCGCACGTTTCTCGCTAAGCAACCTGCGCTATCTCCATGTTTATAATTGTGCAGTGTGAAAATGGTTTACTGCCTTTTTGGTTCGTTATCTCGGCCATTTCTTCTAAAAAGTGTACTTCCGTACAATGGGACAGTAGGGCTCTCATCAGCGAGCTAAGGTTTATGACCGGCTCTCGCCTGCACTCGCCCACTTAGGTCACCCGCTCTGAGTATTTAATCTACCGGCACGCGTATGCGTTTTGCTCTTCCTCCCTCCCCATCGAGCCACTAGCTTAGTTATTCATTATCGAAAAATATAAAAGTCTAAGACAATCTATTCTCAGGTTAGTTAGCTCAGATTCTGTCAAACAGTTTTTCTCAGCTTACCAGAATTCAGTCTTTTGACCTTTGGTGCGAGTACCAGTGTGGCGGCCTGTGCAAAGAGCACGCCGACGAACCGCCAGCATACACATTGTAGACGCGGCGGCGACCTCGTATAAATACACATCAATATTATACAATATTGTTTATATACCCATTCCTTTCAAAAACTATTTAACGAAGCTTAACGTTAATTTTTAACATTATAAACAATTTTGCAACAACACATTTTTACGACTGTACACTGAACCCCGGAGTATAATATAAAGGAATATATAAAATACCGTTCTTTACAGATCACAGCTAGTTATTTACATAAATCTAGGAAATAGTTGTTATTGCATAATTATTTTCAATAAGGGTTATACAAATTCTGAATCAACATTTCACTATCAAAATATATAATAAAACATCGCAAACATTTAGCATTGTCAATATACTAAAATGCTTGATAATATCGATGTGCTGATCTTCCCGCTGTAACTCGCATCATGTCATTTTACGCCTGATTTTATTTCGAGCAGCTCGCATCGGTGCGGATAGCTCGCATCGGTGCGGGTAGCTCGCATCGGTGCGGGTAGCTCGCATCGTGCGAGTACTCGACTCGACTCGCACAATTGAGCCGAGCTAAGCTCAACCAGAGTTGGGCAAAATATTTATCTAAATAAAAATTTCGAGTAACGAATAAAAGATAAAAAAAATTTTTATTTCCTTTTGGTATGTGTTGTGGTTTGGGTGTTCAGTAAAGGATTCACCCAATATAACAATAACCATTTATTAAATAAGCAACAAAAACTCAACGACGTAACAAGGAACAAAGAAAATGAAATAACAATGAAACAAGAACTACGGATAAACGACTATACGAACAACTGACGGCGAATGACGACTTCTCACAACGACTGACTGACTTGAACTGACTGACTGACTGACCCTGTCATCCGTCAGAATCCGCGCTTATATCCTCCAGGAATTTCCTTCGAACAAGAAAACTTCTGGAGTGGGGATGTCGCTTCCTGTACGTGCCCCTTGGAGAAAGTTCGTGTCCTTGCACCGAACATCCGTGTCCTGGCGAAAGTCAAGGGTTGGCGGCCAAATGTGCACGCCAAGGAAAAACCCCGAACCTGGTCGCCAAATGTGCACCCCAGGTAGGAACAGACTTCCGGCGACTAAGTGTGCGCTCGGGAAGAGCTTGGGCCTGGCGACCAAGTGCGTCCAAGGTCCCAGCCCGCAGACGACGCTCCTACCTGGGTCCGATCAACCCTTCTCCAAGGGGTCCGCCACATTACTTGAATATTGTATTTATTCTTTTTTTTTATTCTATAACTATTACAGAATATATTTTGTTGAATAATCATTATTTTATAAATATCGCAAGAAGTTCCAAATTAATTAATTACACCTATAAATTATCGATTATAAAATAATGATTACAATGGTGAACAATATGGAAAATAAGAAGGCAATAAGAGTGTAATGAAATTATACAATAAAAGATAATTATTTTCATTCTACGCATTATACGTTTATTTATTGCCTCTGTCACTGACGTTTTTTCCATAATTCACGAGCAAATGTTCTTTTAGTTCCACAACCGACGAGAGTATCTCGACATTAGGGCCGTTACCGACCGCTCCCAGCACCCAACTGGCACCCACTTTGAGACTCGCAGTTTAACACGGGGGCTGGCAGTCTTTATATATATATATATATATCTCGTGGGTGCACTGATCCACCGACGAGATATATATAAAGGCTGACAGCCTTACGGGAGAATGTGTCGCTCGAAAAATACGGTGTTGTCTACCGCTCTCTAGGATAGATTTTGGCTGGAGTAAGAAACAGAAGGCCAACGACGGTATCTCGTCGGTGCAGAAGACCACTAAGGAACTTCTCGTCGCTGAGAAGGTGAATCATCACGGACCCATATCGATTATCAAATGTTACATTCTCCGACAAACGTATTCAAATTAAAAAGATATTTTTTTTTAGTGTTGCTTTTTAAGATCTAAAATATTAAAAGTAAAACTAATATCAAGGACGAAAAATTCGTCAAAATATTTTACGTAAGAAATTATTAAAGCATAATTTTAGGAAAATCAATTTCTACTTCCATATGAGATACCTTAATTTGTAATTTAAAAATATTTCATGAACAAGCATTATTTCCTTACACTTTTTTTTTATAGATAATTGTTCCAAGAATCGATCTGTGGGAACAGAAATATGTTGAAAACCAGAGTAGCGTTTATTTAACGTACTATTCCGAATAGTATAGAGTTTGAGAGAGAATCACGTGGATGAATTAATATAATATAAAATAATATAATTGTAGAAGCAAAGATGGGCAAATTTTTATTGAAATAGACATTTCAAACAGCGAATAAAAGATAAAAAATGATTTGTTACGCGTCAAATAAAAATAATTATGTTATCTCTATTCCGCACGTAATGAATTTATTCGACGAATAAAGATTTTTTTATAAAGACCGACCAACAGCCTACAATGTAAGCAGATGGAGAATCCAACATTATTGGCAATTTATGCTTTTATGTTTTTAATCAGAACAATATTGTTAATACGAATGAGTTGTAGAGCTCATCCCGATCAAAATGAGTCTAAACACGACATCATTTGGACTGTCTTTAATGAGATTGTAATTTTTATCGTAACATTACGTATCAGTGAAACTTGGTCGATTACACCCGAATTTCACCTCATTTTCATCAGGAAAATCCCCTCCATTCGCTCGTCACAATTTCATGAGGATATATTGCACAATCTAAAAGTTTAAACTTTCATTCGTGCGCGATTCTCCATCCGTTTACATTGTATGTCGTCTGTCGTCGCTGGGTCTTTGAAGCTCGGCACTCGGCAAAAGTTATTCGAGCATTTATTTGAAGCCTTCGAATAAATGATACAGATGAAAGATGAAAAAATTTCTCGTAGTTTGAATAAATCCGCTTCGAATAAAAAAAAGTATCTTTATTCGTCGGATAAATTCTCGTCGAATAAAATTATTTATTCGATACTCGTCGAATAAGGATACCTTTTTTATTCGAACCTTCGAATAACGAATAAAGATGAAGTATCTTTTATTCGAATCGTTATTTAAATAATTTTTATCTAATAATGCCCAACTCTGGGCACACCAGAATGACTGGCATTCAAAAGGAGAGAATATCCGTCTACGATACATATAATGTTGCACGGAGAAGCGGACAGCGAAACTAGAGAAGCGTCCTCCCCGAGGAGTGGGCCACACATTGTCGGCTATATCGGTGTGAGACCAGAAGACCACTACTAATCCAATCACAAAGCTTCTTTATTTTTCGTTATTTTTTTTTTTTTTAACTTTTACCAACATATTCGTGACATTTTTCTGATTAAAATGAAACCAAATATGATATAATTCCGACGATAATTGCTTGTGTAATGAACGATTGATGTTTCGGACGCGAAAAAGGACAGCGTATGGGAAAGAAAGAGCCCCGGAGAGTCGAAGCGTTCGGAAAAGATGAAAGACTGGCGTGAGCTCAGGCCTTTAAATAAAAAAATAAACTTTTTCATTATTAATTATTTTTCTATCGGACTTTCACCAACATACTCGTGGCATTTTTCTAAGGAAAACGGTACCAAATATGACAAAATTCCGATGATATTTACTTGTGTAATGAACGACGGAAGTTTCGGACGCAAAGAAGGACAGCATATGAAAAGAAAGAGACGCGGCGAGTCCTTCCCGTCTCGAGTTCGACAGCTTGGTTTTCGCCGCGGACAAATAGATGTGGTTACTAATGTATATGTATTGACAATTACTCACAGAAAGTTAAATTTAAACAATACAATTAATGATTATACATAAAGTTTATTGCTGATAAAATATAAAGAATATTAAATGTAAAGAAACAATTCTATAAGGTATAAAAAATAGCAATCAATACAATTATAATTAAAACTTAAAATGACAGACACTTTTCAAAACTTTTATCTCTACCTCTATGTTAGGGATACAGAAGCTGAAAATTTCATCGAAATCGGTTGACGGAGAAAAAAACAACGTGCATTGCAAGATATAAGAATCTGTGTATCTGTGTGTCTGTACAAATAGCAATAATACTGCCACCAAATAGCTTTATATGGATAAGATCCGTCGAAAGTTAGTTTCATTACATAACACTTTTATTTCGTTACTACCTTTACTTGAATAATTGCAGTCCAGCATTAGAAGTGGTATTATCGGTTAAATAAGTAAAAAAATAATTTTCTGTGTTTGTTACTACGGATCACAATAAGAACGATTGAATTTTGTCATTACTTGAATATTGTATTTATTCTTTTTGTTTATTCTATAACTATTACAGAATATATTTTGTTGAATAATCATTATTTTATAAATATCGCAATAAGTTCCAAATTAATTAATTTCACCTATAAACTATCGATTATAAAATAATGATTACAATGGTGCACAATATGGAAAATAAGAAGGCAATAATAGTGTAATGAAATTATACAATAAAAAATAATTATTCTCATTCTACGCATTATCCGTTTATTTATTGCCTATGTCACTGACGTTTCTTCCGTAATTCACGAGCAAATGTTCTATTTAGGTAGCGAGCGCGGCATGTTTAGCGATGTTGGTATTTGAGATCAGTGATAGTTCCACCTTCTTAGTTCCACAACCGACGAGAGTATCTCGACATTGGGGCCGTTACCGACCGATCCCAGCACCCACCTGGCACTAGGCCTGCAGCCAAGCTCGCACATGCGAGCCGAGCTCGGGTCCAGTCGAGCCGGGACTCGCTTTTCGAGTCGAGTCGAGTACTCGCACGATGCGAGCTGCTCGCAACGAAGCGAACGGCTCGAAATAAAATCAGGCGTAAAATGACATGATGCGAGTTACAGCAGGAAGATCAGCACATTGATATTATCAAGCATTTTAGTATATTGACAATGCTAAATGTTTGCGATGTTTTATTATATATTTTGATAGTGAAATGTTGATTCAGAATTTGTATAACCCTTATTGAAAATAATTATGCAATAACAACTATTTAGATTTATGTAAATAACTAGATGTGATCTGTAAAGAACGGTATTTTATATATTCCTTTACATTATACTCCGGTTCACTGTACAGTCGTAAAAATGTGTTGTCGCAAAATTGTTTATAATGTTGAAAATTAACGTGAAACCAAGTTGGAAGTTGGAAGTTCCAACAGCCTGTCATTCGGTACTGTGCAAGTATAGGTGATAAGATTTAAAAGGGCATAGCCGATTAAGATGGTCAAAACAATTGGAACCGCAAAAAGATTCCATTTCAAACAGTATTGATTTCTTGATTTTCTGGAAATGACAGACGTAGAGTTCAAAATTCTTTTCACGGAATCTTACCAATTTTCACAAGCAATTTCATATCTGGCGGAAATCGTAGACGAACACAATAATATAAATATTCATTGCCTAATCAATGTTACTTCAATATTTTTAAAACATTAAAAAAATATTGTTAAAATCGCACGAATAAATAATATAAGAAATTGAAAAAATAAAGATGATGTATGGGAAAAAACATTTACCACCGACGGGATAAGAACCCCAGCGTATCCGCTCCTTAGTTCGACACGTCCGGCGATGTTACAAAACTTTACGAACATTCTGGTATATATCACACAAAATACAATTTATTCTTTCTCTTAAATCACATTTCTTACGTCAAAGAATTACTTGTTTCAATTTAATAATGCTAAAAATTACTTAATATATAGCTGCGATAAAACCAACAAGTGTAACTTTCCTCCTAATAGCAAAAACGTCGAAAAAATTCGGTTTTTATTGTTTTTTGACGATGATGTCCCACAACAAAAAATCTAAAAAAAATTGACGACACTGCCTGTTATAGTACTTTAACAAGGAACTAAACAGTAGAATAGCATGTTTTCAAATTTTTGAGAAATCTGCATTTTTCCGATTTTTTGGAGGTTTTTCATTTTTTTTACGACCACAGTTTGTAACAAAAAAATCTGAAAGTTTAAACTTTCATACGTGCGCGATTCTCCATCCGTTTACATTGTATGTCGTCTGTCGTCGCTGGGTCTTTGAAGCTCGGCACTCGGCAAAAGTTATTCGAGCATTTATTTGAAGCCTTCGAATAAATGATACAGATGAAAGATGAAAAAATTTCTCGTAGTTTGAATAAATCCGCTTCGAATAAAAAAAAGTATCTTTATTCGTCGGATAAATTCTCGTCGAATAAAATTATTTATTCGATACTCGTCGAATAAGGATACCTTTTTTATTCGAACCTTCGAATAACGAATAAAGATGAAGTATCTTTTATTCGAATCGTTATTTAAATAATTTTTATCTAATAATGCCCAACTCTGGGCACACCAGAATGACTGGCATTCAAAAGGAGAGAATATCCGTCTACGATACATATAATGTTGCACGGAGAAGCGGACAGCGAAACTAGAGAAGCGTCCTCCCCGAGGAGTGGGCCACACATTGTCGGCTATATCGGTGTGAGACCAGAAGACCACTACTAATCCAATCACAAAACTTCTTTATTTTTCGTTATTTTTTTTTTTTTTAACTTTTACCAACATATTCGTGACATTTTTCTGATTAAAATGAAACCAAATATGATATAATTCCGACGATAATTGCTTGTGCAATGAACGATTGATGTTTCGGACGCGAAGAAGGACAGCGTATGGGAAAGAAAGAGCCGCGGAGAGTCGAAGCGTTCGGAAAAGATGAAAGACTGGCGTGAGCTCTGGCCTTTAAATAAAAAAATAAACTTTTTCATTATTAATTATTTTTCTATCGGACTTTCACCAACATACTCGTGGCATTTTTCTAAGGAAAACGGTACCAAATATGACAAAATTCCGATGATATTTACTTGTGTAATGAACGACGGAAGTTTCGGACGCAAAGAAGGACAGCATATGAAAAGAAAGAGACGCGGCGAGTCCTTCCCGTCTCGAGTTCGACAGCTTGGTTTTCGCCGCGGACAAATAGATGTGGTTACTAATGTATATGTATTGACAATTACTCACAGAAAGTTAAATTTAACAATACAATTAATGATTATACATAAAGTTTATTGCTGACAAAATATAAAGAATATTAAATGTAAAGAAACAATTCTATAAGGTATAAAAAATAGCAATCAATACAATTATAATTAAAACTTAAAATGACAGACACTTTTCAAAACTTTTATCTCTAGCTCTATGTTAGGGATACAGAAGCTGAAAATTTCATCGAAATCGGTTGACGGAGAAAAAAACAACGTGCATTGCAAGATATAAGAATCTGTGTATCTGTGTGTCTGTACAAATAGCAATAATACTGCCACCAAATAGCTTTATATGGATAAGATCCGTCGAAAGTTAGTTTCATTACATAACACTTTTATTTCGTTACTACCTTTACTTGAATAATTGCAGTCCAGCATTAGAAGTGGTATTATCGGTTAAATAAGTAAAAAAAATAATTTTCTGTGTTTGTTACTACGGATCACAATAAGAACGATTGAATTTTGTCATTACTTGAATATTGTATTTATTCTTTTTTTTTTTATTCTATAACTATTACAGAATATATTTTGTTGAATAATCATTATTTTATAAATATCGCAATAAGTTCCAAATTAATTAATTTCACCTATAAACTATCGATTATAAAATAATGATTACAATGGTGCACAATATGGAAAATAAGAAGGCAATAATAGTGTAATGAAATTATACAATAAAAAATAATTATTCTCATTCTACGCATTATCCGTTTATTTATTGCCTATGTCACTGACGTTTCTTCCGTAATTCACGAGCAAATGTTCTATTTAGGTAGCGAGCGCGGCATGTTTAGCGATGTTGGTATTTGAGATCAGTGATAGTTCCACCTTCTTAGTTCCACAACCGACGAGAGTATCTCGACATTGGGGCCGTTACCGACCGATCCCAGCACCCACCTGGCACTAGGCCTGCAGCCAAGCTCGCACATGCGAGCCGAGCTCGGGTCCAGTCGAGCCGGGACTCGCTTTTCGAGTCGAGTCGAGTACTCGCACGATGCGAGCTGCTCGCAACGAAGCGAACGGCTCGAAATAAAATCAGGCGTAAAATGACATGATGCGAGTTACAGCAGGAAGATCAGCACATTGATATTATCAAGCATTTTAGTATATTGACAATGCTAAATGTTTGCGATGTTTTATTATATATTTTGATAGTGAAATGTTGATTCAGAATTTGTATAACCCTTATTGAAAATAATTATGCAATAACAACTATTTAGATTTATGTAAATAACTAGATGTGATCTGTAAAGAACGGATTTTATATATTCCTTTATATTATACTCCGGTTCACTGTACAGTCGTAAAAATGTGTTGTCGCAAAATTGTTTATAATGTTGAAAATTAACGTGAAACCAAGTTGGAAGTTGGAAGTTCCAACAGCCTGTCATTCGGTACTGTGCAAGTATAGGTGATAAGATTTAAAAGGGCATAGCCGATTAAGATGGTCAAAACAATTGGAACCGCAAAAAGATTCCATTTCAAACAGTATTGATTTCTTGATTTTCTGGAAATGACAGACGTAGAGTTCAAAATTCTTTTCACGGAATCTTACCAATTTTCACAAGCAATTTCATATCTGGCGGAAATCGTAGACGAACACAATAATATAAATATTCATTGCCTAATCAATGTTACTTCAATATTTTTAAAACATTAAAAAAATATTGTTAAAATCACATGAATAAATAATATAAGAAATTGAAAAAATAAAGATGATGTATGGGAAAAAACATTTACCACCGACGGGATAAGAACCCCAGCGTATCCGCTCCTTAGTTCGACACACGTCCGGCGATGTTACAAAACTTTACGAACATTCTGGTATATATCACACAAAATACAATTTATTCTTTCTCTTAAATCACATTTCTTAGGTCAAAGAATTACTTGTTTCAATTTAATAATGCTAAAAATTACTTAATATATAGCTGCGATAAAACCAACAAGTGTAACTTTCCTCCTAATAGCAAAAACGTCGAAAAAATTCGGTTTTTATTGTTTTTTGACGATGATGTCCCACAACAAAAAATCTAAAAAAAATTGACGACACTGCCTGTTATAGTACTTTAACAAGGAACTAAACAGTAGAATAGCATGTTTTCAAATTTTTGAGAAATCTGCATTTTTCCGATTTTTTGGAGGTTTTTCATTTTTTTTTACGACCACAGTTTGTAACAAAAAAATCTGAAAGTTTAAACTTTCATACGTGCGCGATTCTCCATCCGTTTACATTGTATGTCGTCTGTCGTCGCTGGGTCTTTGAAGCTCGGCACTCGGCAAAAGTTATTCGAGCATTTATTTGAAGCCTTCGAATAAATGATACAGATGAAAGATGAAAAAATTTCTCGTAGTTCGAATAAATCCGCTTCGAATAAAAAAAAGTATCTTTATTCGTCGGATAAATTCTCGTCGAATAAAATTATTTATTCGATACTCGTCGAATAAGGATACCTTTTTTATTCGAACCTTCGAATAACGAATAAAGATGAAGTATCTTTTATTCGAATCGTTATTTAAATAATTTTTATCTAATAATGCCCAACTCTGGGCACACCAGAATGACTGGCATTCAAAAGGAGAGAATATCCGTCTACGATACATATAATGTTGCACGGAGAAGCGGACAGCGAAACTAGAGAAGCGTCCTCCCCGAGGAGTGGGCCACACATTGTCGGCTATATCGGTGTGAGACCAGAAGACCACTACTAATCCAATCACAAAACTTCTTTATTTTTCGTTATTTTTTTTTTTTTTTAACTTTTACCAACATATTCGTGACATTTTTCTGATTAAAATGAAACCAAATATGATATAATTCCGACGATAATTGCTTGTGCAATGAACGATTGATGTTTCGGACGCGAAGAAGGACAGCGTATGGGAAAGAAAGAGCCGCGGAGAGTCGAAGCGTTCGGAAAAGATGAAAGACTGGCGTGAGCTCTGGCCTTTAAATAAAAAAATAAACTTTTTCATTATTAATTATTTTTCTATCGGACTTTCACCAACATACTCGTGGCATTTTTCTAAGGAAAACGGTACCAAATATGACAAAATTCCGATGATATTTACTTGTGTAATGAACGACGGAAGTTTCGGACGCAAAGAAGGACAGCATATGAAAAGAAAGAGACGCGGCGAGTCCTTCCCGTCTCGAGTTCGACAGCTTGGTTTTCGCCGCGGACAAATAGATGTGGTTACTAATGTATATGTATTGACAATTACTCACAGAAAGTTAAATTTAAACAATACAATTAATGATTATACATAAAGTTTATTGCTGATAAAATATAAAGAATATTAAATGTAAAGAAACAATTCTATATGGTATAAAAAATAGCAATCAATACAATTATAATTAAAACTTAAAATGACAGACACTTTTCAAAACTTTTATCTCTAGCTCTATGTTAGGGATACAGAAGCTGAAAATTTCATCGAAATCGGTTGACGGAGAAAAAAACAACGTGCATTGCAAGATATAAGAATCTGTGTATCTGTGTGTCTGTACAAATAGCAATAATACTGCCACCAAATAGCTTTATATGGATAAGATCCGTCGAAAGTTAGTTTCATTACATAACACTTTTATTTCGTTACTACCTTTACTTGAATAATTGCAGTCCAGCATTAGAAGTGGTATTATCGGTTAAATAAGTAAAAAAATAATTTTCTGTGTTTGTTACTACGGATCACAATAAGAACGATTGAATTTTGTCATTACTTGAATATTGTATTTATTCTTTTTTTTTTATTCTATAACTATTACAGAATATATTTTGTTGAATAATCATTATTTTATAAATATCGCAATAAGTTCCAAATTAATTAATTTCACCTATAAACTATCGATTATAAAATAATGATTACAATGGTGCACAATATGGAAAATAAGAAGGCAATAATAGTGTAATGAAATTATACAATAAAAAATAATTATTCTCATTCTACGCATTATCCGTTTATTTATTGCCTATGTCACTGACGTTTCTTCCGTAATTCACGAGCAAATGTTCTATTTAGGTAGCGAGCGCGGCATGTTTAGCGATGTTGGTATTTGAGATCAGTGATAGTTCCACCTTCTTAGTTCCACAACCGACGAGAGTATCTCGACATTGGGGCCGTTACCGACCGATCCCAGCACCCACCTGGCACTAGGCCTGCAGCCAAGCTCGCATATGCGAGCCGAGCTCGGGTCCAGTCGAGCCGGGACTCGCTTTTCGAGTCGAGTCGAGTACTCGCACGATGCGAGCTGCTCGCAACGAAGCGAACGGCTCGAAATAAAATCAGGCGTAAAATGACATGATGCGAGTTACAGCAGGAAGATCAGCACATTGATATTATCAAGCATTTTAGTATATTGACAATGCTAAATGTTTGCGATGTTTTATTATATATTTTGATAGTGAAATGTTGATTCAGAATTTGTATAACCCTTATTGAAAATAATTATGCAATAACAACTATTTAGATTTATGTAAATAACTAGATGTGATCTGTAAAGAACGGATTTTATATATTCCTTTATATTATACTCCGGTTCACTGTACAGTCGTAAAAATGTGTTGTCGCAAAATTGTTTATAATGTTGAAAATTAACGTGAAACCAAGTTGGAAGTTGGAAGTTCCAACAGCCTGTCATTCGGTACTGTGCAAGTATAGGTGATAAGATTTAAAAGGGCATAGCCGATTAAGATGGTCAAAACAATTGGAACCGCAAAAAGATTCCATTTCAAACAGTATTGATTTCTTGATTTTCTGGAAATGACAGACGTAGAGTTCAAAATTCTTTTCACGGAATCTTACCAATTTTCACAAGCAATTTCATATCTGGCGGAAATCGTAGACGAACACAATAATATAAATATTCATTGCCTAATCAATGTTACTTCAATATTTTTAAAACATTAAAAAAATATTGTTAAAATCACATGAATAAATAATATAAGAAATTGAAAAAATAAAGATGATGTATGGGAAAAAACATTTACCACCGACGGGATAAGAACCCCAGCGTATCCGCTCCTTAGTTCGACACACGTCCGGCGATGTTACAAAACTTTACGAACATTCTGGTATATATCACACAAAATACAATTTATTCTTTCTCTTAAATCACATTTCTTAGGTCAAAGAATTACTTGTTTCAATTTAATAATGCTAAAAATTACTTAATATATAGCTGCGATAAAACCAACAAGTGTAACTTTCCTCCTAATAGCAAAAAACGTCGAAAAAATTCGGTTTTTATTGTTTTTTGACGATGATGTCCCACAACAAAAAATCTAAAAAAAATTGACGACACTGCCTGTTATAGTACTTTAACAAGGAACTAAACAGTAGAATAGCATGTTTTCAAATTTTTGAGAAATCTGCATTTTTCCGATTTTTTGGAGGTTTTTCATTTTTTTTTACGACCACAATTTGTAACAAAAAAATCTGAAAGTTTAAACTTTCATACGTGCGCGATTCTCCATCCGTTTACATTGTATGTCGTCTGTCGTCGCTGGGTCTTTGAAGCTCGGCACTCGGCAAAAGTTATTCGAGCATTTATTTGAAGCCTTCGAATAAATGATACAGATGAAAGATGAAAAAATTTCTCGTAGTTCGAATAAATCCGCTTCGAATAAAAAAAAGTATCTTTATTCGTCGGATAAATTCTCGTCGAATAAAATTATTTATTCGATACTCGTCGAATAAGGATACCTTTTTTATTCGAACCTTCGAATAACGAATAAAGATGAAGTATCTTTTATTCGAATCGTTATTTAAATAATTTTTATCTAATAATGCCCAACTCTGGGCACACCAGAATGACTGGCATTCAAAAGGAGAGAATATCCGTCTACGATACATATAATGTTGCACGGAGAAGCGGACAGCGAAACTAGAGAAGCGTCCTCCCCGAGGAGTGGGCCACACATTGTCGGCTATATCGGTGTGAGACCAGAAGACCACTACTAATCCAATCACAAAACTTCTTTATTTTTCGTTATTTTTTTTTTTTTTAACTTTTACCAACATATTCGTGACATTTTTCTGATTAAAATGAAACCAAATATGATATAATTCCGACGATAATTGCTTGTGCAATGAACGATTGATGTTTCGGACGCGAAGAAGGACAGCGTATGGGAAAGAAAGAGCCGCGGAGAGTCGAAGCGTTCGGAAAAGATGAAAGACTGGCGTGAGCTCTGGCCTTTAAATAAAAAAATAAACTTTTTCATTATTAATTATTTTTCTATCGGACTTTCACCAACATACTCGTGGCATTTTTCTAAGGAAAACGGTACCAAATATGACAAAATTCCGATGATATTTACTTGTGTAATGAACGACGGAAGTTTCGGACGCAAAGAAGGACAGCATATGAAAAGAAAGAGACGCGGCGAGTCCTTCCCGTCTCGAGTTCGACAGCTTGGTTTTCGCCGCGGACAAATAGATGTGGTTACTAATGTATATGTATTGACAATTACTCACAGAAAGTTAAATTCAAACAATACAATTAATGATTATACATAAAGTTTATTGCTGATAAAATATAAAGAATATTAAATGTAAAGAAACAATTCTATATGGTATAAAAAATAGCAATCAATACAATTATAATTAAAACTTAAAATGACAGACACTTTTCAAAACTTTTATCTCTACCTCTATGTTAGGGATACAGAAGCTGAAAATTTCATCGAAATCGGTTGACGGAGAAAAAAACAACGTGCATTGCAAGATATAAGAATCTGTGTATCTGCGTGTCTGTACAAATAGCAATAATACTGCCACCAAATAGCTTTATATGGATAAGATCCGTCGAAAGTTAGTTTCATTACATAACACTTTTATTTCGTTACTACCTTTACTTGAATAATTGCAGTCCAGCATTAGAAGTGGTATTATCGGTTAAATAAGTAAAAAAATAATTTTCTGTGTTTGTTACTACGGATCACAATAAGAACGATTGAATTTTGTCATTACTTGAATATTGTATTTATTCTTTTTGTTTATTCTATAACTATTACAGAATATATTTTGTTGAATAATCATTATTTTATAAATATCGCAATACGTTCCAAATTAATTAATTTCACCTATAAACTATCGATTATAAAATAATGATTACAATGGTGAATAATACGGAAAATAAGAAGGCAATAATAGTGTAATGAAATTATACAATAAAAAATAATTATTCTCATTCTACGCATTATCCGTTTATTTATTGCCTATGTCACTGACGTTTCTTCCGTAATTCACGAGCAAATGTTCTATTTAGGTAGCGAGCGCGGCATGTTTAGCGATGTTGGTATTTGAGATCAGTGATAGTTCCACTTTCTTAGTTCCACAACCGACGAGAGTATCTCGACATTGGGGCCGTTACCGACCGATCCCAGCACCCACCTGGCACTAGGCCTGCAGCCAAGCTCGCATATGCGAGCCGAGCTCGGGTCCAGTCGAGCCGGGACTCGCTTTTCGAGTCGAGTCGAGTACTCGCACGATGCGAGCTGCTCGCAACGAAGCGAACGGCTCGAAATAAAATCAGGCGTAAAATGACATGATGCGAGTTACAGCAGGAAGATCAGCACATTGATATTATCAAGCATTTTAGTATATTGACAATGCTAAATGTTTGCGATGTTTTATTATATATTTTGATAGTGAAATGTTGATTCAGAATTTGTATAACCCTTATTGAAAATAATTATGCAATAACAACTATTTAGATTTATGTAAATAACTAGATGTGATCTGTAAAGAACGGTATTTTATATATTCCTTTATATTATACTCCGGTTCACTGTACCGTGTAGTCGTAAAAATGTGTTGTCGCAAAATTGTTTATAATGTTGAAAATTAACGTGAAACCAAGTTGGAAGTTGGAAGTTCCAACAGCCTGTCATTCGGTACTGTGCAAGTATAGGTGATAAGATTTAAAAGGGCATAGCCGATTAAGATGGTCAAAACAATTGGAACCGCAAAAAGATTCCATTTCAAACAGTATTGATTTCTTGATTTTCTGGAAATGACAGACGTAGAGTTCAAAATTCTTTTCACGGAATCTTACCAATTTTCACAAGCAATTTCATATCTGGCGGAAATCGTAGACGAACACAATAATATAAATATTCATTGCCTAATCAATGTTACTTCAATATTTTTAAAACATTAAAAAAATATTGTTAAAATCACATGAATAAATAATATAAGAAATTGAAAAAATAAAGATGATGTATGGGAAAAAACATTTACCACCGACGGGATAAGAACCCCAGCGTATCCGCTCCTTAGTTCGACACACGTCCGGCGATGTTACAAAACTTTACGAACATTCTGGTATATATCACACAAAATACAATTTATTCTTTCTCTTAAATCACATTTCTTAGGTCAAAGAATTACTTGTTTCAATTTAATAATGCTAAAAATTACTTAATATATAGCTGCGATAAAACCAACAAGTGTAACTTTCCTCCTAATAGCAAAAACGTCGAAAAAATTCGGTTTTTATTGTTTTTTGACGATGATGTCCCACAACAAAAAATCTAAAAAAAATTGACGACACTGCCTGTTATAGTACTTTAACAAGGAACTAAACAGTAGAATAGCATGTTTTCAAATTTTTGAGAAATCTGCATTTTTCCGATTTTTTGGAGGTTTTTCATTTTTTTTTACGACCACAGTTTGTAACAAAAAAATCTGAAAGTTTAAACTTTCATACGTGCGCGATTCTCCATCCGTTTACATTGTATGTCGTCTGTCGTCGCTGGGTCTTTGAAGCTCGGCACTCGGCAAAAGTTATTCGAGCATTTATTTGAAGCCTTCGAATAAATGATACAGATGAAAGATGAAAAAATTTCTCGTAGTTTGAATAAATCCGCTTCGAATAAAAAAAAGTATCTTTATTCGTCGGATAAATTCTCGTCGAATAAAATTATTTATTCGATACTCGTCGAATAAGGATACCTTTTTTATTCGAACCTTCGAATAACGAATAAAGATGAAGTATCTTTTATTCGAATCGTTATTTAAATAATTTTTATCTAATAATGCCCAACTCTGGGCACACCAGAATGACTGGCATTCAAAAGGAGAGAATATCCGTCTACGATACATATAATGTTGCACGGAGAAGCGGACAGCGAAACTAGAGAAGCGTCCTCCCCGAGGAGTGGGCCACACATTGTCGGCTATATCGGTGTGAGACCAGAAGACCACTACTAATCCAATCACAAAACTTCTTTATTTTTCGTTATTTTTTTTTTTTTTAACTTTTACCAACATATTCGTGACATTTTTCTGATTAAAATGAAACCAAATATGATATAATTCCGACGATAATTGCTTGTGCAATGAACGATTGATGTTTCGGACGCGAAGAAGGACAGCGTATGGGAAAGAAAGAGCCGCGGAGAGTCGAAGCGTTCGGAAAAGATGAAAGACTGGCGTGAGCTCTGGCCTTTAAATAAAAAAATAAACTTTTTCATTATTAATTATTTTTCTATCGGACTTTCACCAACATACTCGTGGCATTTTTCTAAGGAAAACGGTACCAAATATGACAAAATTCCGATGATATTTACTTGTGTAATGAACGACGGAAGTTTCGGACGCAAAGAAGGACAGCATATGAAAAGAAAGAGACGCGGCGAGTCCTTCCCGTCTCGAGTTCGACAGCTTGGTTTTCGCCGCGGACAAATAGATGTGGTTACTAATGTATATGTATTGACAATTACTCACAGAAAGTTAAATTTAACAATACAATTAATGATTATACATAAAGTTTATTGCTGACAAAATATAAAGAATATTAAATGTAAAGAAACAATTCTATAAGGTATAAAAAATAGCAATCAATACAATTATAATTAAAACTTAAAATGACAGACACTTTTCAAAACTTTTATCTCTAGCTCTATGTTAGGGATACAGAAGCTGAAAATTTCATCGAAATCGGTTGACGGAGAAAAAAACAACGTGCATTGCAAGATATAAGAATCTGTGTATCTGTGTGTCTGTACAAATAGCAATAATACTGCCACCAAATAGCTTTATATGGATAAGATCCGTCGAAAGTTAGTTTCATTACATAACACTTTTATTTCGTTACTACCTTTACTTGAATAATTGCAGTCCAGCATTAGAAGTGGTATTATCGGTTAAATAAGTAAAAAAAATAATTTTCTGTGTTTGTTACTACGGATCACAATAAGAACGATTGAATTTTGTCATTACTTGAATATTGTATTTATTCTTTTTTTTTTTATTCTATAACTATTACAGAATATATTTTGTTGAATAATCATTATTTTATAAATATCGCAATAAGTTCCAAATTAATTAATTTCACCTATAAACTATCGATTATAAAATAATGATTACAATGGTGCACAATATGGAAAATAAGAAGGCAATAATAGTGTAATGAAATTATACAATAAAAAATAATTATTCTCATTCTACGCATTATCCGTTTATTTATTGCCTATGTCACTGACGTTTCTTCCGTAATTCACGAGCAAATGTTCTATTTAGGTAGCGAGCGCGGCATGTTTAGCGATGTTGGTATTTGAGATCAGTGATAGTTCCACCTTCTTAGTTCCACAACCGACGAGAGTATCTCGACATTGGGGCCGTTACCGACCGATCCCAGCACCCACCTGGCACTAGGCCTGCAGCCAAGCTCGCACATGCGAGCCGAGCTCGGGTCCAGTCGAGCCGGGACTCGCTTTTCGAGTCGAGTCGAGTACTCGCACGATGCGAGCTGCTCGCAACGAAGCGAACGGCTCGAAATAAAATCAGGCGTAAAATGACATGATGCGAGTTACAGCAGGAAGATCAGCACATTGATATTATCAAGCATTTTAGTATATTGACAATGCTAAATGTTTGCGATGTTTTATTATATATTTTGATAGTGAAATGTTGATTCAGAATTTGTATAACCCTTATTGAAAATAATTATGCAATAACAACTATTTAGATTTATGTAAATAACTAGATGTGATCTGTAAAGAACGGATTTTATATATTCCTTTATATTATACTCCGGTTCACTGTACAGTCGTAAAAATGTGTTGTCGCAAAATTGTTTATAATGTTGAAAATTAACGTGAAACCAAGTTGGAAGTTGGAAGTTCCAACAGCCTGTCATTCGGTACTGTGCAAGTATAGGTGATAAGATTTAAAAGGGCATAGCCGATTAAGATGGTCAAAACAATTGGAACCGCAAAAAGATTCCATTTCAAACAGTATTGATTTCTTGATTTTCTGGAAATGACAGACGTAGAGTTCAAAATTCTTTTCACGGAATCTTACCAATTTTCACAAGCAATTTCATATCTGGCGGAAATCGTAGACGAACACAATAATATAAATATTCATTGCCTAATCAATGTTACTTCAATATTTTTAAAACATTAAAAAAATATTGTTAAAATCACATGAATAAATAATATAAGAAATTGAAAAAATAAAGATGATGTATGGGAAAAAACATTTACCACCGACGGGATAAGAACCCCAGCGTATCCGCTCCTTAGTTCGACACACGTCCGGCGATGTTACAAAACTTTACGAACATTCTGGTATATATCACACAAAATACAATTTATTCTTTCTCTTAAATCACATTTCTTAGGTCAAAGAATTACTTGTTTCAATTTAATAATGCTAAAAATTACTTAATATATAGCTGCGATAAAACCAACAAGTGTAACTTTCCTCCTAATAGCAAAAACGTCGAAAAAATTCGGTTTTTATTGTTTTTTGACGATGATGTCCCACAACAAAAAATCTAAAAAAAATTGACGACACTGCCTGTTATAGTACTTTAACAAGGAACTAAACAGTAGAATAGCATGTTTTCAAATTTTTGAGAAATCTGCATTTTTCCGATTTTTTGGAGGTTTTTCATTTTTTTTTACGACCACAGTTTGTAACAAAAAAATCTGAAAGTTTAAACTTTCATACGTGCGCGATTCTCCATCCGTTTACATTGTATGTCGTCTGTCGTCGCTGGGTCTTTGAAGCTCGGCACTCGGCAAAAGTTATTCGAGCATTTATTTGAAGCCTTCGAATAAATGATACAGATGAAAGATGAAAAAATTTCTCGTAGTTCGAATAAATCCGCTTCGAATAAAAAAAAGTATCTTTATTCGTCGGATAAATTCTCGTCGAATAAAATTATTTATTCGATACTCGTCGAATAAGGATACCTTTTTTATTCGAACCTTCGAATAACGAATAAAGATGAAGTATCTTTTATTCGAATCGTTATTTAAATAATTTTTATCTAATAATGCCCAACTCTGGGCACACCAGAATGACTGGCATTCAAAAGGAGAGAATATCCGTCTACGATACATATAATGTTGCACGGAGAAGCGGACAGCGAAACTAGAGAAGCGTCCTCCCCGAGGAGTGGGCCACACATTGTCGGCTATATCGGTGTGAGACCAGAAGACCACTACTAATCCAATCACAAAACTTCTTTATTTTTCGTTATTTTTTTTTTTTTTAACTTTTACCAACATATTCGTGACATTTTTCTGATTAAAATGAAACCAAATATGATATAATTCCGACGATAATTGCTTGTGCAATGAACGATTGATGTTTCGGACGCGAAGAAGGACAGCGTATGGGAAAGAAAGAGCCGCGGAGAGTCGAAGCGTTCGGAAAAGATGAAAGACTGGCGTGAGCTCTGGCCTTTAAATAAAAAAATAAACTTTTTCATTATTAATTATTTTTCTATCGGACTTTCACCAACATACTCGTGGCATTTTTCTAAGGAAAACGGTACCAAATATGACAAAATTCCGATGATATTTACTTGTGTAATGAACGACGGAAGTTTCGGACGCAAAGAAGGACAGCATATGAAAAGAAAGAGACGCGGCGAGTCCTTCCCGTCTCGAGTTCGACAGCTTGGTTTTCGCCGCGGACAAATAGATGTGGTTACTAATGTATATGTATTGACAATTACTCACAGAAAGTTAAATTTAAACAATACAATTAATGATTATACATAAAGTTTATTGCTGATAAAATATAAAGAATATTAAATGTAAAGAAACAATTCTATATGGTATAAAAAATAGCAATCAATACAATTATAATTAAAACTTAAAATGACAGACACTTTTCAAAACTTTTATCTCTAGCTCTATGTTAGGGATACAGAAGCTGAAAATTTCATCGAAATCGGTTGACGGAGAAAAAAACAACGTGCATTGCAAGATATAAGAATCTGTGTATCTGTGTGTCTGTACAAATAGCAATAATACTGCCACCAAATAGCTTTATATGGATAAGATCCGTCGAAAGTTAGTTTCATTACATAACACTTTTATTTCGTTACTACCTTTACTTGAATAATTGCAGTCCAGCATTAGAAGTGGTATTATCGGTTAAATAAGTAAAAAAATAATTTTCTGTGTTTGTTACTACGGATCACAATAAGAACGATTGAATTTTGTCATTACTTGAATATTGTATTTATTCTTTTTTTTTTATTCTATAACTATTACAGAATATATTTTGTTGAATAATCATTATTTTATAAATATCGCAATAAGTTCCAAATTAATTAATTTCACCTATAAACTATCGATTATAAAATAATGATTACAATGGTGCACAATATGGAAAATAAGAAGGCAATAATAGTGTAATGAAATTATACAATAAAAAATAATTATTCTCATTCTACGCATTATCCGTTTATTTATTGCCTATGTCACTGACGTTTCTTCCGTAATTCACGAGCAAATGTTCTATTTAGGTAGCGAGCGCGGCATGTTTAGCGATGTTGGTATTTGAGATCAGTGATAGTTCCACCTTCTTAGTTCCACAACCGACGAGAGTATCTCGACATTGGGGCCGTTACCGACCGATCCCAGCACCCACCTGGCACTAGGCCTGCAGCCAAGCTCGCATATGCGAGCCGAGCTCGGGTCCAGTCGAGCCGGGACTCGCTTTTCGAGTCGAGTCGAGTACTCGCACGATGCGAGCTGCTCGCAACGAAGCGAACGGCTCGAAATAAAATCAGGCGTAAAATGACATGATGCGAGTTACAGCAGGAAGATCAGCACATTGATATTATCAAGCATTTTAGTATATTGACAATGCTAAATGTTTGCGATGTTTTATTATATATTTTGATAGTGAAATGTTGATTCAGAATTTGTATAACCCTTATTGAAAATAATTATGCAATAACAACTATTTAGATTTATGTAAATAACTAGATGTGATCTGTAAAGAACGGATTTTATATATTCCTTTATATTATACTCCGGTTCACTGTACAGTCGTAAAAATGTGTTGTCGCAAAATTGTTTATAATGTTGAAAATTAACGTGAAACCAAGTTGGAAGTTGGAAGTTCCAACAGCCTGTCATTCGGTACTGTGCAAGTATAGGTGATAAGATTTAAAAGGGCATAGCCGATTAAGATGGTCAAAACAATTGGAACCGCAAAAAGATTCCATTTCAAACAGTATTGATTTCTTGATTTTCTGGAAATGACAGACGTAGAGTTCAAAATTCTTTTCACGGAATCTTACCAATTTTCACAAGCAATTTCATATCTGGCGGAAATCGTAGACGAACACAATAATATAAATATTCATTGCCTAATCAATGTTACTTCAATATTTTTAAAACATTAAAAAAATATTGTTAAAATCACATGAATAAATAATATAAGAAATTGAAAAAATAAAGATGATGTATGGGAAAAAACATTTACCACCGACGGGATAAGAACCCCAGCGTATCCGCTCCTTAGTTCGACACACGTCCGGCGATGTTACAAAACTTTACGAACATTCTGGTATATATCACACAAAATACAATTTATTCTTTCTCTTAAATCACATTTCTTAGGTCAAAGAATTACTTGTTTCAATTTAATAATGCTAAAAATTACTTAATATATAGCTGCGATAAAACCAACAAGTGTAACTTTCCTCCTAATAGCAAAAACGTCGAAAAAATTCGGTTTTTATTGTTTTTTGACGATGATGTCCCACAACAAAAAATCTAAAAAAAATTGACGACACTGCCTGTTATAGTACTTTAACAAGGAACTAAACAGTAGAATAGCATGTTTTCAAATTTTTGAGAAATCTGCATTTTTCCGATTTTTTGGAGGTTTTTCATTTTTTTTTACGACCACAATTTGTAACAAAAAAATCTGAAAGTTTAAACTTTCATACGTGCGCGATTCTCCATCCGTTTACATTGTATGTCGTCTGTCGTCGCTGGGTCTTTGAAGCTCGGCACTCGGCAAAAGTTATTCGAGCATTTATTTGAAGCCTTCGAATAAATGATACAGATGAAAGATGAAAAAATTTCTCGTAGTTCGAATAAATCCGCTTCGAATAAAAAAAAGTATCTTTATTCGTCGGATAAATTCTCGTCGAATAAAATTATTTATTCGATACTCGTCGAATAAGGATACCTTTTTTATTCGAACCTTCGAATAACGAATAAAGATGAAGTATCTTTTATTCGAATCGTTATTTAAATAATTTTTATCTAATAATGCCCAACTCTGGGCACACCAGAATGACTGGCATTCAAAAGGAGAGAATATCCGTCTACGATACATATAATGTTGCACGGAGAAGCGGACAGCGAAACTAGAGAAGCGTCCTCCCCGAGGAGTGGGCCACACATTGTCGGCTATATCGGTGTGAGACCAGAAGACCACTACTAATCCAATCACAAAACTTCTTTATTTTTCGTTATTTTTTTTTTTTTTAACTTTTACCAACATATTCGTGACATTTTTCTGATTAAAATGAAACCAAATATGATATAATTCCGACGATAATTGCTTGTGCAATGAACGATTGATGTTTCGGACGCGAAGAAGGACAGCGTATGGGAAAGAAAGAGCCGCGGAGAGTCGAAGCGTTCGGAAAAGATGAAAGACTGGCGTGAGCTCTGGCCTTTAAATAAAAAAATAAACTTTTTCATTATTAATTATTTTTCTATCGGACTTTCACCAACATACTCGTGGCATTTTTCTAAGGAAAACGGTACCAAATATGACAAAATTCCGATGATATTTACTTGTGTAATGAACGACGGAAGTTTCGGACGCAAAGAAGGACAGCATATGAAAAGAAAGAGACGCGGCGAGTCCTTCCCGTCTCGAGTTCGACAGCTTGGTTTTCGCCGCGGACAAATAGATGTGGTTACTAATGTATATGTATTGACAATTACTCACAGAAAGTTAAATTCAAACAATACAATTAATGATTATACATAAAGTTTATTGCTGATAAAATATAAAGAATATTAAATGTAAAGAAACAATTCTATATGGTATAAAAAATAGCAATCAATACAATTATAATTAAAACTTAAAATGACAGACACTTTTCAAAACTTTTATCTCTACCTCTATGTTAGGGATACAGAAGCTGAAAATTTCATCGAAATCGGTTGACGGAGAAAAAAACAACGTGCATTGCAAGATATAAGAATCTGTGTATCTGCGTGTCTGTACAAATAGCAATAATACTGCCACCAAATAGCTTTATATGGATAAGATCCGTCGAAAGTTAGTTTCATTACATAACACTTTTATTTCGTTACTACCTTTACTTGAATAATTGCAGTCCAGCATTAGAAGTGGTATTATCGGTTAAATAAGTAAAAAAATAATTTTCTGTGTTTGTTACTACGGATCACAATAAGAACGATTGAATTTTGTCATTACTTGAATATTGTATTTATTCTTTTTGTTTATTCTATAACTATTACAGAATATATTTTGTTGAATAATCATTATTTTATAAATATCGCAATACGTTCCAAATTAATTAATTTCACCTATAAACTATCGATTATAAAATAATGATTACAATGGTGAATAATACGGAAAATAAGAAGGCAATAATAGTGTAATGAAATTATACAATAAAAAATAATTATTCTCATTCTACGCATTATCCGTTTATTTATTGCCTATGTCACTGACGTTTCTTCCGTAATTCACGAGCAAATGTTCTATTTAGGTAGCGAGCGCGGCATGTTTAGCGATGTTGGTATTTGAGATCAGTGATAGTTCCACTTTCTTAGTTCCACAACCGACGAGAGTATCTCGACATTGGGGCCGTTACCGACCGATCCCAGCACCCACCTGGCACTAGGCCTGCAGCCAAGCTCGCATATGCGAGCCGAGCTCGGGTCCAGTCGAGCCGGGACTCGCTTTTCGAGTCGAGTCGAGTACTCGCACGATGCGAGCTGCTCGCAACGAAGCGAACGGCTCGAAATAAAATCAGGCGTAAAATGACATGATGCGAGTTACAGCAGGAAGATCAGCACATTGATATTATCAAGCATTTTAGTATATTGACAATGCTAAATGTTTGCGATGTTTTATTATATATTTTGATAGTGAAATGTTGATTCAGAATTTGTATAACCCTTATTGAAAATAATTATGCAATAACAACTATTTAGATTTATGTAAATAACTAGATGTGATCTGTAAAGAACGGTATTTTATATATTCCTTTATATTATACTCCGGTTCACTGTACCGTGTAGTCGTAAAAATGTGTTGTCGCAAAATTGTTTATAATGTTGAAAATTAACGTGAAACCAAGTTGGAAGTTGGAAGTTCCAACAGCCTGTCATTCGGTACTGTGCAAGTATAGGTGATAAGATTTAAAAGGGCATAGCCGATTAAGATGGTCAAAACAATTGGAACCGCAAAAAGATTCCATTTCAAACAGTATTGATTTCTTGATTTTCTGGAAATGACAGACGTAGAGTTCAAAATTCTTTTCACGGAATCTTACCAATTTTCACAAGCAATTTCATATCTGGCGGAAATCGTAGACGAACACAATAATATAAATATTCATTGCCTAATCAATGTTACTTCAATATTTTTAAAACATTAAAAAAATATTGTTAAAATCACATGAATAAATAATATAAGAAATTGAAAAAATAAAGATGATGTATGGGAAAAAACATTTACCACCGACGGGATAAGAACCCCAGCGTATCCGCTCCTTAGTTCGACACACGTCCGGCGATGTTACAAAACTTTACGAACATTCTGGTATATATCACACAAAATACAATTTATTCTTTCTCTTAAATCACATTTCTTAGGTCAAAGAATTACTTGTTTCAATTTAATAATGCTAAAAATTACTTAATATATAGCTGCGATAAAACCAACAAGTGTAACTTTCCTCCTAATAGCAAAAACGTCGAAAAAATTCGGTTTTTATTGTTTTTTGACGATGATGTCCCACAACAAAAAATCTAAAAAAAATTGACGACACTGCCTGTTATAGTACTTTAACAAGGAACTAAACAGTAGAATAGCATGTTTTCAAATTTTTGAGAAATCTGCATTTTTCCGATTTTTTGGAGGTTTTTCATTTTTTTTTACGACCACAGTTTGTAACAAAAAAATCTGAAAGTTTAAACTTTCATACGTGCGCGATTCTCCATCCGTTTACATTGTATGTCGTCTGTCGTCGCTGGGTCTTTGAAGCTCGGCACTCGGCAAAAGTTATTCGAGCATTTATTTGAAGCCTTCGAATAAATGATACAGATGAAAGATGAAAAAATTTCTCGTAGTTCGAATAAATCCGCTTCGAATAAAAAAAAGTATCTTTATTCGTCGGATAAATTCTCGTCGAATAAAATTATTTATTCGATACTCGTCGAATAAGGATACCTTTTTTATTCGAACCTTCGAATAACGAATAAAGATGAAGTATCTTTTATTCGAATCGTTATTTAAATAATTTTTATCTAATAATGCCCAACTCTGGGCACACCAGAATGACTGGCATTCAAAAGGAGAGAATATCCGTCTACGATACATATAATGTTGCACGGAGAAGCGGACAGCGAAACTAGAGAAGCGTCCTCCCCGAGGAGTGGGCCACACATTGTCGGCTATATCGGTGTGAGACCAGAAGACCACTACTAATCCAATCACAAAACTTCTTTATTTTTCGTTATTTTTTTTTTTTTTTAACTTTTACCAACATATTCGTGACATTTTTCTGATTAAAATGAAACCAAATATGATATAATTCCGACGATAATTGCTTGTGCAATGAACGATTGATGTTTCGGACGCGAAGAAGGACAGCGTATGGGAAAGAAAGAGCCGCGGAGAGTCGAAGCGTTCGGAAAAGATGAAAGACTGGCGTGAGCTCTGGCCTTTAAATAAAAAAATAAACTTTTTCATTATTAATTATTTTTCTATCGGACTTTCACCAACATACTCGTGGCATTTTTCTAAGGAAAACGGTACCAAATATGACAAAATTCCGATGATATTTACTTGTGTAATGAACGACGGAAGTTTCGGACGCAAAGAAGGACAGCATATGAAAAGAAAGAGACGCGGCGAGTCCTTCCCGTCTCGAGTTCGACAGCTTGGTTTTCGCCGCGGACAAATAGATGTGGTTACTAATGTATATGTATTGACAATTACTCACAGAAAGTTAAATTCAAACAATACAATTAATGATTATACATAAAGTTTATTGCTGATAAAATATAAAGAATATTAAATGTAAAGAAACAATTCTATATGGTATAAAAAATAGCAATCAATACAATTATAATTAAAACTTAAAATGACAGACACTTTTCAAAACTTTTATCTCTACCTCTATGTTAGGGATACAGAAGCTGAAAATTTCATCGAAATCGGTTGACGGAGAAAAAAACAACGTGCATTGCAAGATATAAGAATCTGTGTATCTGCGTGTCTGTACAAATAGCAATAATACTGCCACCAAATAGCTTTATATGGATAAGATCCGTCGAAAGTTAGTTTCATTACATAACACTTTTATTTCGTTACTACCTTTACTTGAATAATTGCAGTCCAGCATTAGAAGTGGTATTATCGGTTAAATAAGTAAAAAAATAATTTTCTGTGTTTGTTACTACGGATCACAATAAGAACGATTGAATTTTGTCATTACTTGAATATTGTATTTATTCTTTTTGTTTATTCTATAACTATTACAGAATATATTTTGTTGAATAATCATTATTTTATAAATATCGCAATACGTTCCAAATTAATTAATTTCACCTATAAACTATCGATTATAAAATAATGATTACAATGGTGAATAATACGGAAAATAAGAAGGCAATAATAGTGTAATGAAATTATACAATAAAAAATAATTATTCTCATTCTACGCATTATCCGTTTATTTATTGCCTATGTCACTGACGTTTCTTCCGTAATTCACGAGCAAATGTTCTATTTAGGTAGCGAGCGCGGCATGTTTAGCGATGTTGGTATTTGAGATCAGTGATAGTTCCACTTTCTTAGTTCCACAACCGACGAGAGTATCTCGACATTGGGGCCGTTACCGACCGATCCCAGCACCCACCTGGCACTAGGCCTGCAGCCAAGCTCGCATATGCGAGCCGAGCTCGGGTCCAGTCGAGCCGGGACTCGCTTTTCGAGTCGAGTCGAGTACTCGCACGATGCGAGCTGCTCGCAACGAAGCGAACGGCTCGAAATAAAATCAGGCGTAAAATGACATGATGCGAGTTACAGCAGGAAGATCAGCACATTGATATTATCAAGCATTTTAGTATATTGACAATGCTAAATGTTTGCGATGTTTTATTATATATTTTGATAGTGAAATGTTGATTCAGAATTTGTATAACCCTTATTGAAAATAATTATGCAATAACAACTATTTAGATTTATGTAAATAACTAGATGTGATCTGTAAAGAACGGTATTTTATATATTCCTTTATATTATACTCCGGTTCACTGTACAGTCGTAAAAATGTGTTGTCGCAAAATTGTTTATAATGTTGAAAATTAACGTGAAACCAAGTTGGAAGTTGGAAGTTCCAACAGCCTGTCATTCGGTACTGTGCAAGTATAGGTGATAAGATTTAAAAGGGCATAGCCGATTAAGATGGTCAAAACAATTGGAACCGCAAAAAGATTCCATTTCAAACAGTATTGATTTCTTGATTTTCTGGAAATGACAGACGTAGAGTTCAAAATTCTTTTCACGGAATCTTACCAATTTTCACAAGCAATTTCATATCTGGCGGAAATCGTAGACGAACACAATAATATAAATATTCATTGCCTAATCAATGTTACTTCAATATTTTTAAAACATTAAAAAAATATTGTTAAAATCACATGAATAAATAATATAAGAAATTGAAAAAATAAAGATGATGTATGGGAAAAAACATTTACCACCGACGGGATAAGAACCCCAGCGTATCCGCTCCTTAGTTCGACACGTCCGGCGATGTTACAAAACTTTACGAACATTCTGGTATATATCACACAAAATACAATTTATTCTTTCTCTTAAATCACATTTCTTAGGTCAAAGAATTACTTGTTTCAATTTAATAATGCTAAAAATTACTTAATATATAGCTGCGATAAAACCAACAAGTGTAACTTTCCTCCTAATAGCAAAAACGTCGAAAAAATTCGGTTTTTATTGTTTTTTGACGATGATGTCCCACAACAAAAAATCTAAAAAAAATTGACGACACTGCCTGTTATAGTACTTTAACAAGGAACTAAACAGTAGAATAGCATGTTTTCAAATTTTTGAGAAATCTGCATTTTTCCGATTTTTTGGAGGTTTTTCATTTTTTTTTTACGACCACAGTTTGTAACAAAAAAATCGGAAAAAATTATCAAAAATCAGCCTTAGAATCCAAAATATGTCACATTTTTTTCAGAATTTTAGAAAGCATCAGAGTGCGGGAAATACGCGGAGAAGCGCGAAATCTAATTTACCCTGTAACTAACCTCATGGGCAAGATAGGGGGTTGAAATTTTACTCAGAGGGGTTTTTCCTCTAAGGGCAGTTTTGACCATAAATCGGCTAGGCCCTTTTAAAAGGATCTGATGTCTACGTTCAACACTCGTCATACTTTCTGTTTAGTTAATATTTTAATCTAAATCTTTTTTCAATTTGCAATTGTTGGCTCTTCTCCATGGATAACAGTCGATCTTTTATACGATGGTCCAAAATCATGCTAACTACCAAATAATTCGTAGTGGCAGCAAAGTTAAATCTACTTCCTAGCTCGACAATTAACGCAATTATATAACGCAATTTTTCCTGCGTTTTCATTACATGTCATCTAGTAAATTAATCTATCTAGCTTGGCAGAACAGCTGAAGTCGTTTGGTCGATTTATAAAAAAAGTTATTCTGATTTATAGTGTCTGCCATCAATTATGAGACTGACTGCATAATGTATAACGAGAAGCGGCCGCACGTTTCTCGCTAAGCAACCTGCGCTATCTCCATGTTTATAATTGTGCAGTGTGAAAATGGTTTACTGCCTTTTTGGTTCGTTATCTCGGCCATTTCTTCTAAAAAGTGTACTTCCGTACAATGGGACAGTAGGGCTCTCATCAGCGAGCTAAGGTTTATGACCGGCTCTCGCCTGCACTCGCCCACTTAGGTCACCCGCTCTGAGTATTTAATCTACCGGCACGCGTATGCGTTTTGCTCTTCCTCCCTCCCCATCGAGCCACTAGCTTAGTTATTCATTATCGAAAAATATAAAAGTCTAAGACAATCTATTCTCAGGTTAGTTAGCTCAGATTCTGTCAAACAGTTTTTCTCAGCTTACCAGAATTCAGTCTTTTGACCTTTGGTGCGAGTACCAGTGTGGCGGCCTGTGCAAAGAGCACGCCGACGAACCGCCAGCATACACATTGTAGACGCGGCGGCGACCTCGTATAAATACACATCAATATTATACAATATTGTTTATATACCCATTCCTTTCAAAAACTATTTAACGAAGCTTAACGTTAATTTTTAACATTATAAACAATTTTGCAACAACACATTTTTACGACTGTACACTGAACCCCGGAGTATAATATAAAGGAATATATAAAATACCGTTCTTTACAGATCACAGCTAGTTATTTACATAAATCTAGGAAATAGTTGTTATTGCATAATTATTTTCAATAAGGGTTATACAAATTCTGAATCAACATTTCACTATCAAAATATATAATAAAACATCGCAAACATTTAGCATTGTCAATATACTAAAATGCTTGATAATATCGATGTGCTGATCTTCCCGCTGTAACTCGCATCATGTCATTTTACGCCTGATTTTATTTCGAGCAGCTCGCATCGGTGCGGATAGCTCGCATCGGTGCGGGTAGCTCGCATCGGTGCGGGTAGCTCGCATCGTGCGAGTACTCGACTCGACTCGCACAATTGAGCCGAGCTAAGCTCAACCAGAGTTGGGCAAAATATTTATCTAAATAAAAATTTCGAGTAACGAATAAAAGATAAAAAAAATTTTTATTTCCTTTTGGTATGTGTTGTGGTTTGGGTGTTCAGTAAAGGATTCACCCAATATAACAATAACCATTTATTAAATAAGCAACAAAAACTCAACGACGTAACAAGGAACAAAGAAAATGAAATAACAATGAAACAAGAACTACGGATAAACGACTATACGAACAACTGACGGCGAATGACGACTTCTCACAACGACTGACTGACTTGAACTGACTGACTGACTGACCCTGTCATCCGTCAGAATCCGCGCTTATATCCTCCAGGAATTTCCTTCGAACAAGAAAACTTCTGGAGTGGGGATGTCGCTTCCTGTACGTGCCCCTTGGAGAAAGTTCGTGTCCTTGCACCGAACATCCGTGTCCTGGCGAAAGTCAAGGGTTGGCGGCCAAATGTGCACGCCAAGGAAAAACCCCGAACCTGGTCGCCAAATGTGCACCCCAGGTAGGAACAGACTTCCGGCGACTAAGTGTGCGCTCGGGAAGAGCTTGGGCCTGGCGACCAAGTGCGTCCAAGGTCCCAGCCCGCAGACGACGCTCCTACCTGGGTCCGATCAACCCTTCTCCAAGGGGTCCGCCACATTACTTGAATATTGTATTTATTCTTTTTTTTTATTCTATAACTATTACAGAATATATTTTGTTGAATAATCATTATTTTATAAATATCGCAAGAAGTTCCAAATTAATTAATTACACCTATAAATTATCGATTATAAAATAATGATTACAATGGTGAACAATATGGAAAATAAGAAGGCAATAAGAGTGTAATGAAATTATACAATAAAAGATAATTATTTTCATTCTACGCATTATACGTTTATTTATTGCCTCTGTCACTGACGTTTTTTCCATAATTCACGAGCAAATGTTCTTTTAGTTCCACAACCGACGAGAGTATCTCGACATTAGGGCCGTTACCGACCGCTCCCAGCACCCAACTGGCACCCACTTTGAGACTCGCAGTTTAACACGGGGGCTGGCAGTCTTTATATATATATATATATATCTCGTGGGTGCACTGATCCACCGACGAGATATATATAAAGGCTGACAGCCTTACGGGAGAATGTGTCGCTCGAAAAATACGGTGTTGTCTACCGCTCTCTAGGATAGATTTTGGCTGGAGTAAGAAACAGAAGGCCAACGACGGTATCTCGTCGGTGCAGAAGACCACTAAGGAACTTCTCGTCGCTGAGAAGGTGAATCATCACGGACCCATATCGATTATCAAATGTTACATTCTCCGACAAACGTATTCAAATTAAAAAGATATTTTTTTTTAGTGTTGCTTTTTAAGATCTAAAATATTAAAAGTAAAACTAATATCAAGGACGAAAAATTCGTCAAAATATTTTACGTAAGAAATTATTAAAGCATAATTTTAGGAAAATCAATTTCTACTTCCATATGAGATACCTTAATTTGTAATTTAAAAATATTTCATGAACAAGCATTATTTCCTTACACTTTTTTTTTATAGATAATTGTTCCAAGAATCGATCTGTGGGAACAGAAATATGTTGAAAACCAGAGTAGCGTTTATTTAACGTACTATTCCGAATAGTATAGAGTTTGAGAGAGAATCACGTGGATGAATTAATATAATATAAAATAATATAATTGTAGAAGCAAAGATGGGCAAATTTTTATTGAAATAGACATTTCAAACAGCGAATAAAAGATAAAAAATGATTTGTTACGCGTCAAATAAAAATAATTATGTTATCTCTATTCCGCACGTAATGAATTTATTCGACGAATAAAGATTTTTTTATAAAGACCGACCAACAGCCTACAATGTAAGCAGATGGAGAATCCAACATTATTGGCAATTTATGCTTTTATGTTTTTAATCAGAACAATATTGTTAATACGAATGAGTTGTAGAGCTCATCCCGATCAAAATGAGTCTAAACACGACATCATTTGGACTGTCTTTAATGAGATTGTAATTTTTATCGTAACATTACGTATCAGTGAAACTTGGTCGATTACACCCGAATTTCACCTCATTTTCATCAGGAAAATCCCCTCCATTCGCTCGTCACAATTTCATGAGGATATATTGCACAATCTAAAAGTTTAAACTTTCATTCGTGCGCGATTCTCCATCCGTTTACATTGTATGTCGTCTGTCGTCGCTGGGTCTTTGAAGCTCGGCACTCGGCAAAAGTTATTCGAGCATTTATTTGAAGCCTTCGAATAAATGATACAGATGAAAGATGAAAAAATTTCTCGTAGTTTGAATAAATCCGCTTCGAATAAAAAAAAGTATCTTTATTCGTCGGATAAATTCTCGTCGAATAAAATTATTTATTCGATACTCGTCGAATAAGGATACCTTTTTTATTCGAACCTTCGAATAACGAATAAAGATGAAGTATCTTTTATTCGAATCGTTATTTAAATAATTTTTATCTAATAATGCCCAACTCTGGGCACACCAGAATGACTGGCATTCAAAAGGAGAGAATATCCGTCTACGATACATATAATGTTGCACGGAGAAGCGGACAGCGAAACTAGAGAAGCGTCCTCCCCGAGGAGTGGGCCACACATTGTCGGCTATATCGGTGTGAGACCAGAAGACCACTACTAATCCAATCACAAAGCTTCTTTATTTTTCGTTATTTTTTTTTTTTTTAACTTTTACCAACATATTCGTGACATTTTTCTGATTAAAATGAAACCAAATATGATATAATTCCGACGATAATTGCTTGTGTAATGAACGATTGATGTTTCGGACGCGAAAAAGGACAGCGTATGGGAAAGAAAGAGCCCCGGAGAGTCGAAGCGTTCGGAAAAGATGAAAGACTGGCGTGAGCTCAGGCCTTTAAATAAAAAAATAAACTTTTTCATTATTAATTATTTTTCTATCGGACTTTCACCAACATACTCGTGGCATTTTTCTAAGGAAAACGGTACCAAATATGACAAAATTCCGATGATATTTACTTGTGTAATGAACGACGGAAGTTTCGGACGCAAAGAAGGACAGCATATGAAAAGAAAGAGACGCGGCGAGTCCTTCCCGTCTCGAGTTCGACAGCTTGGTTTTCGCCGCGGACAAATAGATGTGGTTACTAATGTATATGTATTGACAATTACTCACAGAAAGTTAAATTTAAACAATACAATTAATGATTATACATAAAGTTTATTGCTGATAAAATATAAAGAATATTAAATGTAAAGAAACAATTCTATAAGGTATAAAAAATAGCAATCAATACAATTATAATTAAAACTTAAAATGACAGACACTTTTCAAAACTTTTATCTCTACCTCTATGTTAGGGATACAGAAGCTGAAAATTTCATCGAAATCGGTTGACGGAGAAAAAAACAACGTGCATTGCAAGATATAAGAATCTGTGTATCTGTGTGTCTGTACAAATAGCAATAATACTGCCACCAAATAGCTTTATATGGATAAGATCCGTCGAAAGTTAGTTTCATTACATAACACTTTTATTTCGTTACTACCTTTACTTGAATAATTGCAGTCCAGCATTAGAAGTGGTATTATCGGTTAAATAAGTAAAAAAATAATTTTCTGTGTTTGTTACTACGGATCACAATAAGAACGATTGAATTTTGTCATTACTTGAATATTGTATTTATTCTTTTTGTTTATTCTATAACTATTACAGAATATATTTTGTTGAATAATCATTATTTTATAAATATCGCAATAAGTTCCAAATTAATTAATTTCACCTATAAACTATCGATTATAAAATAATGATTACAATGGTGCACAATATGGAAAATAAGAAGGCAATAATAGTGTAATGAAATTATACAATAAAAAATAATTATTCTCATTCTACGCATTATCCGTTTATTTATTGCCTATGTCACTGACGTTTCTTCCGTAATTCACGAGCAAATGTTCTATTTAGGTAGCGAGCGCGGCATGTTTAGCGATGTTGGTATTTGAGATCAGTGATAGTTCCACCTTCTTAGTTCCACAACCGACGAGAGTATCTCGACATTGGGGCCGTTACCGACCGATCCCAGCACCCACCTGGCACTAGGCCTGCAGCCAAGCTCGCACATGCGAGCCGAGCTCGGGTCCAGTCGAGCCGGGACTCGCTTTTCGAGTCGAGTCGAGTACTCGCACGATGCGAGCTGCTCGCAACGAAGCGAACGGCTCGAAATAAAATCAGGCGTAAAATGACATGATGCGAGTTACAGCAGGAAGATCAGCACATTGATATTATCAAGCATTTTAGTATATTGACAATGCTAAATGTTTGCGATGTTTTATTATATATTTTGATAGTGAAATGTTGATTCAGAATTTGTATAACCCTTATTGAAAATAATTATGCAATAACAACTATTTAGATTTATGTAAATAACTAGATGTGATCTGTAAAGAACGGTATTTTATATATTCCTTTACATTATACTCCGGTTCACTGTACAGTCGTAAAAATGTGTTGTCGCAAAATTGTTTATAATGTTGAAAATTAACGTGAAACCAAGTTGGAAGTTGGAAGTTCCAACAGCCTGTCATTCGGTACTGTGCAAGTATAGGTGATAAGATTTAAAAGGGCATAGCCGATTAAGATGGTCAAAACAATTGGAACCGCAAAAAGATTCCATTTCAAACAGTATTGATTTCTTGATTTTCTGGAAATGACAGACGTAGAGTTCAAAATTCTTTTCACGGAATCTTACCAATTTTCACAAGCAATTTCATATCTGGCGGAAATCGTAGACGAACACAATAATATAAATATTCATTGCCTAATCAATGTTACTTCAATATTTTTAAAACATTAAAAAAATATTGTTAAAATCGCACGAATAAATAATATAAGAAATTGAAAAAATAAAGATGATGTATGGGAAAAAACATTTACCACCGACGGGATAAGAACCCCAGCGTATCCGCTCCTTAGTTCGACACGTCCGGCGATGTTACAAAACTTTACGAACATTCTGGTATATATCACACAAAATACAATTTATTCTTTCTCTTAAATCACATTTCTTACGTCAAAGAATTACTTGTTTCAATTTAATAATGCTAAAAATTACTTAATATATAGCTGCGATAAAACCAACAAGTGTAACTTTCCTCCTAATAGCAAAAACGTCGAAAAAATTCGGTTTTTATTGTTTTTTGACGATGATGTCCCACAACAAAAAATCTAAAAAAAATTGACGACACTGCCTGTTATAGTACTTTAACAAGGAACTAAACAGTAGAATAGCATGTTTTCAAATTTTTGAGAAATCTGCATTTTTCCGATTTTTTGGAGGTTTTTCATTTTTTTTACGACCACAGTTTGTAACAAAAAAATCTGAAAGTTTAAACTTTCATACGTGCGCGATTCTCCATCCGTTTACATTGTATGTCGTCTGTCGTCGCTGGGTCTTTGAAGCTCGGCACTCGGCAAAAGTTATTCGAGCATTTATTTGAAGCCTTCGAATAAATGATACAGATGAAAGATGAAAAAATTTCTCGTAGTTTGAATAAATCCGCTTCGAATAAAAAAAAGTATCTTTATTCGTCGGATAAATTCTCGTCGAATAAAATTATTTATTCGATACTCGTCGAATAAGGATACCTTTTTTATTCGAACCTTCGAATAACGAATAAAGATGAAGTATCTTTTATTCGAATCGTTATTTAAATAATTTTTATCTAATAATGCCCAACTCTGGGCACACCAGAATGACTGGCATTCAAAAGGAGAGAATATCCGTCTACGATACATATAATGTTGCACGGAGAAGCGGACAGCGAAACTAGAGAAGCGTCCTCCCCGAGGAGTGGGCCACACATTGTCGGCTATATCGGTGTGAGACCAGAAGACCACTACTAATCCAATCACAAAACTTCTTTATTTTTCGTTATTTTTTTTTTTTTTAACTTTTACCAACATATTCGTGACATTTTTCTGATTAAAATGAAACCAAATATGATATAATTCCGACGATAATTGCTTGTGCAATGAACGATTGATGTTTCGGACGCGAAGAAGGACAGCGTATGGGAAAGAAAGAGCCGCGGAGAGTCGAAGCGTTCGGAAAAGATGAAAGACTGGCGTGAGCTCTGGCCTTTAAATAAAAAAATAAACTTTTTCATTATTAATTATTTTTCTATCGGACTTTCACCAACATACTCGTGGCATTTTTCTAAGGAAAACGGTACCAAATATGACAAAATTCCGATGATATTTACTTGTGTAATGAACGACGGAAGTTTCGGACGCAAAGAAGGACAGCATATGAAAAGAAAGAGACGCGGCGAGTCCTTCCCGTCTCGAGTTCGACAGCTTGGTTTTCGCCGCGGACAAATAGATGTGGTTACTAATGTATATGTATTGACAATTACTCACAGAAAGTTAAATTTAACAATACAATTAATGATTATACATAAAGTTTATTGCTGACAAAATATAAAGAATATTAAATGTAAAGAAACAATTCTATAAGGTATAAAAAATAGCAATCAATACAATTATAATTAAAACTTAAAATGACAGACACTTTTCAAAACTTTTATCTCTAGCTCTATGTTAGGGATACAGAAGCTGAAAATTTCATCGAAATCGGTTGACGGAGAAAAAAACAACGTGCATTGCAAGATATAAGAATCTGTGTATCTGTGTGTCTGTACAAATAGCAATAATACTGCCACCAAATAGCTTTATATGGATAAGATCCGTCGAAAGTTAGTTTCATTACATAACACTTTTATTTCGTTACTACCTTTACTTGAATAATTGCAGTCCAGCATTAGAAGTGGTATTATCGGTTAAATAAGTAAAAAAAATAATTTTCTGTGTTTGTTACTACGGATCACAATAAGAACGATTGAATTTTGTCATTACTTGAATATTGTATTTATTCTTTTTTTTTTTATTCTATAACTATTACAGAATATATTTTGTTGAATAATCATTATTTTATAAATATCGCAATAAGTTCCAAATTAATTAATTTCACCTATAAACTATCGATTATAAAATAATGATTACAATGGTGCACAATATGGAAAATAAGAAGGCAATAATAGTGTAATGAAATTATACAATAAAAAATAATTATTCTCATTCTACGCATTATCCGTTTATTTATTGCCTATGTCACTGACGTTTCTTCCGTAATTCACGAGCAAATGTTCTATTTAGGTAGCGAGCGCGGCATGTTTAGCGATGTTGGTATTTGAGATCAGTGATAGTTCCACCTTCTTAGTTCCACAACCGACGAGAGTATCTCGACATTGGGGCCGTTACCGACCGATCCCAGCACCCACCTGGCACTAGGCCTGCAGCCAAGCTCGCACATGCGAGCCGAGCTCGGGTCCAGTCGAGCCGGGACTCGCTTTTCGAGTCGAGTCGAGTACTCGCACGATGCGAGCTGCTCGCAACGAAGCGAACGGCTCGAAATAAAATCAGGCGTAAAATGACATGATGCGAGTTACAGCAGGAAGATCAGCACATTGATATTATCAAGCATTTTAGTATATTGACAATGCTAAATGTTTGCGATGTTTTATTATATATTTTGATAGTGAAATGTTGATTCAGAATTTGTATAACCCTTATTGAAAATAATTATGCAATAACAACTATTTAGATTTATGTAAATAACTAGATGTGATCTGTAAAGAACGGTATTTTATATATTCCTTTACATTATACTCCGGTTCACTGTACAGTCGTAAAAATGTGTTGTCGCAAAATTGTTTATAATGTTGAAAATTAACGTGAAACCAAGTTGGAAGTTGGAAGTTCCAACAGCCTGTCATTCGGTACTGTGCAAGTATAGGTGATAAGATTTAAAAGGGCATAGCCGATTAAGATGGTCAAAACAATTGGAACCGCAAAAAGATTCCATTTCAAACAGTATTGATTTCTTGATTTTCTGGAAATGACAGACGTAGAGTTCAAAATTCTTTTCACGGAATCTTACCAATTTTCACAAGCAATTTCATATCTGGCGGAAATCGTAGACGAACACAATAATATAAATATTCATTGCCTAATCAATGTTACTTCAATATTTTTAAAACATTAAAAAAATATTGTTAAAATCACATGAATAAATAATATAAGAAATTGAAAAAATAAAGATGATGTATGGGAAAAAACATTTACCACCGACGGGATAAGAACCCCAGCGTATCCGCTCCTTAGTTCGACACACGTCCGGCGATGTTACAAAACTTTACGAACATTCTGGTATATATCACACAAAATACAATTTATTCTTTCTCTTAAATCACATTTCTTAGGTCAAAGAATTACTTGTTTCAATTTAATAATGCTAAAAATTACTTAATATATAGCTGCGATAAAACCAACAAGTGTAACTTTCCTCCTAATAGCAAAAACGTCGAAAAAATTCGGTTTTTATTGTTTTTTGACGATGATGTCCCACAACAAAAAATCTAAAAAAAATTGACGACACTGCCTGTTATAGTACTTTAACAAGGAACTAAACAGTAGAATAGCATGTTTTCAAATTTTTGAGAAATCTGCATTTTTCCGATTTTTTGGAGGTTTTTCATTTTTTTTTACGACCACAGTTTGTAACAAAAAAATCTGAAAGTTTAAACTTTCATACGTGCGCGATTCTCCATCCGTTTACATTGTATGTCGTCTGTCGTCGCTGGGTCTTTGAAGCTCGGCACTCGGCAAAAGTTATTCGAGCATTTATTTGAAGCCTTCGAATAAATGATACAGATGAAAGATGAAAAAATTTCTCGTAGTTCGAATAAATCCGCTTCGAATAAAAAAAAGTATCTTTATTCGTCGGATAAATTCTCGTCGAATAAAATTATTTATTCGATACTCGTCGAATAAGGATACCTTTTTTATTCGAACCTTCGAATAACGAATAAAGATGAAGTATCTTTTATTCGAATCGTTATTTAAATAATTTTTATCTAATAATGCCCAACTCTGGGCACACCAGAATGACTGGCATTCAAAAGGAGAGAATATCCGTCTACGATACATATAATGTTGCACGGAGAAGCGGACAGCGAAACTAGAGAAGCGTCCTCCCCGAGGAGTGGGCCACACATTGTCGGCTATATCGGTGTGAGACCAGAAGACCACTACTAATCCAATCACAAAACTTCTTTATTTTTCGTTATTTTTTTTTTTTTTAACTTTTACCAACATATTCGTGACATTTTTCTGATTAAAATGAAACCAAATATGATATAATTCCGACGATAATTGCTTGTGCAATGAACGATTGATGTTTCGGACGCGAAGAAGGACAGCGTATGGGAAAGAAAGAGCCGCGGAGAGTCGAAGCGTTCGGAAAAGATGAAAGACTGGCGTGAGCTCTGGCCTTTAAATAAAAAAATAAACTTTTTCATTATTAATTATTTTTCTATCGGACTTTCACCAACATACTCGTGGCATTTTTCTAAGGAAAACGGTACCAAATATGACAAAATTCCGATGATATTTACTTGTGTAATGAACGACGGAAGTTTCGGACGCAAAGAAGGACAGCATATGAAAAGAAAGAGACGCGGCGAGTCCTTCCCGTCTCGAGTTCGACAGCTTGGTTTTCGCCGCGGACAAATAGATGTGGTTACTAATGTATATGTATTGACAATTACTCACAGAAAGTTAAATTTAAACAATACAATTAATGATTATACATAAAGTTTATTGCTGATAAAATATAAAGAATATTAAATGTAAAGAAACAATTCTATATGGTATAAAAAATAGCAATCAATACAATTATAATTAAAACTTAAAATGACAGACACTTTTCAAAACTTTTATCTCTAGCTCTATGTTAGGGATACAGAAGCTGAAAATTTCATCGAAATCGGTTGACGGAGAAAAAAACAACGTGCATTGCAAGATATAAGAATCTGTGTATCTGTGTGTCTGTACAAATAGCAATAATACTGCCACCAAATAGCTTTATATGGATAAGATCCGTCGAAAGTTAGTTTCATTACATAACACTTTTATTTCGTTACTACCTTTACTTGAATAATTGCAGTCCAGCATTAGAAGTGGTATTATCGGTTAAATAAGTAAAAAAATAATTTTCTGTGTTTGTTACTACGGATCACAATAAGAACGATTGAATTTTGTCATTACTTGAATATTGTATTTATTCTTTTTGTTTATTCTATAACTATTACAGAATATATTTTGTTGAATAATCATTATTTTATAAATATCGCAATACGTTTCAAATTAATTAATTTCACCTATAAACTATCGATTATAAAATAATGATTACAATGGTGAATAATACGGAAAATAAGAAGGCAATAATAGTGTAATGAAATTATACAATAAAAAATAATTATTCTCATTCTACGCATTATCCGTTTATTTATTGCCTATGTCACTGACGTTTCTTCCGTAATTCACGAGCAAATGTTCTATTTAGGTAGCGAGCGCGGCATGTTTAGCGATGTTGGTATTTGAGATCAGTGATAGTTCCACTTTCTTAGTTCCACAACCGACGAGAGTATCTCGACATTGGGGCCGTTACCGACCGATCCCAGCACCCACCTGGCACTAGGCCTGCAGCCAAGCTCGCATATGCGAGCCGAGCTCGGGTCCAGTCGAGCCGGGACTCGCTTTTCGAGTCGAGTCGAGTACTCGCACGATGCGAGCTGCTCGCAACGAAGCGAACGGCTCGAAATAAAATCAGGCGTAAAATGACATGATGCGAGTTACAGCAGGAAGATCAGCACATTGATATTATCAAGCATTTTAGTATATTGACAATGCTAAATGTTTGCGATGTTTTATTATATATTTTGATAGTGAAATGTTGATTCAGAATTTGTATAACCCTTATTGAAAATAATTATGCAATAACAACTATTTAGATTTATGTAAATAACTAGATGTGATCTGTAAAGAACGGTATTTTATATATTCCTTTATATTATACTCCGGTTCACTGTACAGTCGTAAAAATGTGTTGTCGCAAAATTGTTTATAATGTTGAAAATTAACGTGAAACCAAGTTGGAAGTTGGAAGTTCCAACAGCCTGTCATTCGGTACTGTGCAAGTATAGGTGATAAGATTTAAAAGGGCATAGCCGATTAAGATGGTCAAAACAATTGGAACCGCAAAAAGATTCCATTTCAAACAGTATTGATTTCTTGATTTTCTGGAAATGACAGACGTAGAGTTCAAAATTCTTTTCACGGAATCTTACCAATTTTCACAAGCAATTTCATATCTGGCGGAAATCGTAGACGAACACAATAATATAAATATTCATTGCCTAATCAATGTTACTTCAATATTTTTAAAACATTAAAAAAATATTGTTAAAATCACATGAATAAATAATATAAGAAATTGAAAAAATAAAGATGATGTATGGGAAAAAACATTTACCACCGACGGGATAAGAACCCCAGCGTATCCGCTCCTTAGTTCGACACGTCCGGCGATGTTACAAAACTTTACGAACATTCTGGTATATATCACACAAAATACAATTTATTCTTTCTCTTAAATCACATTTCTTAGGTCAAAGAATTACTTGTTTCAATTTAATAATGCTAAAAATTACTTAATATATAGCTGCGATAAAACCAACAAGTGTAACTTTCCTCCTAATAGCAAAAACGTCGAAAAAATTCGGTTTTTATTGTTTTTTGACGATGATGTCCCACAACAAAAAATCTAAAAAAAATTGACGACACTGCCTGTTATAGTACTTTAACAAGGAACTAAACAGTAGAATAGCATGTTTTCAAATTTTTGAGAAATCTGCATTTTTCCGATTTTTTGGAGGTTTTTCATTTTTTTTTTACGACCACAGTTTGTAACAAAAAAATCGGAAAAAATTATCAAAAATCAGCCTTAGAATCCAAAATATGTCACATTTTTTTCAGAATTTTAGAAAGCATCAGAGTGCGGGAAATACGCGGAGAAGCGCGAAATCTAATTTACCCTGTAACTAACCTCATGGGCAAGATAGGGGGTTGAAATTTTACTCAGAGGGGTTTTTCCTCTAAGGGCAGTTTTGACCATAAATCGGCTAGGCCCTTTTAAAAGGATCTGATGTCTACGTTCAACACTCGTCATACTTTCTGTTTAGTTAATATTTTAATCTAAATCTTTTTTCAATTTGCAATTGTTGGCTCTTCTCCATGGATAACAGTCGATCTTTTATACGATGGTCCAAAATCATGCTAACTACCAAATAATTCGTAGTGGCAGCAAAGTTAAATCTACTTCCTAGCTCGACAATTAACGCAATTATATAACGCAATTTTTCCTGCGTTTTCATTACATGTCATCTAGTAAATTAATCTATCTAGCTTGGCAGAACAGCTGAAGTCGTTTGGTCGATTTATAAAAAAAGTTATTCTGATTTATAGTGTCTGCCATCAATTATGAGACTGACTGCATAATGTATAACGAGAAGCGGCCGCACGTTTCTCGCTAAGCAACCTGCGCTATCTCCATGTTTATAATTGTGCAGTGTGAAAATGGTTTACTGCCTTTTTGGTTCGTTATCTCGGCCATTTCTTCTAAAAAGTGTACTTCCGTACAATGGGACAGTAGGGCTCTCATCAGCGAGCTAAGGTTTATGACCGGCTCTCGCCTGCACTCGCCCACTTAGGTCACCCGCTCTGAGTATTTAATCTACCGGCACGCGTATGCGTTTTGCTCTTCCTCCCTCCCCATCGAGCCACTAGCTTAGTTATTCATTATCGAAAAATATAAAAGTCTAAGACAATCTATTCTCAGGTTAGTTAGCTCAGATTCTGTCAAACAGTTTTTCTCAGCTTACCAGAATTCAGTCTTTTGACCTTTGGTGCGAGTACCAGTGTGGCGGCCTGTCCAAAGAGCACGCCGACGAACCGCCAGCATACATTGTAGACGCGGCGGCGACCTCGTATAAATACACATCAATATTATACAATATTGTTTATATACCCATTCCTTTCAAAAACTATTTAACGAAGCTTAACGTTAATTTTCAACATTATAAACAATTTTGCAACAACACATTTTTACGACTGTACACTGAACCCCGGAGTATAATATAAAGGAATATATAAAATACCGTTCTTTACAGATCACACAGCTAGTTATTTACATAAATCTAGGAAATAGTTGTTATTGCATAATTATTTTCAATAAGGGTTATAGAAATTCTGAATCAACATTTCACTATCAAAATATATAATAAAACATCGCAAACATTTAGCATTGTCAATATACTAAAATGCTTGATAATATCGATGTGCTGATCTTCCCGCTGTAACTCGCATCATGTCATTTTACGCCTGATTTTATTTCGAGCAGCTCGCATCGGTGCGGATAGCTCGCATCGTGCGAGTACTCGACTCGACTCGCACAATCGAGCCGAGCTAAGCTCAACCAGAGTTGGGCAAAATATTTATCTAAATAAAAATTTCAAGTAACGAATAAAAGATAAAAAAATTTTTATTTCCTTTTGGTATGTGTTGTGGTTTGGGTGTTCAGTAAAGGATTCACCCAATATAACAATAACCATTTATTAAATAAGCAACAAAAACTCAACGACGTAACAAGGAACAAAGAAAATGAAATAACAATGAAACAAGAACTACGGATAAACGACTATACGAACAACTGACGGCGAATGACGACTTCTCACAACGACTGACTGACTTGAACTGACTGACTGACTGACCCTGTCATCCGTCAGAATCCGCGCTTATATCCTCCAGGAATTTCCTTCGAACAAGAAAACTTCTGGAGTGGGGATGTCGCTTCCTGTACGTGCCCCTTGGAGAAAGTTCGTGTCCTTGCACCGAACATCCGTGTCCTGGCGAAAGTCAAGGGTTGGCGGCCAAATGTGCACGCCAAGGAAAAACCCCGAACCTGGTCGCCAAATGTGCACCCCAGGTAGGAACAGACTTCCGGCGACTAAGTGTGCGCTCGGGAAGAGCTTGGGCCTGGCGACCAAGTGCGTCCAAGGTCCCAGCCCGCAGACGACGCTCCTACCTGGGTCCGATCAACCCTTCTCCAAGGGGTCCGCCACATTACTTGAATATTGTATTTATTCTTTTTTTTTATTCTATAACTATTACAGAATATATTTTGTTGAATAATCATTATTTTATAAATATCGCAAGAAGTTCCAAATTAATTAATTACACCTATAAATTATCGATTATAAAATAATGATTACAATGGTGAACAATATGGAAAATAAGAAGGCAATAAGAGTGTAATGAAATTATACAATAAAAGATAATTATTTTCATTCTACGCATTATACGTTTATTTATTGCCTCTGTCACTGACGTTTTTTCCATGATTCACGAGCAAATGTTCTTTTAGTTCCACAACCGACGAGAGTATCTCGACATTAGGGCCGTTACCGACCGCTCCCAGCACCCACCTGGCACCCACTTTGAGACTCGCAGTTTAACACGGGGGCTGGCAGTCTTTATATATATATATATATCTCGTGGGTGCACTGATCCACCGACGAGATATATATAAAGACTGACAGCCTTACGGGAGAATGTGTCGCTCGAAAAATACGGTGTTGTCTACCGCTCTCTAGGATAGATTTTGGCTGGAGTAAGAAACAGAAGGCCAACGACGGTATCTCGTCGGTGCAGAAGACCACTAAGGAACTTCTCGTCGCAGAGAAGGTGAATCATCACGGACCCATATCGATTATCAAATGTTACATTCTCCGACAAACGTATTCAAATTAAAAAGATATTTTTTTTTAGTGTTGCTTTTGAAGATCTAAAATATTAAAAGTAAAACTAATATCAAGGACGAAAAATTCGTCAAAATATTTTACGTAAGAAATTATTAAAGCATAATTTTAGGAAAATCAATTTCTACTTCCATATGAGATACCTTAATTTGTAATTTAAAAATATTTCATGAACAAGCATTATTTCCTTACACTTTTTTTTTATAGATAACTGTTCCAAGAATCGATCTGTGGGAACAGAAATATGTTGAAAACCAGAGTAGCGTTTATTTAACGTACTATTCCGAATAGTATAGAGTTTGAGAGAGAATCACGTGGATGAATTAATATAATATAAAATAATATAATTGTAGAAGCAAAGATGGGCAAATTTTTATTGAAATAGACATTTCAAACAGCGAATAAAAGATAAAAAATGATTTGTTACGCGTCAAATAAAAATAATTATGTTATCTCTATTCCGCACGTAATGAATTTATTCGACGAATAAAGATTTTTTTATAAAGACCGACCAACAGCCTACAATGTAAGCAGATGGAGAATCCAACATTATTGGCAATTTATGCTTTTATGTTTTTAATCAGAACAATATTGTTAATACGAATGAGTTGTAGAGCTCATCCCGATCAAAATGAGTCTAAACACGACATCATTTGGACTGTCTTTAATGAGATTGTAATTTTTATCGTAACATTACGTATCAGTGAAACTTGGTCGATTACACCCGAATTTGATCTCATTTTCATCAGGAAAATCCCCTCCATTCGCTCGTCACAATTTCATGAGGATATATTGCACAATCTAAAAGTTTAAACTTTCATTCGTGCGCGATTCTCCACCCGTTTACATTGTATGTCGTCTGTCGTCGCTGGGTCTTTGAAGCTCGGCACTCGGCAAAAGTTATTCGAGCATTTATTTGAAGCCTTCGAATAAATGATACAGATGAAAGATGAAAAAATTTCTCGTAGTTCGAATAAATCCGCTTCGAATAAAAAAAAGTATCTTTATTCGTCGGATAAATTCTCGTCGAATAAAATTATTTATTCGATACTCGTCGAATAAGGATACCTTTTTTATTCGAACCTTCGAATAACGAATAAAGATGAAGTATCTTTTATTCGAATCGTTATTTAAATAATTTTTATCTAATAATGCCCAACTCTGGGCACACCAGAATGACTGGCATTCAAAAGGAGAGAATATCCGTCTACGATACATATAATGTTGCACGGAGAAGCGGACAGCGAAACTAGAGAAGCGTCCTCCCCGAGGAGTGGGCCACACATTGTCGGCTATATCGGTGTGAGACCAGAAGACCACTACTAATCCAATCACAAAACTTCTTTATTTTTCGTTATTTTTTTTTTTTAACTTTTACCAACATATTCGTGACATTTTTCTGATTAAAATGAAACCAAATATGATATAATTCCGACGATAATTGCTTGTGTAATGAACGATTGATGTTTCGGACGCGAAAAAGGACAGCGTATGGGAAAGAAAGAGCCGCGGAGAGTCGAAGCGTTCGGAAAAGATGAAAGACTGGCGTGAGCTCAGGCCTTTAAATAAAAAAATAAACTTTTTCATTATTAATTATTTTTCTATCGGACTTTCACCAACATACTCGTGGCATTTTTCTAAGGAAAACGGTACCAAATATGACAAAATTCCGATGATATTTACTTGTGTAATGAACGACGGAAGTTTCGGACGCAAAGAAGGACAGCATATGAAAAGAAAGAGACGCGGCGAGTCCTTCCCGTCTCGAGTTCGACAGCTTGGTTTTCGCCGCGGACAAATAGATGTGGTTACTAATGTATATGTATTGACAATTACTCACAGAAAGTTAAATTTAACAATACAATTAATGATTATACATAAAGTTTATTGCTGACAAAATATAAAGAATATTAAATGTAAAGAAACAATTCTATAAGGTATAAAAAATAGCAATCAATACAATTATAATTAAAACTTAAAATGACAGACACTTTTCAAAACTTTTATCTCTAGCTCTATGTTAGGGATACAGAAGCTGAAAATTTCATCGAAATCGGTTGACGGAGAAAAAAACAACGTGCATTGCAAGATATAAGAATCTGTGTATCTGTGTGTCTGTACAAATAGCAATAATACTGCCACCAAATAGCTTTATATGGATAAGATCCGTCGAAAGTTAGTTTCATTACATAACACTTTTATTTCGTTACTACCTTTACTTGAATAATTGCAGTCCAGCATTAGAAGTGGTATTATCGGTTAAATAAGTAAAAAAAATAATTTTCTGTGTTTGTTACTACGGATCACAATAAGAACGATTGAATTTTGTCATTACTTGAATATTGTATTTATTCTTTTTTTTTTTATTCTATAACTATTACAGAATATATTTTGTTGAATAATCATTATTTTATAAATATCGCAATAAGTTCCAAATTAATTAATTTCACCTATAAACTATCGATTATAAAATAATGATTACAATGGTGCACAATATGGAAAATAAGAAGGCAATAATAGTGTAATGAAATTATACAATAAAAAATAATTATTCTCATTCTACGCATTATCCGTTTATTTATTGCCTATGTCACTGACGTTTCTTCCGTAATTCACGAGCAAATGTTCTATTTAGGTAGCGAGCGCGGCATGTTTAGCGATGTTGGTATTTGAGATCAGTGATAGTTCCACCTTCTTAGTTCCACAACCGACGAGAGTATCTCGACATTGGGGCCGTTACCGACCGATCCCAGCACCCACCTGGCACTAGGCCTGCAGCCAAGCTCGCACATGCGAGCCGAGCTCGGGTCCAGTCGAGCCGGGACTCGCTTTTCGAGTCGAGTCGAGTACTCGCACGATGCGAGCTGCTCGCAACGAAGCGAACGGCTCGAAATAAAATCAGGCGTAAAATGACATGATGCGAGTTACAGCAGGAAGATCAGCACATTGATATTATCAAGCATTTTAGTATATTGACAATGCTAAATGTTTGCGATGTTTTATTATATATTTTGATAGTGAAATGTTGATTCAGAATTTGTATAACCCTTATTGAAAATAATTATGCAATAACAACTATTTAGATTTATGTAAATAACTAGATGTGATCTGTAAAGAACGGATTTTATATATTCCTTTATATTATACTCCGGTTCACTGTACAGTCGTAAAAATGTGTTGTCGCAAAATTGTTTATAATGTTGAAAATTAACGTGAAACCAAGTTGGAAGTTGGAAGTTCCAACAGCCTGTCATTCGGTACTGTGCAAGTATAGGTGATAAGATTTAAAAGGGCATAGCCGATTAAGATGGTCAAAACAATTGGAACCGCAAAAAGATTCCATTTCAAACAGTATTGATTTCTTGATTTTCTGGAAATGACAGACGTAGAGTTCAAAATTCTTTTCACGGAATCTTACCAATTTTCACAAGCAATTTCATATCTGGCGGAAATCGTAGACGAACACAATAATATAAATATTCATTGCCTAATCAATGTTACTTCAATATTTTTAAAACATTAAAAAAATATTGTTAAAATCACATGAATAAATAATATAAGAAATTGAAAAAATAAAGATGATGTATGGGAAAAAACATTTACCACCGACGGGATAAGAACCCCAGCGTATCCGCTCCTTAGTTCGACACACGTCCGGCGATGTTACAAAACTTTACGAACATTCTGGTATATATCACACAAAATACAATTTATTCTTTCTCTTAAATCACATTTCTTAGGTCAAAGAATTACTTGTTTCAATTTAATAATGCTAAAAATTACTTAATATATAGCTGCGATAAAACCAACAAGTGTAACTTTCCTCCTAATAGCAAAAACGTCGAAAAAATTCGGTTTTTATTGTTTTTTGACGATGATGTCCCACAACAAAAAATCTAAAAAAAATTGACGACACTGCCTGTTATAGTACTTTAACAAGGAACTAAACAGTAGAATAGCATGTTTTCAAATTTTTGAGAAATCTGCATTTTTCCGATTTTTTGGAGGTTTTTCATTTTTTTTTACGACCACAGTTTGTAACAAAAAAATCTGAAAGTTTAAACTTTCATACGTGCGCGATTCTCCATCCGTTTACATTGTATGTCGTCTGTCGTCGCTGGGTCTTTGAAGCTCGGCACTCGGCAAAAGTTATTCGAGCATTTATTTGAAGCCTTCGAATAAATGATACAGATGAAAGATGAAAAAATTTCTCGTAGTTCGAATAAATCCGCTTCGAATAAAAAAAAGTATCTTTATTCGTCGGATAAATTCTCGTCGAATAAAATTATTTATTCGATACTCGTCGAATAAGGATACCTTTTTTATTCGAACCTTCGAATAACGAATAAAGATGAAGTATCTTTTATTCGAATCGTTATTTAAATAATTTTTATCTAATAATGCCCAACTCTGGGCACACCAGAATGACTGGCATTCAAAAGGAGAGAATATCCGTCTACGATACATATAATGTTGCACGGAGAAGCGGACAGCGAAACTAGAGAAGCGTCCTCCCCGAGGAGTGGGCCACACATTGTCGGCTATATCGGTGTGAGACCAGAAGACCACTACTAATCCAATCACAAAACTTCTTTATTTTTCGTTATTTTTTTTTTTTTTTAACTTTTACCAACATATTCGTGACATTTTTCTGATTAAAATGAAACCAAATATGATATAATTCCGACGATAATTGCTTGTGCAATGAACGATTGATGTTTCGGACGCGAAGAAGGACAGCGTATGGGAAAGAAAGAGCCGCGGAGAGTCGAAGCGTTCGGAAAAGATGAAAGACTGGCGTGAGCTCTGGCCTTTAAATAAAAAAATAAACTTTTTCATTATTAATTATTTTTCTATCGGACTTTCACCAACATACTCGTGGCATTTTTCTAAGGAAAACGGTACCAAATATGACAAAATTCCGATGATATTTACTTGTGTAATGAACGACGGAAGTTTCGGACGCAAAGAAGGACAGCATATGAAAAGAAAGAGACGCGGCGAGTCCTTCCCGTCTCGAGTTCGACAGCTTGGTTTTCGCCGCGGACAAATAGATGTGGTTACTAATGTATATGTATTGACAATTACTCACAGAAAGTTAAATTCAAACAATACAATTAATGATTATACATAAAGTTTATTGCTGATAAAATATAAAGAATATTAAATGTAAAGAAACAATTCTATATGGTATAAAAAATAGCAATCAATACAATTATAATTAAAACTTAAAATGACAGACACTTTTCAAAACTTTTATCTCTACCTCTATGTTAGGGATACAGAAGCTGAAAATTTCATCGAAATCGGTTGACGGAGAAAAAAACAACGTGCATTGCAAGATATAAGAATCTGTGTATCTGCGTGTCTGTACAAATAGCAATAATACTGCCACCAAATAGCTTTATATGGATAAGATCCGTCGAAAGTTAGTTTCATTACATAACACTTTTATTTCGTTACTACCTTTACTTGAATAATTGCAGTCCAGCATTAGAAGTGGTATTATCGGTTAAATAAGTAAAAAAATAATTTTCTGTGTTTGTTACTACGGATCACAATAAGAACGATTGAATTTTGTCATTACTTGAATATTGTATTTATTCTTTTTGTTTATTCTATAACTATTACAGAATATATTTTGTTGAATAATCATTATTTTATAAATATCGCAATACGTTCCAAATTAATTAATTTCACCTATAAACTATCGATTATAAAATAATGATTACAATGGTGAATAATACGGAAAATAAGAAGGCAATAATAGTGTAATGAAATTATACAATAAAAAATAATTATTCTCATTCTACGCATTATCCGTTTATTTATTGCCTATGTCACTGACGTTTCTTCCGTAATTCACGAGCAAATGTTCTATTTAGGTAGCGAGCGCGGCATGTTTAGCGATGTTGGTATTTGAGATCAGTGATAGTTCCACTTTCTTAGTTCCACAACCGACGAGAGTATCTCGACATTGGGGCCGTTACCGACCGATCCCAGCACCCACCTGGCACTAGGCCTGCAGCCAAGCTCGCATATGCGAGCCGAGCTCGGGTCCAGTCGAGCCGGGACTCGCTTTTCGAGTCGAGTCGAGTACTCGCACGATGCGAGCTGCTCGCAACGAAGCGAACGGCTCGAAATAAAATCAGGCGTAAAATGACATGATGCGAGTTACAGCAGGAAGATCAGCACATTGATATTATCAAGCATTTTAGTATATTGACAATGCTAAATGTTTGCGATGTTTTATTATATATTTTGATAGTGAAATGTTGATTCAGAATTTGTATAACCCTTATTGAAAATAATTATGCAATAACAACTATTTAGATTTATGTAAATAACTAGATGTGATCTGTAAAGAACGGTATTTTATATATTCCTTTATATTATACTCCGGTTCACTGTACAGTCGTAAAAATGTGTTGTCGCAAAATTGTTTATAATGTTGAAAATTAACGTGAAACCAAGTTGGAAGTTGGAAGTTCCAACAGCCTGTCATTCGGTACTGTGCAAGTATAGGTGATAAGATTTAAAAGGGCATAGCCGATTAAGATGGTCAAAACAATTGGAACCGCAAAAAGATTCCATTTCAAACAGTATTGATTTCTTGATTTTCTGGAAATGACAGACGTAGAGTTCAAAATTCTTTTCACGGAATCTTACCAATTTTCACAAGCAATTTCATATCTGGCGGAAATCGTAGACGAACACAATAATATAAATATTCATTGCCTAATCAATGTTACTTCAATATTTTTAAAACATTAAAAAAATATTGTTAAAATCACATGAATAAATAATATAAGAAATTGAAAAAATAAAGATGATGTATGGGAAAAAACATTTACCACCGACGGGATAAGAACCCCAGCGTATCCGCTCCTTAGTTCGACACGTCCGGCGATGTTACAAAACTTTACGAACATTCTGGTATATATCACACAAAATACAATTTATTCTTTCTCTTAAATCACATTTCTTAGGTCAAAGAATTACTTGTTTCAATTTAATAATGCTAAAAATTACTTAATATATAGCTGCGATAAAACCAACAAGTGTAACTTTCCTCCTAATAGCAAAAACGTCGAAAAAATTCGGTTTTTATTGTTTTTTGACGATGATGTCCCACAACAAAAAATCTAAAAAAAATTGACGACACTGCCTGTTATAGTACTTTAACAAGGAACTAAACAGTAGAATAGCATGTTTTCAAATTTTTGAGAAATCTGCATTTTTCCGATTTTTTGGAGGTTTTTCATTTTTTTTTTACGACCACAGTTTGTAACAAAAAAATCGGAAAAAATTATCAAAAATCAGCCTTAGAATCCAAAATATGTCACATTTTTTTCAGAATTTTAGAAAGCATCAGAGTGCGGGAAATACGCGGAGAAGCGCGAAATCTAATTTACCCTGTAACTAACCTCATGGGCAAGATAGGGGGTTGAAATTTTACTCAGAGGGGTTTTTCCTCTAAGGGCAGTTTTGACCATAAATCGGCTAGGCCCTTTTAAAAGGATCTGATGTCTACGTTCAACACTCGTCATACTTTCTGTTTAGTTAATATTTTAATCTAAATCTTTTTTCAATTTGCAATTGTTGGCTCTTCTCCATGGATAACAGTCGATCTTTTATACGATGGTCCAAAATCATGCTAACTACCAAATAATTCGTAGTGGCAGCAAAGTTAAATCTACTTCCTAGCTCGACAATTAACGCAATTATATAACGCAATTTTTCCTGCGTTTTCATTACATGTCATCTAGTAAATTAATCTATCTAGCTTGGCAGAACAGCTGAAGTCGTTTGGTCGATTTATAAAAAAAGTTATTCTGATTTATAGTGTCTGCCATCAATTATGAGACTGACTGCATAATGTATAACGAGAAGCGGCCGCACGTTTCTCGCTAAGCAACCTGCGCTATCTCCATGTTTATAATTGTGCAGTGTGAAAATGGTTTACTGCCTTTTTGGTTCGTTATCTCGGCCATTTCTTCTAAAAAGTGTACTTCCGTACAATGGGACAGTAGGGCTCTCATCAGCGAGCTAAGGTTTATGACCGGCTCTCGCCTGCACTCGCCCACTTAGGTCACCCGCTCTGAGTATTTAATCTACCGGCACGCGTATGCGTTTTGCTCTTCCTCCCTCCCCATCGAGCCACTAGCTTAGTTATTCATTATCGAAAAATATAAAAGTCTAAGACAATCTATTCTCAGGTTAGTTAGCTCAGATTCTGTCAAACAGTTTTTCTCAGCTTACCAGAATTCAGTCTTTTGACCTTTGGTGCGAGTACCAGTGTGGCGGCCTGTGCAAAGAGCACGCCGACGAACCGCCAGCATACACATTGTAGACGCGGCGGCGACCTCGTATAAATACACATCAATATTATACAATATTGTTTATATACCCATTCCTTTCAAAAACTATTTAACGAAGCTTAACGTTAATTTTTAACATTATAAACAATTTTGCAACAACACATTTTTACGACTGTACACTGAACCCCGGAGTATAATATAAAGGAATATATAAAATACCGTTCTTTACAGATCACAGCTAGTTATTTACATAAATCTAGGAAATAGTTGTTATTGCATAATTATTTTCAATAAGGGTTATAGAAATTCTGAATCAACATTTCACTATCAAAATATATAATAAAACATCGCAAACATTTAGCATTGTCAATATACTAAAATGCTTGATAATATCGATGTGCTGATCTTCCCGCTGTAACTCGCATCATGTCATTTTACGCCTGATTTTATTTCGAGCAGCTCGCATCGGTGCGGATAGCTCGCATCGGTGCGGGTAGCTCGCATCGGTGCGGGTAGCTCGCATCGTGCGAGTACTCGACTCGACTCGCACAATTGAGCCGAGCTAAGCTCAACCAGAGTTGGGCAAAATATTTATCTAAATAAAAATTTCGAGTAACGAATAAAAGATAAAAAAAATTTTTATTTCCTTTTGGTATGTGTTGTGGTTTGGGTGTTCAGTAAAGGATTCACCCAATATAACAATAACCATTTATTAAATAAGCAACAAAAACTCAACGACGTAACAAGGAACAAAGAAAATGAAATAACAATGAAACAAGAACTACGGATAAACGACTATACGAACAACTGACGGCGAATGACGACTTCTCACAACGACTGACTGACTTGAACTGACTGACTGACTGACCCTGTCATCCGTCAGAATCCGCGCTTATATCCTCCAGGAATTTCCTTCGAACAAGAAAACTTCTGGAGTGGGGATGTCGCTTCCTGTACGTGCCCCTTGGAGAAAGTTCGTGTCCTTGCACCGAACATCCGTGTCCTGGCGAAAGTCAAGGGTTGGCGGCCAAATGTGCACGCCAAGGAAAAACCCCGAACCTGGTCGCCAAATGTGCACCCCAGGTAGGAACAGACTTCCGGCGACTAAGTGTGCGCTCGGGAAGAGCTTGGGCCTGGCGACCAAGTGCGTCCAAGGTCCCAGCCCGCAGACGACGCTCCTACCTGGGTCCGATCAACCCTTCTCCAAGGGGTCCGCCACATTACTTGAATATTGTATTTATTCTTTTTTTTTATTCTATAACTATTACAGAATATATTTTGTTGAATAATCATTATTTTATAAATATCGCAAGAAGTTCCAAATTAATTAATTACACCTATAAATTATCGATTATAAAATAATGATTACAATGGTGAACAATATGGAAAATAAGAAGGCAATAAGAGTGTAATGAAATTATACAATAAAAGATAATTATTTTCATTCTACGCATTATACGTTTATTTATTGCCTCTGTCACTGACGTTTTTTCCATAATTCACGAGCAAATGTTCTTTTAGTTCCACAACCGACGAGAGTATCTCGACATTAGGGCCGTTACCGACCGCTCCCAGCACCCAACTGGCACCCACTTTGAGACTCGCAGTTTAACACGGGGGCTGGCAGTCTTTATATATATATATATATATCTCGTGGGTGCACTGATCCACCGACGAGATATATATAAAGGCTGACAGCCTTACGGGAGAATGTGTCGCTCGAAAAATACGGTGTTGTCTACCGCTCTCTAGGATAGATTTTGGCTGGAGTAAGAAACAGAAGGCCAACGACGGTATCTCGTCGGTGCAGAAGACCACTAAGGAACTTCTCGTCGCTGAGAAGGTGAATCATCACGGACCCATATCGATTATCAAATGTTACATTCTCCGACAAACGTATTCAAATTAAAAAGATATTTTTTTTTAGTGTTGCTTTTTAAGATCTAAAATATTAAAAGTAAAACTAATATCAAGGACGAAAAATTCGTCAAAATATTTTACGTAAGAAATTATTAAAGCATAATTTTAGGAAAATCAATTTCTACTTCCATATGAGATACCTTAATTTGTAATTTAAAAATATTTCATGAACAAGCATTATTTCCTTACACTTTTTTTTTATAGATAATTGTTCCAAGAATCGATCTGTGGGAACAGAAATATGTTGAAAACCAGAGTAGCGTTTATTTAACGTACTATTCCGAATAGTATAGAGTTTGAGAGAGAATCACGTGGATGAATTAATATAATATAAAATAATATAATTGTAGAAGCAAAGATGGGCAAATTTTTATTGAAATAGACATTTCAAACAGCGAATAAAAGATAAAAAATGATTTGTTACGCGTCAAATAAAAATAATTATGTTATCTCTATTCCGCACGTAATGAATTTATTCGACGAATAAAGATTTTTTTATAAAGACCGACCAACAGCCTACAATGTAAGCAGATGGAGAATCCAACATTATTGGCAATTTATGCTTTTATGTTTTTAATCAGAACAATATTGTTAATACGAATGAGTTGTAGAGCTCATCCCGATCAAAATGAGTCTAAACACGACATCATTTGGACTGTCTTTAATGAGATTGTAATTTTTATCGTAACATTACGTATCAGTGAAACTTGGTCGATTACACCCGAATTTCACCTCATTTTCATCAGGAAAATCCCCTCCATTCGCTCGTCACAATTTCATGAGGATATATTGCACAATCTAAAAGTTTAAACTTTCATTCGTGCGCGATTCTCCATCCGTTTACATTGTATGTCGTCTGTCGTCGCTGGGTCTTTGAAGCTCGGCACTCGGCAAAAGTTATTCGAGCATTTATTTGAAGCCTTCGAATAAATGATACAGATGAAAGATGAAAAAATTTCTCGTAGTTTGAATAAATCCGCTTCGAATAAAAAAAAGTATCTTTATTCGTCGGATAAATTCTCGTCGAATAAAATTATTTATTCGATACTCGTCGAATAAGGATACCTTTTTTATTCGAACCTTCGAATAACGAATAAAGATGAAGTATCTTTTATTCGAATCGTTATTTAAATAATTTTTATCTAATAATGCCCAACTCTGGGCACACCAGAATGACTGGCATTCAAAAGGAGAGAATATCCGTCTACGATACATATAATGTTGCACGGAGAAGCGGACAGCGAAACTAGAGAAGCGTCCTCCCCGAGGAGTGGGCCACACATTGTCGGCTATATCGGTGTGAGACCAGAAGACCACTACTAATCCAATCACAAAGCTTCTTTATTTTTCGTTATTTTTTTTTTTTTTAACTTTTACCAACATATTCGTGACATTTTTCTGATTAAAATGAAACCAAATATGATATAATTCCGACGATAATTGCTTGTGTAATGAACGATTGATGTTTCGGACGCGAAAAAGGACAGCGTATGGGAAAGAAAGAGCCCCGGAGAGTCGAAGCGTTCGGAAAAGATGAAAGACTGGCGTGAGCTCAGGCCTTTAAATAAAAAAATAAACTTTTTCATTATTAATTATTTTTCTATCGGACTTTCACCAACATACTCGTGGCATTTTTCTAAGGAAAACGGTACCAAATATGACAAAATTCCGATGATATTTACTTGTGTAATGAACGACGGAAGTTTCGGACGCAAAGAAGGACAGCATATGAAAAGAAAGAGACGCGGCGAGTCCTTCCCGTCTCGAGTTCGACAGCTTGGTTTTCGCCGCGGACAAATAGATGTGGTTACTAATGTATATGTATTGACAATTACTCACAGAAAGTTAAATTTAAACAATACAATTAATGATTATACATAAAGTTTATTGCTGATAAAATATAAAGAATATTAAATGTAAAGAAACAATTCTATAAGGTATAAAAAATAGCAATCAATACAATTATAATTAAAACTTAAAATGACAGACACTTTTCAAAACTTTTATCTCTACCTCTATGTTAGGGATACAGAAGCTGAAAATTTCATCGAAATCGGTTGACGGAGAAAAAAACAACGTGCATTGCAAGATATAAGAATCTGTGTATCTGTGTGTCTGTACAAATAGCAATAATACTGCCACCAAATAGCTTTATATGGATAAGATCCGTCGAAAGTTAGTTTCATTACATAACACTTTTATTTCGTTACTACCTTTACTTGAATAATTGCAGTCCAGCATTAGAAGTGGTATTATCGGTTAAATAAGTAAAAAAATAATTTTCTGTGTTTGTTACTACGGATCACAATAAGAACGATTGAATTTTGTCATTACTTGAATATTGTATTTATTCTTTTTGTTTATTCTATAACTATTACAGAATATATTTTGTTGAATAATCATTATTTTATAAATATCGCAATAAGTTCCAAATTAATTAATTTCACCTATAAACTATCGATTATAAAATAATGATTACAATGGTGCACAATATGGAAAATAAGAAGGCAATAATAGTGTAATGAAATTATACAATAAAAAATAATTATTCTCATTCTACGCATTATCCGTTTATTTATTGCCTATGTCACTGACGTTTCTTCCGTAATTCACGAGCAAATGTTCTATTTAGGTAGCGAGCGCGGCATGTTTAGCGATGTTGGTATTTGAGATCAGTGATAGTTCCACCTTCTTAGTTCCACAACCGACGAGAGTATCTCGACATTGGGGCCGTTACCGACCGATCCCAGCACCCACCTGGCACTAGGCCTGCAGCCAAGCTCGCACATGCGAGCCGAGCTCGGGTCCAGTCGAGCCGGGACTCGCTTTTCGAGTCGAGTCGAGTACTCGCACGATGCGAGCTGCTCGCAACGAAGCGAACGGCTCGAAATAAAATCAGGCGTAAAATGACATGATGCGAGTTACAGCAGGAAGATCAGCACATTGATATTATCAAGCATTTTAGTATATTGACAATGCTAAATGTTTGCGATGTTTTATTATATATTTTGATAGTGAAATGTTGATTCAGAATTTGTATAACCCTTATTGAAAATAATTATGCAATAACAACTATTTAGATTTATGTAAATAACTAGATGTGATCTGTAAAGAACGGTATTTTATATATTCCTTTACATTATACTCCGGTTCACTGTACAGTCGTAAAAATGTGTTGTCGCAAAATTGTTTATAATGTTGAAAATTAACGTGAAACCAAGTTGGAAGTTGGAAGTTCCAACAGCCTGTCATTCGGTACTGTGCAAGTATAGGTGATAAGATTTAAAAGGGCATAGCCGATTAAGATGGTCAAAACAATTGGAACCGCAAAAAGATTCCATTTCAAACAGTATTGATTTCTTGATTTTCTGGAAATGACAGACGTAGAGTTCAAAATTCTTTTCACGGAATCTTACCAATTTTCACAAGCAATTTCATATCTGGCGGAAATCGTAGACGAACACAATAATATAAATATTCATTGCCTAATCAATGTTACTTCAATATTTTTAAAACATTAAAAAAATATTGTTAAAATCACATGAATAAATAATATAAGAAATTGAAAAAATAAAGATGATGTATGGGAAAAAACATTTACCACCGACGGGATAAGAACCCCAGCGTATCCGCTCCTTAGTTCGACACGTCCGGCGATGTTACAAAACTTTACGAACATTCTGGTATATATCACACAAAATACAATTTATTCTTTCTCTTAAATCACATTTCTTAGGTCAAAGAATTACTTGTTTCAATTTAATAATGCTAAAAATTACTTAATATATAGCTGCGATAAAACCAACAAGTGTAACTTTCCTCCTAATAGCAAAAACGTCGAAAAAATTCGGTTTTTATTGTTTTTTGACGATGATGTCCCACAACAAAAAATCTAAAAAAAATTGACGACACTGCCTGTTATAGTACTTTAACAAGGAACTAAACAGTAGAATAGCATGTTTTCAAATTTTTGAGAAATCTGCATTTTTCCGATTTTTTGGAGGTTTTTCATTTTTTTTTTACGACCACAGTTTGTAACAAAAAAATCGGAAAAAATTATCAAAAATCAGCCTTAGAATCCAAAATATGTCACATTTTTTTCAGAATTTTAGAAAGCATCAGAGTGCGGGAAATACGCGGAGAAGCGCGAAATCTAATTTACCCTGTAACTAACCTCATGGGCAAGATAGGGGGTTGAAATTTTACTCAGAGGGGTTTTTCCTCTAAGGGCAGTTTTGACCATAAATCGGCTAGGCCCTTTTAAAAGGATCTGATGTCTACGTTCAACACTCGTCATACTTTCTGTTTAGTTAATATTTTAATCTAAATCTTTTTTCAATTTGCAATTGTTGGCTCTTCTCCATGGATAACAGTCGATCTTTTATACGATGGTCCAAAATCATGCTAACTACCAAATAATTCGTAGTGGCAGCAAAGTTAAATCTACTTCCTAGCTCGACAATTAACGCAATTATATAACGCAATTTTTCCTGCGTTTTCATTACATGTCATCTAGTAAATTAATCTATCTAGCTTGGCAGAACAGCTGAAGTCGTTTGGTCGATTTATAAAAAAAGTTATTCTGATTTATAGTGTCTGCCATCAATTATGAGACTGACTGCATAATGTATAACGAGAAGCGGCCGCACGTTTCTCGCTAAGCAACCTGCGCTATCTCCATGTTTATAATTGTGCAGTGTGAAAATGGTTTACTGCCTTTTTGGTTCGTTATCTCGGCCATTTCTTCTAAAAAGTGTACTTCCGTACAATGGGACAGTAGGGCTCTCATCAGCGAGCTAAGGTTTATGACCGGCTCTCGCCTGCACTCGCCCACTTAGGTCACCCGCTCTGAGTATTTAATCTACCGGCACGCGTATGCGTTTTGCTCTTCCTCCCTCCCCATCGAGCCACTAGCTTAGTTATTCATTATCGAAAAATATAAAAGTCTAAGACAATCTATTCTCAGGTTAGTTAGCTCAGATTCTGTCAAACAGTTTTTCTCAGCTTACCAGAATTCAGTCTTTTGACCTTTGGTGCGAGTACCAGTGTGGCGGCCTGTCCAAAGAGCACGCCGACGAACCGCCAGCATACATTGTAGACGCGGCGGCGACCTCGTATAAATACACATCAATATTATACAATATTGTTTATATACCCATTCCTTTCAAAAACTATTTAACGAAGCTTAACGTTAATTTTCAACATTATAAACAATTTTGCAACAACACATTTTTACGACTGTACACTGAACCCCGGAGTATAATATAAAGGAATATATAAAATACCGTTCTTTACAGATCACACAGCTAGTTATTTACATAAATCTAGGAAATAGTTGTTATTGCATAATTATTTTCAATAAGGGTTATAGAAATTCTGAATCAACATTTCACTATCAAAATATATAATAAAACATCGCAAACATTTAGCATTGTCAATATACTAAAATGCTTGATAATATCGATGTGCTGATCTTCCCGCTGTAACTCGCATCATGTCATTTTACGCCTGATTTTATTTCGAGCAGCTCGCATCGGTGCGGATAGCTCGCATCGTGCGAGTACTCGACTCGACTCGCACAATCGAGCCGAGCTAAGCTCAACCAGAGTTGGGCAAAATATTTATCTAAATAAAAATTTCAAGTAACGAATAAAAGATAAAAAAATTTTTATTTCCTTTTGGTATGTGTTGTGGTTTGGGTGTTCAGTAAAGGATTCACCCAATATAACAATAACCATTTATTAAATAAGCAACAAAAACTCAACGACGTAACAAGGAACAAAGAAAATGAAATAACAATGAAACAAGAACTACGGATAAACGACTATACGAACAACTGACGGCGAATGACGACTTCTCACAACGACTGACTGACTTGAACTGACTGACTGACTGACCCTGTCATCCGTCAGAATCCGCGCTTATATCCTCCAGGAATTTCCTTCGAACAAGAAAACTTCTGGAGTGGGGATGTCGCTTCCTGTACGTGCCCCTTGGAGAAAGTTCGTGTCCTTGCACCGAACATCCGTGTCCTGGCGAAAGTCAAGGGTTGGCGGCCAAATGTGCACGCCAAGGAAAAACCCCGAACCTGGTCGCCAAATGTGCACCCCAGGTAGGAACAGACTTCCGGCGACTAAGTGTGCGCTCGGGAAGAGCTTGGGCCTGGCGACCAAGTGCGTCCAAGGTCCCAGCCCGCAGACGACGCTCCTACCTGGGTCCGATCAACCCTTCTCCAAGGGGTCCGCCACATTACTTGAATATTGTATTTATTCTTTTTTTTTATTCTATAACTATTACAGAATATATTTTGTTGAATAATCATTATTTTATAAATATCGCAAGAAGTTCCAAATTAATTAATTACACCTATAAATTATCGATTATAAAATAATGATTACAATGGTGAACAATATGGAAAATAAGAAGGCAATAAGAGTGTAATGAAATTATACAATAAAAGATAATTATTTTCATTCTACGCATTATACGTTTATTTATTGCCTCTGTCACTGACGTTTTTTCCATGATTCACGAGCAAATGTTCTTTTAGTTCCACAACCGACGAGAGTATCTCGACATTAGGGCCGTTACCGACCGCTCCCAGCACCCACCTGGCACCCACTTTGAGACTCGCAGTTTAACACGGGGGCTGGCAGTCTTTATATATATATATATATCTCGTGGGTGCACTGATCCACCGACGAGATATATATAAAGACTGACAGCCTTACGGGAGAATGTGTCGCTCGAAAAATACGGTGTTGTCTACCGCTCTCTAGGATAGATTTTGGCTGGAGTAAGAAACAGAAGGCCAACGACGGTATCTCGTCGGTGCAGAAGACCACTAAGGAACTTCTCGTCGCAGAGAAGGTGAATCATCACGGACCCATATCGATTATCAAATGTTACATTCTCCGACAAACGTATTCAAATTAAAAAGATATTTTTTTTTAGTGTTGCTTTTGAAGATCTAAAATATTAAAAGTAAAACTAATATCAAGGACGAAAAATTCGTCAAAATATTTTACGTAAGAAATTATTAAAGCATAATTTTAGGAAAATCAATTTCTACTTCCATATGAGATACCTTAATTTGTAATTTAAAAATATTTCATGAACAAGCATTATTTCCTTACACTTTTTTTTTATAGATAACTGTTCCAAGAATCGATCTGTGGGAACAGAAATATGTTGAAAACCAGAGTAGCGTTTATTTAACGTACTATTCCGAATAGTATAGAGTTTGAGAGAGAATCACGTGGATGAATTAATATAATATAAAATAATATAATTGTAGAAGCAAAGATGGGCAAATTTTTATTGAAATAGACATTTCAAACAGCGAATAAAAGATAAAAAATGATTTGTTACGCGTCAAATAAAAATAATTATGTTATCTCTATTCCGCACGTAATGAATTTATTCGACGAATAAAGATTTTTTTATAAAGACCGACCAACAGCCTACAATGTAAGCAGATGGAGAATCCAACATTATTGGCAATTTATGCTTTTATGTTTTTAATCAGAACAATATTGTTAATACGAATGAGTTGTAGAGCTCATCCCGATCAAAATGAGTCTAAACACGACATCATTTGGACTGTCTTTAATGAGATTGTAATTTTTATCGTAACATTACGTATCAGTGAAACTTGGTCGATTACACCCGAATTTGATCTCATTTTCATCAGGAAAATCCCCTCCATTCGCTCGTCACAATTTCATGAGGATATATTGCACAATCTAAAAGTTTAAACTTTCATTCGTGCGCGATTCTCCACCCGTTTACATTGTATGTCGTCTGTCGTCGCTGGGTCTTTGAAGCTCGGCACTCGGCAAAAGTTATTCGAGCATTTATTTGAAGCCTTCGAATAAATGATACAGATGAAAGATGAAAAAATTTCTCGTAGTTCGAATAAATCCGCTTCGAATAAAAAAAAGTATCTTTATTCGTCGGATAAATTCTCGTCGAATAAAATTATTTATTCGATACTCGTCGAATAAGGATACCTTTTTTATTCGAACCTTCGAATAACGAATAAAGATGAAGTATCTTTTATTCGAATCGTTATTTAAATAATTTTTATCTAATAATGCCCAACTCTGGGCACACCAGAATGACTGGCATTCAAAAGGAGAGAATATCCGTCTACGATACATATAATGTTGCACGGAGAAGCGGACAGCGAAACTAGAGAAGCGTCCTCCCCGAGGAGTGGGCCACACATTGTCGGCTATATCGGTGTGAGACCAGAAGACCACTACTAATCCAATCACAAAACTTCTTTATTTTTCGTTATTTTTTTTTTTTAACTTTTACCAACATATTCGTGACATTTTTCTGATTAAAATGAAACCAAATATGATATAATTCCGACGATAATTGCTTGTGTAATGAACGATTGATGTTTCGGACGCGAAAAAGGACAGCGTATGGGAAAGAAAGAGCCGCGGAGAGTCGAAGCGTTCGGAAAAGATGAAAGACTGGCGTGAGCTCAGGCCTTTAAATAAAAAAATAAACTTTTTCATTATTAATTATTTTTCTATCGGACTTTCACCAACATACTCGTGGCATTTTTCTAAGGAAAACGGTACCAAATATGACAAAATTCCGATGATATTTACTTGTGTAATGAACGACGGAAGTTTCGGACGCAAAGAAGGACAGCATATGAAAAGAAAGAGACGCGGCGAGTCCTTCCCGTCTCGAGTTCGACAGCTTGGTTTTCGCCGCGGACAAATAGATGTGGTTACTAATGTATATGTATTGACAATTACTCACAGAAAGTTAAATTTAACAATACAATTAATGATTATACATAAAGTTTATTGCTGACAAAATATAAAGAATATTAAATGTAAAGAAACAATTCTATAAGGTATAAAAAATAGCAATCAATACAATTATAATTAAAACTTAAAATGACAGACACTTTTCAAAACTTTTATCTCTAGCTCTATGTTAGGGATACAGAAGCTGAAAATTTCATCGAAATCGGTTGACGGAGAAAAAAACAACGTGCATTGCAAGATATAAGAATCTGTGTATCTGTGTGTCTGTACAAATAGCAATAATACTGCCACCAAATAGCTTTATATGGATAAGATCCGTCGAAAGTTAGTTTCATTACATAACACTTTTATTTCGTTACTACCTTTACTTGAATAATTGCAGTCCAGCATTAGAAGTGGTATTATCGGTTAAATAAGTAAAAAAAATAATTTTCTGTGTTTGTTACTACGGATCACAATAAGAACGATTGAATTTTGTCATTACTTGAATATTGTATTTATTCTTTTTTTTTTTATTCTATAACTATTACAGAATATATTTTGTTGAATAATCATTATTTTATAAATATCGCAATAAGTTCCAAATTAATTAATTTCACCTATAAACTATCGATTATAAAATAATGATTACAATGGTGCACAATATGGAAAATAAGAAGGCAATAATAGTGTAATGAAATTATACAATAAAAAATAATTATTCTCATTCTACGCATTATCCGTTTATTTATTGCCTATGTCACTGACGTTTCTTCCGTAATTCACGAGCAAATGTTCTATTTAGGTAGCGAGCGCGGCATGTTTAGCGATGTTGGTATTTGAGATCAGTGATAGTTCCACCTTCTTAGTTCCACAACCGACGAGAGTATCTCGACATTGGGGCCGTTACCGACCGATCCCAGCACCCACCTGGCACTAGGCCTGCAGCCAAGCTCGCACATGCGAGCCGAGCTCGGGTCCAGTCGAGCCGGGACTCGCTTTTCGAGTCGAGTCGAGTACTCGCACGATGCGAGCTGCTCGCAACGAAGCGAACGGCTCGAAATAAAATCAGGCGTAAAATGACATGATGCGAGTTACAGCAGGAAGATCAGCACATTGATATTATCAAGCATTTTAGTATATTGACAATGCTAAATGTTTGCGATGTTTTATTATATATTTTGATAGTGAAATGTTGATTCAGAATTTGTATAACCCTTATTGAAAATAATTATGCAATAACAACTATTTAGATTTATGTAAATAACTAGATGTGATCTGTAAAGAACGGATTTTATATATTCCTTTATATTATACTCCGGTTCACTGTACAGTCGTAAAAATGTGTTGTCGCAAAATTGTTTATAATGTTGAAAATTAACGTGAAACCAAGTTGGAAGTTGGAAGTTCCAACAGCCTGTCATTCGGTACTGTGCAAGTATAGGTGATAAGATTTAAAAGGGCATAGCCGATTAAGATGGTCAAAACAATTGGAACCGCAAAAAGATTCCATTTCAAACAGTATTGATTTCTTGATTTTCTGGAAATGACAGACGTAGAGTTCAAAATTCTTTTCACGGAATCTTACCAATTTTCACAAGCAATTTCATATCTGGCGGAAATCGTAGACGAACACAATAATATAAATATTCATTGCCTAATCAATGTTACTTCAATATTTTTAAAACATTAAAAAAATATTGTTAAAATCACATGAATAAATAATATAAGAAATTGAAAAAATAAAGATGATGTATGGGAAAAAACATTTACCACCGACGGGATAAGAACCCCAGCGTATCCGCTCCTTAGTTCGACACACGTCCGGCGATGTTACAAAACTTTACGAACATTCTGGTATATATCACACAAAATACAATTTATTCTTTCTCTTAAATCACATTTCTTAGGTCAAAGAATTACTTGTTTCAATTTAATAATGCTAAAAATTACTTAATATATAGCTGCGATAAAACCAACAAGTGTAACTTTCCTCCTAATAGCAAAAACGTCGAAAAAATTCGGTTTTTATTGTTTTTTGACGATGATGTCCCACAACAAAAAATCTAAAAAAAATTGACGACACTGCCTGTTATAGTACTTTAACAAGGAACTAAACAGTAGAATAGCATGTTTTCAAATTTTTGAGAAATCTGCATTTTTCCGATTTTTTGGAGGTTTTTCATTTTTTTTTACGACCACAGTTTGTAACAAAAAAATCTGAAAGTTTAAACTTTCATACGTGCGCGATTCTCCATCCGTTTACATTGTATGTCGTCTGTCGTCGCTGGGTCTTTGAAGCTCGGCACTCGGCAAAAGTTATTCGAGCATTTATTTGAAGCCTTCGAATAAATGATACAGATGAAAGATGAAAAAATTTCTCGTAGTTCGAATAAATCCGCTTCGAATAAAAAAAAGTATCTTTATTCGTCGGATAAATTCTCGTCGAATAAAATTATTTATTCGATACTCGTCGAATAAGGATACCTTTTTTATTCGAACCTTCGAATAACGAATAAAGATGAAGTATCTTTTATTCGAATCGTTATTTAAATAATTTTTATCTAATAATGCCCAACTCTGGGCACACCAGAATGACTGGCATTCAAAAGGAGAGAATATCCGTCTACGATACATATAATGTTGCACGGAGAAGCGGACAGCGAAACTAGAGAAGCGTCCTCCCCGAGGAGTGGGCCACACATTGTCGGCTATATCGGTGTGAGACCAGAAGACCACTACTAATCCAATCACAAAACTTCTTTATTTTTCGTTATTTTTTTTTTTTTTAACTTTTACCAACATATTCGTGACATTTTTCTGATTAAAATGAAACCAAATATGATATAATTCCGACGATAATTGCTTGTGCAATGAACGATTGATGTTTCGGACGCGAAGAAGGACAGCGTATGGGAAAGAAAGAGCCGCGGAGAGTCGAAGCGTTCGGAAAAGATGAAAGACTGGCGTGAGCTCTGGCCTTTAAATAAAAAAATAAACTTTTTCATTATTAATTATTTTTCTATCGGACTTTCACCAACATACTCGTGGCATTTTTCTAAGGAAAACGGTACCAAATATGACAAAATTCCGATGATATTTACTTGTGTAATGAACGACGGAAGTTTCGGACGCAAAGAAGGACAGCATATGAAAAGAAAGAGACGCGGCGAGTCCTTCCCGTCTCGAGTTCGACAGCTTGGTTTTCGCCGCGGACAAATAGATGTGGTTACTAATGTATATGTATTGACAATTACTCACAGAAAGTTAAATTCAAACAATACAATTAATGATTATACATAAAGTTTATTGCTGATAAAATATAAAGAATATTAAATGTAAAGAAACAATTCTATATGGTATAAAAAATAGCAATCAATACAATTATAATTAAAACTTAAAATGACAGACACTTTTCAAAACTTTTATCTCTACCTCTATGTTAGGGATACAGAAGCTGAAAATTTCATCGAAATCGGTTGACGGAGAAAAAAACAACGTGCATTGCAAGATATAAGAATCTGTGTATCTGCGTGTCTGTACAAATAGCAATAATACTGCCACCAAATAGCTTTATATGGATAAGATCCGTCGAAAGTTAGTTTCATTACATAACACTTTTATTTCGTTACTACCTTTACTTGAATAATTGCAGTCCAGCATTAGAAGTGGTATTATCGGTTAAATAAGTAAAAAAATAATTTTCTGTGTTTGTTACTACGGATCACAATAAGAACGATTGAATTTTGTCATTACTTGAATATTGTATTTATTCTTTTTGTTTATTCTATAACTATTACAGAATATATTTTGTTGAATAATCATTATTTTATAAATATCGCAATACGTTCCAAATTAATTAATTTCACCTATAAACTATCGATTATAAAATAATGATTACAATGGTGAATAATACGGAAAATAAGAAGGCAATAATAGTGTAATGAAATTATACAATAAAAAATAATTATTCTCATTCTACGCATTATCCGTTTATTTATTGCCTATGTCACTGACGTTTCTTCCGTAATTCACGAGCAAATGTTCTATTTAGGTAGCGAGCGCGGCATGTTTAGCGATGTTGGTATTTGAGATCAGTGATAGTTCCACTTTCTTAGTTCCACAACCGACGAGAGTATCTCGACATTGGGGCCGTTACCGACCGATCCCAGCACCCACCTGGCACTAGGCCTGCAGCCAAGCTCGCATATGCGAGCCGAGCTCGGGTCCAGTCGAGCCGGGACTCGCTTTTCGAGTCGAGTCGAGTACTCGCACGATGCGAGCTGCTCGCAACGAAGCGAACGGCTCGAAATAAAATCAGGCGTAAAATGACATGATGCGAGTTACAGCAGGAAGATCAGCACATTGATATTATCAAGCATTTTAGTATATTGACAATGCTAAATGTTTGCGATGTTTTATTATATATTTTGATAGTGAAATGTTGATTCAGAATTTGTATAACCCTTATTGAAAATAATTATGCAATAACAACTATTTAGATTTATGTAAATAACTAGATGTGATCTGTAAAGAACGGTATTTTATATATTCCTTTATATTATACTCCGGTTCACTGTACAGTCGTAAAAATGTGTTGTCGCAAAATTGTTTATAATGTTGAAAATTAACGTGAAACCAAGTTGGAAGTTGGAAGTTCCAACAGCCTGTCATTCGGTACTGTGCAAGTATAGGTGATAAGATTTAAAAGGGCATAGCCGATTAAGATGGTCAAAACAATTGGAACCGCAAAAAGATTCCATTTCAAACAGTATTGATTTCTTGATTTTCTGGAAATGACAGACGTAGAGTTCAAAATTCTTTTCACGGAATCTTACCAATTTTCACAAGCAATTTCATATCTGGCGGAAATCGTAGACGAACACAATAATATAAATATTCATTGCCTAATCAATGTTACTTCAATATTTTTAAAACATTAAAAAAATATTGTTAAAATCACATGAATAAATAATATAAGAAATTGAAAAAATAAAGATGATGTATGGGAAAAAACATTTACCACCGACGGGATAAGAACCCCAGCGTATCCGCTCCTTAGTTCGACACGTCCGGCGATGTTACAAAACTTTACGAACATTCTGGTATATATCACACAAAATACAATTTATTCTTTCTCTTAAATCACATTTCTTAGGTCAAAGAATTACTTGTTTCAATTTAATAATGCTAAAAATTACTTAATATATAGCTGCGATAAAACCAACAAGTGTAACTTTCCTCCTAATAGCAAAAACGTCGAAAAAATTCGGTTTTTATTGTTTTTTGACGATGATGTCCCACAACAAAAAATCTAAAAAAAATTGACGACACTGCCTGTTATAGTACTTTAACAAGGAACTAAACAGTAGAATAGCATGTTTTCAAATTTTTGAGAAATCTGCATTTTTCCGATTTTTTGGAGGTTTTTCATTTTTTTTTTACGACCACAGTTTGTAACAAAAAAATCGGAAAAAATTATCAAAAATCAGCCTTAGAATCCAAAATATGTCACATTTTTTTCAGAATTTTAGAAAGCATCAGAGTGCGGGAAATACGCGGAGAAGCGCGAAATCTAATTTACCCTGTAACTAACCTCATGGGCAAGATAGGGGGTTGAAATTTTACTCAGAGGGGTTTTTCCTCTAAGGGCAGTTTTGACCATAAATCGGCTAGGCCCTTTTAAAAGGATCTGATGTCTACGTTCAACACTCGTCATACTTTCTGTTTAGTTAATATTTTAATCTAAATCTTTTTTCAATTTGCAATTGTTGGCTCTTCTCCATGGATAACAGTCGATCTTTTATACGATGGTCCAAAATCATGCTAACTACCAAATAATTCGTAGTGGCAGCAAAGTTAAATCTACTTCCTAGCTCGACAATTAACGCAATTATATAACGCAATTTTTCCTGCGTTTTCATTACATGTCATCTAGTAAATTAATCTATCTAGCTTGGCAGAACAGCTGAAGTCGTTTGGTCGATTTATAAAAAAAGTTATTCTGATTTATAGTGTCTGCCATCAATTATGAGACTGACTGCATAATGTATAACGAGAAGCGGCCGCACGTTTCTCGCTAAGCAACCTGCGCTATCTCCATGTTTATAATTGTGCAGTGTGAAAATGGTTTACTGCCTTTTTGGTTCGTTATCTCGGCCATTTCTTCTAAAAAGTGTACTTCCGTACAATGGGACAGTAGGGCTCTCATCAGCGAGCTAAGGTTTATGACCGGCTCTCGCCTGCACTCGCCCACTTAGGTCACCCGCTCTGAGTATTTAATCTACCGGCACGCGTATGCGTTTTGCTCTTCCTCCCTCCCCATCGAGCCACTAGCTTAGTTATTCATTATCGAAAAATATAAAAGTCTAAGACAATCTATTCTCAGGTTAGTTAGCTCAGATTCTGTCAAACAGTTTTTCTCAGCTTACCAGAATTCAGTCTTTTGACCTTTGGTGCGAGTACCAGTGTGGCGGCCTGTGCAAAGAGCACGCCGACGAACCGCCAGCATACACATTGTAGACGCGGCGGCGACCTCGTATAAATACACATCAATATTATACAATATTGTTTATATACCCATTCCTTTCAAAAACTATTTAACGAAGCTTAACGTTAATTTTTAACATTATAAACAATTTTGCAACAACACATTTTTACGACTGTACACTGAACCCCGGAGTATAATATAAAGGAATATATAAAATACCGTTCTTTACAGATCACAGCTAGTTATTTACATAAATCTAGGAAATAGTTGTTATTGCATAATTATTTTCAATAAGGGTTATACAAATTCTGAATCAACATTTCACTATCAAAATATATAATAAAACATCGCAAACATTTAGCATTGTCAATATACTAAAATGCTTGATAATATCGATGTGCTGATCTTCCCGCTGTAACTCGCATCATGTCATTTTACGCCTGATTTTATTTCGAGCAGCTCGCATCGGTGCGGATAGCTCGCATCGGTGCGGGTAGCTCGCATCGGTGCGGGTAGCTCGCATCGTGCGAGTACTCGACTCGACTCGCACAATTGAGCCGAGCTAAGCTCAACCAGAGTTGGGCAAAATATTTATCTAAATAAAAATTTCGAGTAACGAATAAAAGATAAAAAAAATTTTTATTTCCTTTTGGTATGTGTTGTGGTTTGGGTGTTCAGTAAAGGATTCACCCAATATAACAATAACCATTTATTAAATAAGCAACAAAAACTCAACGACGTAACAAGGAACAAAGAAAATGAAATAACAATGAAACAAGAACTACGGATAAACGACTATACGAACAACTGACGGCGAATGACGACTTCTCACAACGACTGACTGACTTGAACTGACTGACTGACTGACCCTGTCATCCGTCAGAATCCGCGCTTATATCCTCCAGGAATTTCCTTCGAACAAGAAAACTTCTGGAGTGGGGATGTCGCTTCCTGTACGTGCCCCTTGGAGAAAGTTCGTGTCCTTGCACCGAACATCCGTGTCCTGGCGAAAGTCAAGGGTTGGCGGCCAAATGTGCACGCCAAGGAAAAACCCCGAACCTGGTCGCCAAATGTGCACCCCAGGTAGGAACAGACTTCCGGCGACTAAGTGTGCGCTCGGGAAGAGCTTGGGCCTGGCGACCAAGTGCGTCCAAGGTCCCAGCCCGCAGACGACGCTCCTACCTGGGTCCGATCAACCCTTCTCCAAGGGGTCCGCCACATTACTTGAATATTGTATTTATTCTTTTTTTTTATTCTATAACTATTACAGAATATATTTTGTTGAATAATCATTATTTTATAAATATCGCAAGAAGTTCCAAATTAATTAATTACACCTATAAATTATCGATTATAAAATAATGATTACAATGGTGAACAATATGGAAAATAAGAAGGCAATAAGAGTGTAATGAAATTATACAATAAAAGATAATTATTTTCATTCTACGCATTATACGTTTATTTATTGCCTCTGTCACTGACGTTTTTTCCATAATTCACGAGCAAATGTTCTTTTAGTTCCACAACCGACGAGAGTATCTCGACATTAGGGCCGTTACCGACCGCTCCCAGCACCCAACTGGCACCCACTTTGAGACTCGCAGTTTAACACGGGGGCTGGCAGTCTTTATATATATATATATATATCTCGTGGGTGCACTGATCCACCGACGAGATATATATAAAGGCTGACAGCCTTACGGGAGAATGTGTCGCTCGAAAAATACGGTGTTGTCTACCGCTCTCTAGGATAGATTTTGGCTGGAGTAAGAAACAGAAGGCCAACGACGGTATCTCGTCGGTGCAGAAGACCACTAAGGAACTTCTCGTCGCTGAGAAGGTGAATCATCACGGACCCATATCGATTATCAAATGTTACATTCTCCGACAAACGTATTCAAATTAAAAAGATATTTTTTTTTAGTGTTGCTTTTTAAGATCTAAAATATTAAAAGTAAAACTAATATCAAGGACGAAAAATTCGTCAAAATATTTTACGTAAGAAATTATTAAAGCATAATTTTAGGAAAATCAATTTCTACTTCCATATGAGATACCTTAATTTGTAATTTAAAAATATTTCATGAACAAGCATTATTTCCTTACACTTTTTTTTTATAGATAATTGTTCCAAGAATCGATCTGTGGGAACAGAAATATGTTGAAAACCAGAGTAGCGTTTATTTAACGTACTATTCCGAATAGTATAGAGTTTGAGAGAGAATCACGTGGATGAATTAATATAATATAAAATAATATAATTGTAGAAGCAAAGATGGGCAAATTTTTATTGAAATAGACATTTCAAACAGCGAATAAAAGATAAAAAATGATTTGTTACGCGTCAAATAAAAATAATTATGTTATCTCTATTCCGCACGTAATGAATTTATTCGACGAATAAAGATTTTTTTATAAAGACCGACCAACAGCCTACAATGTAAGCAGATGGAGAATCCAACATTATTGGCAATTTATGCTTTTATGTTTTTAATCAGAACAATATTGTTAATACGAATGAGTTGTAGAGCTCATCCCGATCAAAATGAGTCTAAACACGACATCATTTGGACTGTCTTTAATGAGATTGTAATTTTTATCGTAACATTACGTATCAGTGAAACTTGGTCGATTACACCCGAATTTCACCTCATTTTCATCAGGAAAATCCCCTCCATTCGCTCGTCACAATTTCATGAGGATATATTGCACAATCTAAAAGTTTAAACTTTCATTCGTGCGCGATTCTCCATCCGTTTACATTGTATGTCGTCTGTCGTCGCTGGGTCTTTGAAGCTCGGCACTCGGCAAAAGTTATTCGAGCATTTATTTGAAGCCTTCGAATAAATGATACAGATGAAAGATGAAAAAATTTCTCGTAGTTTGAATAAATCCGCTTCGAATAAAAAAAAGTATCTTTATTCGTCGGATAAATTCTCGTCGAATAAAATTATTTATTCGATACTCGTCGAATAAGGATACCTTTTTTATTCGAACCTTCGAATAACGAATAAAGATGAAGTATCTTTTATTCGAATCGTTATTTAAATAATTTTTATCTAATAATGCCCAACTCTGGGCACACCAGAATGACTGGCATTCAAAAGGAGAGAATATCCGTCTACGATACATATAATGTTGCACGGAGAAGCGGACAGCGAAACTAGAGAAGCGTCCTCCCCGAGGAGTGGGCCACACATTGTCGGCTATATCGGTGTGAGACCAGAAGACCACTACTAATCCAATCACAAAGCTTCTTTATTTTTCGTTATTTTTTTTTTTTTTAACTTTTACCAACATATTCGTGACATTTTTCTGATTAAAATGAAACCAAATATGATATAATTCCGACGATAATTGCTTGTGTAATGAACGATTGATGTTTCGGACGCGAAAAAGGACAGCGTATGGGAAAGAAAGAGCCCCGGAGAGTCGAAGCGTTCGGAAAAGATGAAAGACTGGCGTGAGCTCAGGCCTTTAAATAAAAAAATAAACTTTTTCATTATTAATTATTTTTCTATCGGACTTTCACCAACATACTCGTGGCATTTTTCTAAGGAAAACGGTACCAAATATGACAAAATTCCGATGATATTTACTTGTGTAATGAACGACGGAAGTTTCGGAC